>NW_027529549.1:2949025-3150176 GCF_008692635.1 Crocuta crocuta
GGAATCCTACATGGCAATGAGAAAGAATGAAATCTGGCCATGTGCAGCAACATAGATGGACCTTGAGGGTGTTATGCTGAGCGAAATAAGTCAGGCAGAGAAAGACAGATACCATATATTTCCACGTATAGGAGGATTCGGAGGAACTTAACGGAGGACCATGGAGGAGGAAAAGAGGAAAAATAGTTGGGGAAAGGGAGGGAGGCAAACCATGAGAGACTCTTGAATGCTGAGAACAAACTGAGGGCTGATGGGGGATGGCGGAGAGGGGAAGGGGGGTGTTGGACATGGATGAGGGCACTTGTTGGGATGAGCACCGGGTGTTATATGGACACCAACTTGACAATAAACTATGAAAGAAAAAGATGTGTATGATTATCCATATTTTACATATGAGGAGGTGGAGTCATAGAAAGGGTAATCAACTTGCTGAAGATCACACGGCTGGAAAGTAGCAGAGCTGAGATTTGAAGCCAGACAATTCTATATCCAGGGTCTCTACTCTTAACCACTATATATTCTTCCTTTCTCAGTAAGTGTTTATGGAATGAATGAATGCTAAAAGAACAGATAAATTGGTATTTGAGCAACTATCTATGTTTCTGTAAATGGAAAACTTTTCTCTCTTGTTCCTGTTTTCTCTGTCTCATCAAACACTACATACCTTATAATACTCAGCTCAGTCATCATCTCTTCAGGGAAGCTTCCTTGATCTTCTCCCCTGGGAGTTAGATATCCTACAGCTGAGTCATATCAGTCCACTCTGCATACCTCCAATATTGTACACTTGCCCCACTGTACTGTAATTATTGGTCAATTTGTCTGTCTTTCCCTTCAGACTGTGAGCTACTTAAGATCAATTACTGGGTCATGTTTATCCATGCCTAAGTAGCTACTTAGTGCTTAACACATTATAAATGGTTCATAAATGTTGGCTGAATGAATAAATGAAAAACTGAATGAATGAATGACTTTCTTTAGACTAAGTTTTCTCAGTAGTGGTCCTATTAACATGTTGGGCTGGATAATTCTTTGTGGTAGGGGTTGTCTTGTGCACTGTAAGATGTTTAGCAGCAACTCACGTCTCTATCCATCACATCCACACCCCACATTGTGACACACATACAGGCATACGCACACACACATGCAATGACTCTAGACATTGCAAATGTCCCCTGAGGGGTCATAATGGGCCGTACTGAGAACCACTGTTTTAAAACATCTTTTTTATAACCACATGAAAGGTGTATGTTAATTCCGTCTTTCCCTTCTTTTCTGTCTTAATTAGAGCTCTATGTTTTAAGGGACAGACAATAAACTTGAGTTAGATTAGACTAAAAGGTAATGTCTTAAGGAACACCTGTTTTTGGTCTGGCCAATCATACAGGGTATTAGATCAAGATGGACATGGTACAGTGATGTTAACCTACACTCATATCTTATAAATGTTAATGGAGGGATACTTTTATATACTACTAAGTCATGCTATGTATGTACTAGCTAAATTTCCTAGGTCCTCTTTTTTTAACCAGCTAGTATATACCCTTTTTTTGATGATAACATTAAAATGATTCTCTTGCATTTGTTTTGCAACTTCTGCTCTTTCTTGATATTGATATCATCATAGACTTAAATTAAGGGTATGTCTGTTGCTTGTTAGTATCATAATTTTTCCATATGTTCTGAGGTTTGTGAAAGGGAGAATAAATCCCTTGGGAATGGAAATTTTCAGACTGTTGACTCTTAGCATAAACATAAAGGTGTTCTACTTTTATAAGAACTATGAGTGGCCTGACTGATATAACTGTGTCATCTGTGATCTCCAAAGCCTTCACAGTTCTTAATACAGTGTCAATGTGTAATTGATGTATAATGAATTAAATCTTTCCAACTTTTCAATAATTGGCCAGATCTGGAACCAGTTTAAGACAAACCAGTCTTCCACCTCCTCACTGAGTCAATCCTTTTTAATTTTTAAAAACATATTAAAAGACTTGAGAGAAAGACAAATATCACATAATTTCACTCATATATGGTATTTGAGAAACATAACAGATGAACATAAGTGAAGGGAAGGCAAAATAAGATGAAAACAGGGAGGGAGACAAACCATAATAGAGAAAAACTGATGGTTGTTGCAGGGGAGGTGGTTTGGGGTATAGGCCAAATGGGTGATGGGCATTAAGGAAGGCACTTGTTGAGATGAGTACTGGGTGTTATATGTAAGTCATGAATCATTGAGTTCTATTCCTGAAACCAATACTACACAGTATGTTAACTAACTTGAATTTAAATAAATATATTTTTTAAAAAAAGATGAAAGACTCCTAAAGGTCCTTTGGATAGTTTCTTTATGCCCTTAAGTCCCAGGGATAGAATGATGAAAGAACCCTGGGCAGGAAAGCAGGAGATCCTTCCTGTTTCTGCTTCAACGTGGGCCAATAACTTAGTATATGCTAACTTGTGTGAATAGTTCTATCTCTCTGTGCTTCTGTTTCTTTATTTGTAAAATCAGGGGCTCAGATTGGATTTCCTAAGAACTCTTCCATATTTCACATTCTGTGAATCTATTGCTGAGACACCCCCAACCTTATGTCTAAGCATGCTGAGTGAGAGCATATTATGGGGAGCTCATTGCATTTCAGGTGTTTTCCTCCATATTGAATTAAATCCTCATTTATCTTTGCGTCTGCCTCATACCTCCCACAACTTTATTTTAGGTTGTAAGCTTTGCTGCCAGATTTTTTCTTTCTTTTTTTTTCTTTCTATTCTTCTTGACCTAAAGTAGTAAAAGAGTTACTATGACAACAGAGTAATTTTCTTAGATGGCCACATTCAATTTGCCTAAGTAGATATTAGGAGTGCAACATGTTTCATTAGCTCCAATGCCCTTGGGATGTAACACTGAAGAGCTGGGCAGACCAGAGCTTCTGGTTAAGCCCATTGAAACCTGGGTCTATTGACTGTGTAGAGATGACATTTTCTTTATAGGGCCTGTGTCTTAGTTGCTTAGACCTGGAAAGTACCAAAAGTAATTACTAAAGGAAATTGTAAGGAGATCTGCTACTTTAGCTAACAAAAAAAGAAATGGAAGAAAAACTTTAAACACAGTGCTGGATAGCATAAATCAGAAAGTAAATATCCAAGATATTAAAAAATATATTTTGTATCTGTTTGTTTATTTTCCTTTTCTATGAAAGAGGAAAACAGACCTTTATCTAAATTAAAGGTTAGATTCCCAAAGGCAATATATTAAGCAGATGGAAATTATATGCAACTAACATCCAACAGTAAGGAAATAGAATGAATTTTGTTATTTGAGTAAAATGTTAATTCTAATTAATAATCATAAGGGCAATACAAATAAAAATTAATTATTATAATAGTAAAATACATTTTATTCATCAATGAATATATTTTAAATGTTTTCAATATGCCAGATACTGTGTTTATGATAAAAATATGGAATATGTATTATGATTATTATCCCAGTTTTACAGATAAGAGAAATAGAGACTTAGAGAGGTCATTGGCAAGCTGAGTACCAAATTTAGGGTGATCTCACCTCTGTACTTAGCCATACACAGTACTTGCATACTCTGGACATATCTTGCAACTGCCCAGACCATTGAGGATGATGAAGTTAAAAAGTAAAGGTTTTAATGTACCTTCTCCAAAGACTGTGTTAAGTGTGTGTATGTTTGGGGGCACCTGTGTGGCTCAGTCGGTTAAGCGTCCGACTTGGGCTCAGGTCATGATCTCATGGTTTGTGGGTTCCAGCCCTGAGTTGGGCTCTGTGCTGACAGCTAGCTCAGAGTCTGGAGCCTGCTTGGGATTCTGTGTCTCCCTCTCTCTCTGACCCTCCTCTGCTCGTGCTGTCTCTCTCTTTCTCTCTCTCTCTCAGAAATAAATAAAAACATTAAAATTTTTTTTAAAAAGCGTGTGTATGGGGCGCCTGGGTGGCTTAGTCAGTTAAGCGTCCGACTTTCGCTTAGATCATGATCTCGCGGTTCGTGGGTTCGAGCCCCGCGTCGGGCTCTGTGCTGACTGCCGGCTCAGAGTCTGGAGCCTATTTCAGAGTCTGTGTCTCCCTCTCTCTCTGACTCTCCCCTGCTCACGCTGTCCCTCTCTCTCTCTCCTAGAAATAAATAAAACATTTTTTAAAAAATAAAAAATAAAAAAGCGTGTGTATGTTTGGCTACTAACTTAGAAATGACAAATTAGACACGAAGCAATGTCATAGCTGTATAACAACCCCAGGATGATTTTGTGAGACATACTTGAGAATTTCTGGAGGGAGGCTAACCATGTGCCATAGATTTGTGTTTTTTCCACAATGAAAGAGAACCACGCAGGCCATGAATTGTTAATATTTTAAGATCACCAGGAAATAGAACATATGTACATGTGCACCCTCACATCCACACATAAACACTTTCTATTCAATGCAAAGACTTTACTTAGACACTGAAATGATTACGAGGACCCAGAATGTATTTTTTCCAGACTCAAACTCTGGCTTCTGTACTTCTAGAAAACATTAAATGTAAGAAAGCAGAGCAGAGCCCATTGTTCAGATGGGAGCTTTCCTAACATGGTAGGCCAGGGGTGATATCATCTTCTAACTTTGGCTTATCTTTGTATCAAGGTGAGAGACATCATGATGGAGCATGAGAACCTGGAACTGAATCAGGTGGAGCTGTGTCTGTATCCTGGTTTTACCACTTATTAGCTGTAATATCATAGGAGGATGATTTGATTCAAATATTCTCAATTCCCTCAGCAATGAAATAGGGATGATTTCTTACAAGGCAGCAAAAGCAAGGTGTGGTGAGTTGTTGGTAGGGTATGGCAGCATGGAATCTACATAAATGAAGACCTGAAACATTTCTTTGGAGAGACTCTAGGAAAGGGGCCAGATATGCTGACCTTGACTTAGTATATTGGACATTGTGATTGCCTTTGAAGGGTCTGCTCTACCCCTCTCCTATTACATGGTTACTATGCAAATTGGTTTGGCTCTGATTAGCAAAAGCCAATCAGTGTACTTTCATTCCCTTTGGCACAGCAATTGTGTCAGGGACCAGCAATAACCACAGGTCTAAGCCAATGAACGCATGCCATTTACCTTGCAAGATTAGTCACGTCAGAACACAGAATTATTTTATATGTGATTAGAGAAAAAATAGGATCCCTCTGTTATTTTGGAAGGTATAATATACAGCTACAGCTGTAAGGGTTGGGGCTGATGCAGACACAAGAGAAGGCATTTAGATACAGCTATGAAATATAGGAAGGAAGAGATACATGAATTTTAAGGAAATAGAGCCAGAGTCCTGATCAAACTATTCCTAAACACCATCCTACTTTTTTTACTTCAATGAGACAATAAATTCCTTTTGTTGTTTAAATATGGTTGATTTGTATTTTGAATTTGTTATTACTTTCCACTAAAAGCATGCTAAAATATACACACTGACAATTTTAGTTGTCAGAATGCAGAAATGATTATGAATTTAAAGTGAACCTGAGTCTTGAACTTGTTCCTGGCAACTGTGTCAACCACTCCACTCCCCTTCCCCCACCATGTCTCCATTCTTCCTAACCAACCCCACCCCCAAACTTTGGGCACATCTTTGATATCTAAGCTGAGATAGCTTTGTAATTAGAAGTTAAACAAGAATTTTACTATACTCTGGGGCACATTAGGTTCAAGTTGTATTGCTTTAGGGCCCTCTAATGGACATTAACACAAAAGAAGGCACCAGGGCCTTTACTTTTTATACCTTTGGCCATAGAAGACAGCAATGCATTTATGTGTGGCACATTTCCTTTGCCAAGTTATCTATGGCATCCTGCTACTAAGTTTAAAGAAATAATATGTATGCACAGAATTAAGTGTAGCCAGTATCAAAGCAGGCTTATAGAGTAAAATACATCATGTTTTACTTCTTTTTTATTTGGCCATCTGCTAAAGTATGAGATAGAGGACAGGAGAGTAGGAAGAAAAGCATGAAAATGAATAAATTATTCTAGGAACCAGAGTGGATCAAGAAACTGGTGAGCAGAACAAAATCTTGTGGCTCTGTCTTAAGCTCTTTTTGGTGGCTCTTTAATTTTACATATTTAATTCTCAATTTCTTTATTTTGCACTGGAGTCATATTAGTAAAGGCCCTCCTAACTTATTTAATAAGTAACTTCTACAATTTCAATGGACTAACAAAATAGAAGTTAGCTATTGTACTCCTGTAATGAGCTTAGACTGTTGATCCTGGTCTGTGCTGCTGATTTTTTTCCATATTGGATTTAAGGATTCGGGCTTTTTCTGTCTCATGTTCTGCTGCTGTCTAAGGTAGGGGTTGGCAAATTATGTCCTGTAGACTCTTCACTGGTTTTTGTAAATAAAGTTTTATTGGAACACAGCTTCAAATGCTTATGTGTTGCTCATGGCTGCTTTTGTACTATGAAGGCAGAATGAAGTAGTTTTAACAGATAATATGACAACAAAGCATAAAATATTTACTATCTATCCCTTTTCAGAGAAGTTTGCCAGCCTTTGCTTTAAGGTCCATTTGTCCTCTGTGTTGAACGAGCAGGAATAAAGACCATGGAGAACTTATAAACACTATTTTGAAGCCTTGGATCAGAGAGGACATTCATTTCTTCTATTTACATTTCATTGGTAAAAACTGGTCACATGGACACAATAGATGTAAACAGTTCTGGGAAATGTAGTCTCTGGCTAAGAAGCCTCTTCCCAGCAATGACTTGACATTATGAAGGGTGGAGCACACATTTTGGTAAACAATGATCTGTCTCTGCTACAAAATATCTAATCATAGCCTTGAAAGGGACCATAGAAGCTATACTTAATTAATTAATTCCTACTCATCAAGTGTATCTCTATGTTTCAGGCAAAATTTGGGGTTCTTAAAAAAGAGAAAGGAATAAGACTTAGTCAAATAAGAGAAACCACCATATACAGATCTCTTTTATTCTCGTTACAGGAAATTCAAATTTAACACTGTCATCTAAATAGTCATGGTGGGAATAATGGACTGATAGGGCAGGGGAAAATGAGTTCTGTCTGGTCCTAAGTCACTGTGTCCTAGATGTCACCTGTTGGAAAATGAAGTTGTTCACATAGAAGAATTTGAGCAGATACTCAGAATTGGAGTTCAGAACTGGGCATGTAGAGCTAGGCTACACAAACCATGCCAAAGGCTTACCAAGGAACTGTGCCGGCAACTGGTGAAAATAGAAGATGCTTCAGCTGGTGAGTTAAGGAGGCAAGGCAGGTTTGCCTATAATGTCTTTATAAGTTAAGTTCAGTGTTTTCCCCTCTATTCTATTCTACTCTTCCTTTCTTTAATTATATTCAATTAAATGTCTACATTTTGCTTGACAGTGAGGACACTAAGTAAGACATCATCTTTGCCCTTGAGGAACACATGATTTAGTAGAGGAGATAAACACAAAAATAAATTGTTTCAATAAAATTTGGTAATTCTCTTGAGGATGCTATGCCCAGGTGCCTAATCCTACATGAGGGAATAGTTTGGAGTGTTAAGAATGACTTCCTATATGTGATGACACCTGAGTTATGTATTAAGAGGTAGGATTAGGGAGAGGCAAAATATTGAGCAGAGGGAGAAGGCCACCCATAGATATAAAATATCATAAAAACCCCATAGAGGCCTAAAGTAGCATAGTCATTTTGAGGAAATTAAAGTTTCTGAAATTGTTGTAACATAAAGTTCAAGAGGCAAAATATTAGGACTTGGATCTGGGACAATAGCAAGGCTTAGATTGTAGAGTCCCATGGAGTCCATGTTGAAGACCCATGATTCTATTGTCGTGATGATGGGGAGACATTGAAGCTTTTCCTCTCTCTATTGCCTTTTTTTTTTTTTTACTACTGAGTTCAGAATAGAGGCTGCTGCCTTGTTATGAAAACTACAGTGTAAGGAAAAACATGAAAGACTACACAAATGAGCCAAGATCAAAAACCCAGAATCCCTTATAAGCCCCTGATCAATAACAATATCATTAGTTTGGCCATGGCCCAGCCAGGAAGTGGGAGAAACTCAGCTGCAAAGGTATTTTGTTTTCCCTGAGATTATGAAAGGTGGGATTATATTTTGAGAATTCTAGCTTCTGCTTCAATATTATATATCCTAATTTTTACTTTCAAACATAGTTTTCCCTGTTGTTCTGGGCCTTGTTCTACTTACAAAGAATTAAAAGGCAACATTTTCTTTGTGGGAGTGGGTGGGAGTATGCCCTGGCATTCTGGATGAGTCATTTCTTATCTGTTTACCTTTAAAAATAATTTTGCTTTTGGTCCAGTCTTGCTGGATGATGAAAGGCACTTTGAGCTTTTAGAGGACAAGGGACTCCTTTCCCTTTTTAGCAACTTCTCTTGTTTATATCAATGCCTTATTTCTATATTTCACTCCTTCTTGCCACTCTTTCCTTTCTCAGCTGTCATTGCCATTTGTTTTAGCAATAAATAAGGAATGAAAGGCAAAACATAACAGCCTGCCATGGTTGCTGACAATGATAAGTCTGTGGGGAACTTTTTCAGAAGCCTCAGAGAAGAGAATCCAGTGGTTTCTCAGCCCACAGTTTTCAGCTGCACTGGGAACAATGGCTCTTCTGCCTACCTCCAAAGGACAAGATGAGACATGGGTCTTGTTTTTTCTTTCTCTTCCAAACTTCAAACTTGAACAAACAATCTTTACTTAACCCATATGGAAAACTTGCAAACACAAACACATTCCTCCTCTCCTATTAGTGCTGGGATGAAAGGCAAACTTCAAATTAGTTAATGTTCATGTAGTTAAGTGGTTCCCTATTGACTTGGAATATGTAGGTGGGGGAGTGTACTTGGAGAGGGGCTTTTGCTGTTGGGCCAACAGCAGAATGAAAGCCAAAATCACTCAGATTGCAAGAGAAAGCTTAGGGGGAAAAAAGCACAAAGAGCTTCACCCTATTATATGTTGGATTTCCCACTTCACATGGCATATCTGGGTGGCACCGTGAAAAATGGAGGCAGACTTTTTGGGAGGGACCATCCTGTTCCTTGTCATGGTCCATGAATATTTATGGAACAGCCCTTCATGGGGTGCTTGGCACCACCACACAGTTTATTGTTTGGCAGATTGAAAACTAGTTCCAAGCTCACCCTTGTTTCTCTGAGAAGAATGTCTGGGCTTCTAGCAATGAGGTGGCCACATCATTCCTGTTGGAAGACATGGCCTTCTTGTTCCATGACAGGAATGTCTATGCATACAATTTGAGAAGCAAACCAATTAGGGACTGAACAGTCCTTACAGCACAATCTTGGGAAGTGTCAACTGGTTTGCTGAAGTTTAGCGATTTCATTCCCATACCTATAGTGAAGTATTTGAGGAAAATTCAGGATGACATTATCCTGGTGAATAAGAAAAGCTTCCCCACCCCTAAAAAAAAAAAAAAATGGAGGAGGAGGAGAAGAAAGAGAAGGAGACGGAAGGAGGAGAAGAAAAAGGAGACTCAAATATTTTTAACAAGTTGAAAATTGGTTTAGAGGTCATAAATTGTAAGAGTCTTTAATTTAGTGCAACATCCAGCAGTCAAGAGAGTTCGATTTAATCCCAGAAGAGCTTTCTTTAATGAATCATCACATTCACCCTGAAATATCACTGTTACATCATAGATATTATAAAGGTTTTAACTATGGATGTATAGAGTGTCCATGGATGGATATCAGGGAGGTACATAACTGGGTGTTTAAACTTGCTAAAATTCTAGGCAAATATCACATGTGTGTCTTTGTGTATATGGGTGTGCATGTGTGTGAATGTGTGTGTTTGCACTTTTCGCAGAGAGAAGATTCATTGCTTTCATCAAATTTCAAAGGGATTTGTTGGACTTACATATTAACAACCAATGTTAGAGTGTTGAAGTAGCAAAAGACTTCAGACATATCTGGCCCAGATATGTGCTTTTCAATGTGCTTTGCTGTGCTCAAATTTTCATGTTCATGAGATTCACCTGAGATGCTTGTTTAAAGATTCCTGAGCCCCACCTCTGCTTATACAGTCTAATTTAATTGATCATGGGGGTGGGGCCCACAGTTCTGCCTTATTTTTTTTCTATTCAGAATTTATTGGATGCTTTTTATTTGTTTGTTTTTAATTTATTTTTAATTGCAGTATAGTTGATGCACAATGTTACATTAGTTTCAGGTGTAAAACATAGTGATTCTACAAGTTTATACATTGGGCTCTGCTCACCACAAGTGTAGCTAGCATCTGTCATCATACAGCACTATTATAATACCATTGTAGAATTCTTCTTTTAAAAAAAAAATAACAGTATAGTGAACATACAGTGTTATATTAGTTTCAGGTGTACAATGTAGTGATTCAACAACTCCATATATTCCTCAGTGCTCGTCAAGATAATTGTACTATTAATCCTCTTCAACTATTTCACCCATCCCCCACCCACCTCCCCTCTTTAAAGTTCTGCTCTTAATAAGAATTTTGGGGATGGTGAGCTGAAAGCATAGTCCAAAGATTATACTCTGAATGCCATGTGAATTTAAGAGATATGGGGAAGTGTGATGGTCAAGTGTACAGAACTGGTAGAAATCACTTTCCCTTCAAACCAGAGCAGTTCTATCTTTTTCTGCTTTGTATATTGAGCTTCCACATAAGATTTCATTTGAACAAAGACTAAAAAATAACATGGAAGTTACCAACATAATACAACACCCTCATATTGCAGAAGAGAGAACAGAGACCCAGAGAGATAAAGGGGTAATGCCAAGGTCACAATAGCTGTTAGTGACAGGATTGAAACAAAAACCTAAACTCCCCTTATTTCCTTGTCCAGGCCTTTCCATCATGGCTGATTCTCCTTAAAGCCACAAATTGGAGTTAAAACACCAAATAGCTTTTAGCATACTATCTAGAAAGGAATACAAGGAGTAGTTAAGCTTTCTCATCTAGCCAGATAAGGAAGTCTTCCTACTTTGGAGTGTTTAAATTGGGAGAGACTTGGGTGATCAGAAGGTCTGAGTGAAGGCCTTGGGAGACCAAGAGTAGTTATAAAGGCACATGGAGCACATGTGATTGAAAATATCTTCATATTGTCTCCTGTTAGACTTACCACCCAAGATACTTTGCCTCGATAATGGTCCCAAGAAAATAATTTAGTGTTAGACCACCCATGAGTTCTTTTATTCATCCCTATATATGAGTCTTTTCTTTGAGTATTTATCTGGTAGTTAATGGCTTCAATGTGATTCTTTCAACTTGATGTTAAGATTTTCAACATGGTATAAAATTTCAATTCAGTTTGATATTGGGGAGGAGTAACACTTAGCATTCTTCACGGAGTTTAGACTTGTATTCATTTAGGAAGGTGAACTTCAAAATTTTCAAAGCTCAGTCCAGGTAAATTTGGGTGGTAATATCAATTAGCCACGCTAACAGGAGTTGTAAAACCAGTCTGAAAATGTTTTCCAATCTCTCTCATGATTTCTGATTTTGCCACCTTCTGACTTATAAAAACAGTATATTTTCTTTGTTCTCAGTTTCCGTTTTGGGTTCTGGCCAGTATTGAGAACTAGGAATTTCAAGGCTGATTTACAAAACTATCAAAAGCCCTTTTTTTTTAAATGTCAGACACTACTAATATGGAACATGCAGTGAAGTACTGTTTATCTAGGATGCAAATAATCAACCCCATAAAATAAAACCAGAATTATATTTTATTCAGTTTTGTGCAATGACGATTGACGTTTAGAATCCTGATCTGAGGCTCTACAGATTCTTGATATACCTAACTCATCAAAGGAAGATTCCACTATAATCAGTCACTCTTCAGAGCCAGGGACATCTTACCATATTTTATTGTATCATGGAGGTCTCAGCATGGAAGTCTTAGCATAAGCATGCCCAGCCAATTGTGACATGTCGGAGCCTGTCCCAAGGCCTGGGGTAATGGAGCCATTGATGCTCTAGTTGGGAAGAGGAAAACCCAAACAGTACTGTATCAGATACAAAAGAATTTCACCCTGATGGGAGAGGCTTGGTTGTACAGAAGACTGTTGGCTTTATCTTGGAGCAGCCATATGAAGTTAGTCCCTTCTGGAACACTGTCAGAGGTTTAGGAAGATAGGGCAATGTACAGGATATTTGATGTTTGTGGTCCAGATTTACTCTCTACCCTTTCCACCCTTCCCTGAAACCCAGCAGTGATATTAGGCTCTTCTATCCTCTGGATTCTGGTTGGGTTGGTTGGATCATTAGTAAGGGACAGAGTAGAGTGAGGTCATCATTTTGGTATTATCATTCAAGTTCCCTTAACATCTTCAGGTTGGGTGTTTCTCTCAAGTGAAGGTCATAGCTCTGTCAGTTGTTCTCTCCTCTCCTCTCACTGTCTCTCCAGGTTCCCTCCATGGCTCTCTCATTTTGTCCCTTCAGGCCTGGGAATAGTGATGGTGATCCTCTGTCAGTTGCTTTAGGGTAGTGCATTATTCCATGTGGTTTCTCTATGTGCTCTCTGCTCTCTACAACTTGGGCAAGAATCATTTTATTAAAATTGCTTTTATTTTCCCAGTTTAAGTACGTCATCTGTTTTCTGATGGTACCCTGATGGACAGGTGTGTAATAATGAATCAGTAAAATAAATGTTGTATCACTAATAGTTTGATCACTGAGCATCCACAGCAAGGAAGTTCTGGGTCTTAATATGGGCAGGAGGAAGCATTTTTCTTGAGATGTGTAGACTTCGGAATTGACATTAATACATAATTTTTCTGGAGCCAGCCAGAGAAGTTTAGTAAGTGTGTAGAATACTGTCACTGTCAGTCTAGCTCTGGTCTCTTTGGATAAACTGGTTTGCTCAAATAAAATAATTCTAGAGATAAATGTAGGTTCCTCAGACAAAAGTACTGTTTTCAGAACTCAGTTAGGCCATCTTCCACTTGCCTGCTTCACTCAAGCCTGATTTTTCAAGTTCTTCAGCTTCCTCAATTTATTATGCTTTGTCATTTCAGTGTAGTTGTTATTGCTAGTTTATCTTTTGATTAAAGATTGTTTGGAATGATGACCTTGGAATCTTTTTGGACACAATAAGAGCTATTTATAGTTTATGTTTGAATTCTTGCTATGGCCGAGTATTTTGATAAATCCTTTTTTTTTTTTTTTGAGAGAGAGAGAGAGAGTGGGCACAAGTGAGCAAGGGAGAGGAAAGAGAGAGAGAAAGAGAGAGAGAGAGAGAGAGAACCAAGCTCACTCAAAGCTGGACCCATGCTGACCTGAAGTGTGCTCACCTGATGTGGGGCTTGAAGTAACCTAAACTAGGACTTGAACTCACGAACTGTGAGATCATGACCTGAACTGAAAGTCAGATGTTTAACTGACTGAACCACCCAGGTACCCTTGATAAACGCTTTATATGCTTGATCACGTTTAATTCACACTATGACATTATAATGTATGTATTATTGTTATCCCCATTTTACAGTGAGGAAGCTAAGGCTTGAATGGTCACATGACTAATAAGTGGCAGAGTTAGAAGTTAAACGCAGGTCAGTCCATGCTGGTAAACTCTACGTGATATTTACCATTTGGCTCTCTACAGTGTTATTATAGGAAGTAATGGCAAAAAAACCAAACAAACATAAAAACAAGCCCTACGTTTTTGACTGGTTGACTTTTTTCCTAAGATGGTGCATTCAAAGACTCCTCTACAACCCCAGCATACTGAAAGTAATCAGAAATGTGGAAAAGTAGATAAAGGTGATAGTTTGGAGGTCACATCAGGATTTCCCTTGCTTTGAGCCAGTGAGAGGAATGGTTTGTGATGAAATCCTATATTTTTAGCAGATAAATATTGAGCCATTAATTTATTCATTCATTTCTTTAACACACTTAAAAAACTTTCATTTTTAAAAGCTTTTATTTTATGATACAAGAGATAAAGAGATGAAAATTGGAAATAAATAAATATGGGAATAGATAAGTAGAACCTAATTCCTACAGATTTAAAGATCTCTTTTCACTTCAGACATTACAACTCCATGCAAACTCTTTGAAAGTAGGTATTCCTGTAAAGTATAAGGACAATATCGTTATTTAGAGTGAAGTCTGGACTCAGTATATGTACATGAGTAGTGTATTAGGGGTCTCTGGAAAAACACAACATATACCTGTATCTATTCAATATCTGTATATCTAGTCTATATATCCATATCCATATCCATATTTAGAGGGAAATTTATCTTAAGTAATTGGCTCACATGATTATGAAGGTTGGTCACTCCAAAATATATAGGCTGGTCTGGCAGGCTGGAGACCGAAAGAAAAGGCAAAGAGTTCAAGTTCTAAGGCTGTCTGCTGCAAATTCCCTCTTTCTCAGGAGTAGTCAGTCTTTGGTTTTATTTAGGTCTTCACCTGATTGGATTAATCCCACCCATATTAGAAACAGCATTCTACCCATCATAATGTCCATCAATTTAAATGTTAATTTTATCCAAAAACACCATCATGGAACTATCCAGAATCATGTTTGATCACATATCTAGGTACTGTGGCTGAACCAAGTTAACACACAAAATTAACTGTCACAGGTAGGCAGAAGGTGCTTCAGGAGCCAATACAATTAGTAAAAGCTGGACTCTGAGGACTGCATAACCCCTTTTCTCCTCACCATAGGGAGAAGAGCAGAGCCAGCTAAAGTACTCTAATTAAACAGGGTAAGCATGAGATAATGAATTCAGGAGAGAACACCATTGACTACTGCCTTGAATTCTGATTTTTCCTTGCTTGCATCTCATCTTCACCCTCCATCATTAGAATATTTCTCTGTTTTGGTAAGTTAGCCAGTTATTATCTCTTGTTGACCAATGCCTGTATCTGTGTTTGGCAAAAAATAACGTCTTGTTGTAAAGATCTACTAGGCCATATCCAAATCAAGGGTCATATACATCATTTATTCACTTATCCATTTGTTCATTCTTTTACTTATCTATTTAACAAATATTATTAAGAAAATATTAAGTGCCAAAATTTTTTCTAGGTTTTGGGAACCAAACAAACACTGAACAAAGTGGACGTAGTTCTGGTCTTTATGGAGCATACTGCCTCTGAGGTAAGATGGATAATAAACCAATAGTTGCTCAAATAATTCTCTTATTATAGATGTAATAAATAGCATGAAGAAAAAGTACAGGGATCAATGACAGGATAAAACAAGAATAAGTAAAATTAGCAGGCACAGAACTAATAATAAAACCTCTTTCTTTGTATCTCAATCTAGCTTATACAATCCCACATAAATGCTCTATCATCTGTTTGCTAATGGCTGGAAACACATGAGCATGGTGACTCTTGAAGCTATGTGTTGAAAACAGAAGAACCACACATTGAAAGCAGCTTGAATTTCTGAAACTCTGCATTGAAGGCCACCCACCAAATGCGAGAATTGGACTGTTATGTGTAAGAAGTGAATTTATGTTGGTTTTATCCACAGTAATGTTGGTATTTGTTTATTCTGAAGCTAGAATTACTGTAACTAATATGGAAACAAATTCTGAAACTTGAAATGCAGTACAATCTATGACAAATATTTAAAGTAAGTGACAGTGACCTCTCAGAAATGTGTTAGAAAACTTTAGGATTGGAAAAATGGAGGCCTATGCTATAACTCTGAACAAATATTTGGTAAATGTATTAGTTGTGATAACTTGAAGGCAGAAGATGGACCTAATAAACCTTTAGTCTCAGTTCTCAACTTGGGGTGATTTTGCACCCCAGGTGACATTTGACAATATCTAGAGACATTTTTGTCTGTCACAACTGGACATGAGGATGATGTTACAGTTGTGTAATGGGTAGAAGCCAGGGGATGCTGCTAAACTTCTAATGTGTAGGATAAATCACTGCAATAAAATAATTATCTGTTGTAAAATGTCAATAATGCTGAAGTTGAGAAATTCTCTTCTAGGGTAGGTAGTCAGAAAGATTCAGAATGATCATGTAAATTGACTCTCACTTCCATTTGTCACTAAGATGTTACTAGAAAAATAAAGATAAATCCAGAAATAACTGTATTGTTTTCATACAGTAAGGGAATATAGAAAATCTCAAATTATAGATCCTCTAAAAAATCCCATTTCAAGACCCCAAACCATTACAGATGAGATATAAAGACGTTTTGAATGATAGTGGCTAATTTACATGTAATCTTGGAGTAACGATCAGATTACGGGTATGTGACCTTCCCACCCAAGTCTTTGATTTCAGCTGGCCTCAAGATATCTGCTATTAATTTGAGACAGATTGTTCTGGGAACCGGGAAGCAAAAACCTAATAATTGAGAATTTTGTTTAAGAAAGAACATTGGACATGGTTACTGGAACATGGAACTGATTGGAAACTAGATTACAAAAGAAATTTTCTTTGGTAAAGCAGTTAGTGTTACTGTAATGAGTAGTTATTATGAGGGGCTCAAGAAAGTGTCTTTGTGGAAATAGCATTTAAATGGGTCCTTAAAGATAAAAGGGAACAATCAACAAGTCAAAATTATACACTGTATACTCCCTGATGCCGGTAACTGAATGAGAGCCAGAGAAACTGAGATACAGTAAATTAAAGGGGAATAATGATAAATGAGGCTGTTAGGTAGGATAAGAACATAAAGGGCTTAGAGGCTATGGTGGGTATTTTGGAAGCTTGTGAATTTCTAGGAATTTGTCAATTTCATCTAGGTTATCTAATTTTCTTGCCATAAAGTTGCTCATAGCATTTCCTTCTAAACCCTTTACTTTTTTGTTTTAGCAGTTTGAATGTGTCATCCCATTGCCTACTGGCTTTCATAGCTTCAGTGAAGTGTTAGCTGTTAATCTCATTAAGACTCCCTGATGATGAATCAGTTTTCCTATTTTCAAGATTCTTTGTCTTTGACACAGATACACTCAGAGGAAAAACAAAAACAACAACAAAAACAAAAACAAAAAACATGTGAAGACACAGGGAGAAGATGGTCACCTACAAGCCAAGCAGAAGGGTTAAGAAGAAACAAATTCTGCTGACACCTTAAACTTGGACTTATATTCTTCAGAACTGTGAAAAAATAAAATTTCTGTTTAAGCCTCCCAGTCTATATTATTTGTTACAAGAGCCTAAGCAAACTAATATAAGCCTTGACACAGTCTTCATGTAATTTTATTCTCCTTTCCAGGTCATGGTTTTCTCCTCTGTTAGATGCTCTAACTGTAAGTGATGAAAACTAAATTTGTGTGTAATTGTTAGAGAACAGCAAAGAAAATAAAACCCCTCATCTTGCTTAATTGATCTGCCCATTTTTAGGAAGTATCTACTTTTATACCTAGGTTAAGCAGATTCAGACTTTCTTTATAAAATGCAATTCTTTTCTCCTCTTTTTAAAAATTAAGTATCTAATCTTCTGAGGATATATTTTAATTTTGTTGAATGATTTTTAACCATATTTTCCAAATAATCATTCACCCAGAATATTTCTGATGGTCATGAGAGTAGCAGAGAACTTATTTTGCTACCTTGGTTGGGAAACAAATTTAGTTAGTTTACACAGTTTGTTGTATTGATTTGAACCATTTATGTTTTGGTTTATTATTTTTTTTTCTGATAAGACACATTGGGAAGAGAAAGTGGGATGAGAATTTAAGCTCCATCTAGCTCTGCTACTAACTAGCCATGTTATCTTGAGTTAACTAATTGTATTTTCTGAGTCTAATAACTACTTTGTAATATGGCATTAGCCTCCTGGTTGCCTTACCTGGTCATTTATTCATTGTCATTGTCATTAAGTAAACAAGTAGGCATTAAGGAACTCCTGCATGCCAGACACTGTATTAGATATTGGTGACTCAATGGAGAGCAAAGCTAGCCACAATCAGTTTTTGAGGAGCTTACATTTTAGTGGGAAAATAAATACTTATTAAAGAAATACACAAATAAATATAAAATTGCAATGTTTCTAACTGTGAGGAAAGAGGCTTTGAAAGCTTATCATGGAACTTAGGGGAGTAGGAGAAAGGTATTTTATCTAATCAAAGTGTTTGAAGGTCTCCCCAAGGAAGTGATAATTGGGCTCACACCTGAAAAAGGGAGTAGGTGCCAACTAGGTCATTGGGAGGATAAAAACAGGCAATGGATATGGATGTGATATTATCTTTTTACTATCATTACTGTTATTTAATAAATAGAGACCTAGTCAGCTTTTTTTCGCCTAGTCAGTGAACTTACAATGTGTCTTATGATAACTTCTTGTCTGCGATAAATCCTTCCAAACTTAAAGTTGATATACCTACAAAATTTCATATTCTCAAAGTAATTACCACATTCATGAGAAGAGCTATCAAAAAATCATCTTAGTGTAAATCATGGCCCTTTTACATTTTTCTTAATCTTGTTGCTATTTCCCATTCTCTACCTATGTTAAATAATTACTTTATTTCTCATATTAAACTTGAATTAAGCAATTTTTTCTGTTTCTTATCTCATGCATTGGAAAGAGAGTTAATTCTCTTCAGCTTAATCCTACCCCAGTTTAAAGCCTTTGTTATAATGTACATTATTTTTGAAGACTTCTGACCAGTAAACTTCATACTTCAAAAATGGACCGTCTAAGCTTAATGGGCACCATTTAACAACAAACCATCTTATTCCCTAATACCAGGCAACTATATAAGGACTATCCAAACATAATAAAATATCTTTTTCCCCCAAGGGAGGACTTAAATGGATACTCACCTATTTCTGTTCCTTTCTTATAACATTGTTGCCTTCCCATCTGAGTTGAGACCAAGTCCCCAAGATGGTTTAAGCTCTTCTAACTGAGAACAAACTGAACTCAGATGTGAATCAGGGAAGGTGGGCCAACTTTGCTTTCAGTCTTGGCATTAGCAAAGGGCCAATTTCTTCAAAGCTTTACAGTATCTGGCAACTTTGGGTCAATGCTATAAAGATCAAGCTTATAAATGTTCATTTAGCAATTCTCTGATAATTACTTTGCCATTAATTTTCCAAGTGGGCAAAAAAACTTTAATTATTTCATTTTTTCTTCTTTTTGTGAAGTACTTCTGGTATGTGTTTGTAATACACATATGTAAAATAGCTAGATTTCTAGATCATTCTAAGCTGACTTAACAGAACTTTTAAGACTGAGAAGAAATTGATACTTTCTTTGTTGAGCAATTCTGAAAGAGAGATCATTTAATGGGTCTTTTTACTGGTCTAATTTTGAAAGGTGTGCATAACAATTCCCCTGTAGACAAACAAAAATGGATGAAGCCAATGTTTGGCATGGTAACATATCTGAAATGAGGTGGGATTCCTAACCTCATATCTAGTGTCTTAAATTGAGCAGTTACTAGAGTCTAACTGGTGGATTCATAATGCTGGAATGTTTGGAAAAGATGGAGACATAGGTGAAAGTCTACTTGCACTGAGGAGAGAGGGAGACTTTAAGATCAATAAACAGCACTTAGTTGAAACCACTAATGAGCTACACAACATGTCTCAGAAATCACAAGTTTATTTTGCTTTTGTGAGAAGTTGGAATAACTTGTGGCTGAGGCTGTCAACACACTAGACCACAGTCTTGTGGCGGCCTCTGTTTTTTCTAGTGCCTGAGAAGTGTAAAGTTCTAAGACAAGGGCAGGAGCCCTTTCATCTGAAGCATGCAGCTCATCAGCTCCACGATGGAAAACAACTTAAGACATACCATCTTAAAGCACCAAGGATGTAATGTTATGAAAGCCAAGTCCTTGATATTCTTCCACACTTTGAACACTCCCACATTTTAAAGAAAAATATACCGTCTTGCAAAGCTAGGACTCTGAAAATATGGAACACAGACTTTCACCCTGAGCCCTTATTTTTTTTTTCTTTCCTTCTTTGTGAATTAACAAATGCATGAGAAAATTTTGTTGTGAGGGGTGGGGAGTGAGGAGGTAGGAGGAGAGAAAATAAAATGGAATTTAAAAATGTACTTTTATTCTTCTGTTTGGCATTTAGTGAAGACTTAAGTAGTCCTGGGGGTGTATTTCATTTCTCTGACTCTTAAGATTTCTCTTCAAATCACCATAATTCTTAGCTCTATACTTGGAACAATATGAGTGCCCTCTGGTGGACAAAATGTCATTTTAAAGTTTTCCGTATATGGACTGAACATGGGTAAGTATGGAGAAAATAAGTCTTATGTTTCAAATGTCCTCATTGAACTTCTGAAATCCCTGGGCAATTAGTTCCTGATGTTCTGGGGGTGGTGACAGCTATGAAAACAGTTCCATAAAATAAGGGGATAAAAGGAAAGCTGGGGTGACCCCCCAGGTCCTATTTGCCACTGAAATAGTGTCTTGGAACAAAACATAATTTGGAACTTGAACAGGGAACTCAAATGTCTAAGGGAAGGCTAATAGCTTTACTTCTTGACCATCAATGCCAAGATCATAAATGCTCTCATTAAGAATGAGACACTAATGAAACAACTTGGGCACAGGCAAAGCCTCTTAAAGACCTCTAACTGTTGGCATATAGTAGTAAAAAGTCTTTAAGAAAGAAGGGAATATCTTGAAAAAAAGAAAGGAGGAAAGGAAGTAGGGAGAAAGGGAGGGAGGACTAGAGAGAGAGGAAGGAAGGATGGGAGGGAGGGAGGGAGGAAGGAAGGAAAGAAGGAAGGAAGGAAGGAAGGAAGGAAGGAGGGGAACCACACAGGTTGTGTAACCCTTTCACATACCCAACTAACGCAAAGGACCAAGCCAATGTAGGCCTTTAAGGGCTCATAAAGCATGTTTTCTCATTGTTTATTCAGATATTCTTTACTTCCTCTGTTGGGTAATGACACATTAAAGACTGAAGGTAGACTATTATAGTTTGTTCTTTTTTAGTCTTTCTCAATTTTTGACTTACTACTAGGATAGCAATCTGATTTAAGATTCACCAAATTGACAAAGCCCTAGAATTATGGGCAGTGATATGCAAAGCAATGTTTAATAATTGTCCAGAAAATAAAACCCTGTTTTGTAACATTTGCCAATTTCCATGGTGTAAATAATTTCACCATGATTGATTTCAAGCTACCAGAACAATATCAATGAATATGTAATTGGGAAGAGATGCACAAAGTTAACTGTCACAAATTGGTACATGGCAGCTCCAGCCTGCCACTACATAGGGGACTTTCAATTATTTTTTCCTGCAACTTTCATATTTGGACCCTGAAGATATATTATTTTTGTAATAAGAAAAGGAACACTCAAATATAAGTTATTTGAAAAACCGACCACTACTGAAGAAATTATTTGTAATAAAAAATGTCTTCCCAAATGACATATATCCCACAATATTTAATACTCTTTACAATGTTTCCAAGCTCATGATGTCACTGGAAACTTGTAAAAATTCTGTAAAGTAAATATAATAGATGCACATACTACCACTTGAGAAGGGAGGAATATGAAGACGAAGGGGGTTGCAGTAATATATAGGACTGGTCCTAAAATTCTAGTTTTCTAGTATTAATTCAGTTATTTCCCTGTTTTATGCAGATATTAAAAAGAAAATTTACGACTGGAATTGGTGAATTCTAACTGCTCTCACAGTTTTCTCTCAACAATGACGTTTACTCCACTCCCTGCTTTGGAGGAAAAGGATTATCTACAGCTGTCTCTTTAAGAGACTTCTGACTTGACAAAACAATAGATAGTGCTATGCTGCCAGTGTTGGACTCTGAAATGATTACAAAAACCACTAACCCTCTCTAGCTCCTGCAGATCTGGTAAGTGAGAGTAGAGTCTGATTAGATTTCCCACCCCATCTTTCCCTTTGTTTAATTCTTTTGTTGGTTCAATGTTGATAGAGTTCTCCGTAGTTCATTTCTGTATATAATCCTCATATATTCTTGGGCTTTAGGAACTTAAGTGCCTAGTTTCAGTATCTCCATGACGACTCCAAAACATTGTGCCACGGGAAAATTAGTAGTTTAGGATGGTGGAAATAGGACAGATCTGGGAATCAAGAATACCTTTTTCTGAATACTGCTCCAGATACTTACTGTGTGACATTCAGCAAGTCACTCAGTCTCTCTGATTCTGAAAATAATAATGCCTACCTTATAGAAAAGTTGAGAAAAATAAATAAGATGTCATTTATTAAGTGCTTATCAAAATACCTGGCAAATTGTGAACATTTACAAATGGTAAAAGTAGTAGCAGTAATAATAATGACAATAATAATAATATCAATATATATGTATATATACATGTAATTGGCAATAGTAACAATAAAAATAAAATAGTAATAAGAACATATAATAATACTTTTTATTATATATGTATATAGTTGTGATTATTATTATTATTACTAAAATGCTTAATTGAACATCTGACATTTTTATAATAGGTATTCAATTAAGATTAGTTTTTAGGTAAGTAGTCAATCAAATAGCAAATAGTAAAAGATAGAGAATGACCTATATCTCCTTAAACCTGAAACACAAATTCTATCAGGAGCCATCTAAATGCTTTTATATTTTGTCTCTATGTATTAGTATTCATTCAGTCATTTTCTTGGCTATTTTTATTGCCCTTTTACTGATAAGAAAAATCTAAGTTGAGATGAATGCAACACTGCCTCCATTCAGGAGATGAGGCTTAAAAAAATAATTTACTGGGGTGCCTAGGTGGCTCAGTTGGTTAAGTGCTGGACTCTTGGTTTTGTCTCAGGTCGTGATCTCACCGTCTGTGAGACTAGTGCTGCATCTGACGCAGAAAGTGGAACCTACTTGGGATTCTCTCCTTCCCTCTCTCTCTACTCCTCCCCTGCTTATGCAGTCTCTCTCTCTCAAAATAAATAAACTTAAAAATTAATTTACTATTTGTCAAGCCCATGATAATTGTTGCATATCTATCAATCAATCAATCTATCTATCCCGTATCTTCTATCTTCATCATCATTATTGCCTATCTAGCCTATCCATGCATCTGTTGGCTAAAACCCTCTCCATGCTAACTGTACTCTTAGAGATTTATATTGTTGGTTTACCGATGAACTAAAACTAAGATATTAAAACCCTTAATTCTATAGGATTGCCTTTTGTTTCCTACTTACAGGAGATCAGTCACTAATCTTGGTCAGAAAGTGTTATTTTAGAAATGAATACCAAGAAAGCAAAGCAAGAATGCATTTCTATCCCATAATTGTATCAGGGATTATGGTTTTCCTTGAATTTGGAAATTTTGGCTGAATTCAATAATTTCTCTATATTTTTTTTAAAGTATGATTTTTCCAACTATGAAAAAACTCAAACTTATTATAGAGAGTGTGAAGATATTAGAAAACCTTAAGCAAAGTGGTACAAATCACTCATAATTCTCTTATGCAGAGAAAACAACTCTCCATAATTTTTTTGATTTATCTATATGGGTGCTCTGAGTTTACATCTGTGTCTATGGGTATACATATGTCTAAAAAAATAAAACTTGTATTTACAGGTTTTGTTTTAATCTAATAATACATAAAGATAATTTCATTGTGTCACTCAATATTATTCTGTGACCTCATTCTTAATGATTATATACCAGTGTATTGTGGAGGGAAACCATGATTTATTTGAATAAATGACTAGTGTAGAACATTTAAAGTATTTCCATTTTTTGCTATTTAAAAGTGCTGAGATTTATATCCTTGTTCTTGATTATGAGCTGGTACTTGGTTTTAAACTGATGACTTAGTTTATAGGTATATAAAGGACTTACTCCAATCCTCTGATGCCTTCTTTTAGGCACAATATTTAGGGCTTCCAACTATGGTACTGCTGAATTTGGTGATATTAAAAGTTGTCTGGCATCCCCTTTCCTAAAGAGTCAATAGCAAAAAATAAAAATAAAAAAATAAAGTAAAAGTGTTGTTTTGAGAGCCAGCTCCTTTGTTGTAGCCAGAGGCTATATTACAAGGAGGAACAAGAAACACCATAGAAGGGCGTTTGTTTTATTTCTTGATGATGGTTTTTCTCCCAGCATTCTTGGAAAAATCCATTTCTTTTCCTGCCTATGTGGCAGGGTTTCCTATAAGGAAAAGAACTGCTCATGTAG
Organism: Crocuta crocuta; assembly: GCF_008692635.1. Taxonomy (NCBI): domain Eukaryota; kingdom Metazoa; phylum Chordata; class Mammalia; order Carnivora; family Hyaenidae; genus Crocuta; species Crocuta crocuta. Next base: position 2,973,163 of record NW_027529549.1, read on the forward strand.
ATGAGAAGGAGGTAGTCAAGGCAGCCATAGCAGGTGCCACCAGCACAAAGCGGGTGGTAAGAGCATATGTGAGCTCAGTGTTAGAAAGAGCCTCGGCAATGAGTCAGAAGACTTTAATAAAGCCAGACTTCAAGGCACAAGAGCCAGCTGTGCAATGTGGCAGCCCTGGAGGCAGCACTAAAATCCTGAAATAGTCATTCCTGGATTATCGACTCTTCAGGGATTGGTGGTCAAAAGCTAAACATATATTAATATATGTTTATAATTATTTATACTTAACACAACTTCTCAGATGTATTTGTTTAAATGTGTTATAGTAAGCACTCAACAAATAGTATTTTAAAAGTAATTCATTTTTCTAAAGATTATAGACTATATAATGATGTATACAAGAAAATATTTCAATTAAATCAATATTATATGTGTGTATGTGAATGTATGTAAGTAGATACATAAACAATTTAACTCTTAGTTTTCCAAATAAATAAATAGCCAAAGAAATAAGTAGTGAATTAGTCAGGGTCTAATGAAGAGAGACAGAAACAGTAATTTTAACAGAGAAAGTTTAAGATAAAGAATTATCAGCTGTACCTGGAGGTTGAAATAAGAAGGTATTGAGTAGTAAGAAATAAAAATAGCTTCCAAAGAACATAAGAATGATATATATAAAGAGCATTCATTACTTCTAGGGCTGAGAGAGTACCTAAGGAAGATACTTCCTTCTTTCCCCCCAGGAGTGAGGTCCAGACCTGTGGAGAGGGCATAGCTGCAGCTCTCTGGATTGTAGAGAAGTCACTGGTGCTGGCAATATGCCCTTTGGAAGCTGCCTGAAATCTGTCCTTTAGAGTGCCCAGGAAAGCTGTACATGGGACCACGTCTCACCAGACACAGCTTAAAAAGCATGCAAGGGGAAGCTACTGGCCAGGGGGTCCTTCTAGTTGCCATGCCCTGGAGAAACTATACGCTGCAGGACTTTGGTGCTGAAGAAGCTGCCTACCCTATAGGAGTTGAGCACTGAGGAAGACATGTGGCCTTCAGGAATTAGCTGAGAGAACACAGGAGAACCAGACAGCAAAACCCTTCCTCCTATAATGTCCCTCCAACACCCTCTGCTGACAAAGCTCAAAAATATGCCAGTTGGCATAGCAGAAAAGATGTTCAATGGGCCCAGATACATTTTTTTGCATAGCAGCCCATGAAGAATGAATTTATAACTGAGAGACAATATACTGATACATGAACAATCAGCTCTCATATACACATTGCCTACATAATAAAAGTATGCCAGGTACCAAATTCTAAGACATTTTATCAAGTGTCCTCATAAAAAACCCTCAAAGGAGACATTCAATATGTAAAATATGATATAAACAGCAATGTCCTCAACAAAACTCATGTAGAAAAGAGAAATGTATTGTGATATATATATATACATCAATGCATTGTAATATATATATATATCACATATACAATATGTATTTACATACACATATAAAAATATATATTTTTTATATCAATTTATCCACAGTAGAATTATTCAAGTCAAGTCTTATTCATATAATGTTTCAACTAGAGAATCAATCTGTTATTGTCTGAGAGGGTAGAAATATCTAGGTCTGGGTGCCTGGATAGTTCAGTTGGCAGAGCATATGACTCTTGATCTTAGGGTCGTGAGTTCCAGCCCCACATTGGGTGAGGAGCCTACATAAAAGAAAGAAAAGAAAAGAAAAGAAAAGAAAAGAAAAGAAAAGAAAAGAAAAGAAAAGAGAGAAAGAGAGAGAGAGAGAGAGAGAAAGAGAGGGAGGGAGGGAGGAAGGAAAGAAGGAAGGAAGGAAGGAAGGAAGGAAGGAAGGAAGGAAGGAAGATTTGGTTGAATTTTACCAATCATGAGATCAACAGGACTTATGTCTGTGTCAGTAAGTATTCACAACTATCTATATTTCCAGTAGCAAAGAATAGAACAACCTGATGGAGCACATAACAGCAGTAGCTAGAAGACAAACCATTAAAGGAAATGTATCCACCATGATTAAAACATTTTTAGAAAGAGATAATGTATCCCTTGCTTCTAAGGATTCAGACTCTACCAATATAAAAAGGGATATTTAGTGAATAGCAAGCATCTTGCTACTGTCCTTTACTGCAGAATCAGCAAACTTTATGTTAAATAGCCAAATAGTAGATACTCTAGCTGTTGTAGGCCACACTGTCTCTGTTACAATGACTGGCCTCTGCTGTTGCAGCTCAAAATTAAACAAGTTTACTTGGTAACAAGTAAACAAGAAAACAAATTAGCTTGCTGTAGGTTGTTGACCCCTGCTTTTTGGGTAAACAATACTGTACGATAGTATTAGTCTTCTGGGGTTTTCATGCTATTTCTTGACAACATAGAAACATGCCAATTCTTTCAATGATCTTGAACAAAAAGATTGGCAAACTTTTCAGTAAAAGATTAAGTACCAAATATGATCTAATATGTAAACCATATTTGTGAGAAAAGTCTCTGTCATGTTCTTTCCTCCCCTCTTGTTTCTACTCTATCTTTTACTTCTTTTTTTAAAAAAATTTTTAATGTTTATTTTTTTGAGAGAGAGATTGTGTGCAAGCAGGGGAAGAGCAGAGGGAGAGAGAGGGAGACACAGAACTCGAAGCAGGCCTCAGGCTCTGAGCTGTCAGCACAAAGCCCAACGCGGGGCTCTAACTCACGGACCATGAGATCATGACCTGAGCCGAAGTCAGTTGCTTAACCAACTGAGCCACCCAGGGACCCCCCCCCCACCTTTTTCTTCTTAACAACCTTTAAAGAATATAAAAATCTGAAGAGAAACTTGAATGCCGAGAACAAACTGAGGGCAGATGGTGGGGAGGGGGGTGATGGGCATGGAGGAGGGCACTTATGGAGATGAGCACTGGGTGTTACACGGAAACCAACTTGACAATAAACTATTAAAAAAAAAGAATATAAAAATCCTTCTTAATTTTCAGGGCTTACAAAGCAAGCCATGGGCTGTGGTTTTCTGACTCCTGATCTAGGAGAGTGATTTCACAACTTTTTGTTTTAAATATAAGATATTTTGTTGGCACATTTAAAGGGATTAAATTTCATCTGCAGTGTTTTGATTGTTCCTCAGCATGGCATGGCTATTTGAGCAGAATTTTTTATTGCCTTGACCTCACTCTGTTATATATTCGTAATTCAAGATTCTTTCATGCTCCAGTAAACCCCTAATCTTTCTTTGGTCCCATCTTGACATTACATAATATCTTTTATCTTTTATTATTTACAAATTATATGCCAATTGTATAGTGCTGTGTCTGGCCCATTTAATCATACATCTTAACATAGATGTTGCCTTAATGACCTGTATTCTATATTGAAGCAAAACATTTTCTTACCTATTGGAAAACTTACCAACATGCTTTGAAAGAATTCCAGGATACACTTTCCCCGCCTTTTAAGGTGTGGTAGTATTTGAAGAATGTGAACCACTTAACCATGTTGCCTTTACCTGTGGGAAGTTGCGCCAGAACAAATTTTATTTTCAGGTAATGTTTACATAATGTAGAAAAATAAAATTCTAGTTGTTTCTATGCTCATGAGGTCTAATTTGCTAGCTACAGTTATACTGTCCTTGATGTAACTATGCAAATAGCTGATAAGAAAGAGGGTTCAGGGCTTTTTATAGGCTCCTGTAATCCCAGACTCAAACCATATTCTCCTTAGAGCTGTAAAGAATTCTTTTTTCTTGTGTCAGACTGAATATTAAGAGTCAAATGAAGGCTAGACAAAAATTCACAAAAGTGAATTCTAAAATTTCAGAAAAGTTGGTATGATGCAGTCTCACTTACTGATTTTGCTTTTGTTGCCTTTGCTTTTGGTATCAAATCTAAAATATCATTGCCCGCACCAATGTCAAGGACCTTACCCCCTGTTTTCTTCTAGGAGTTTAATAGTTGCAGTTCTTAAATTTAAGTCTTTAGTACATTTTAAGTTGATGTTTGTGGATGGTGTAAATTAGGGTTCAGTTTTATTCTTTTACATATGGCTGTCCAGTTTTCTCAATACCATTTACTGAAAAGACTATCCTTTCTGCATTCTATTTTCTTGGATTCACTGTCATAAGTTGATTGACCATATATGTGTAGGTTTATTTGTGTACTCTCTATTCTGGTTTAATGGTCTATGCTAGTATCATACTGTTTTGATTACTGTGGCTTTGTAATATAGTTTGAAATCAGGAAGTCTGATGCCTCCAGGGTTTTGTTTTTTTTTTTCCTGAGATTGNTCCCATACAAATTTTAGGATTTTTTTCCCTATCTGTAAAAAGTGCCATTTAAATTTTGATAGATGACTATAGTTGACAGCAATGTATCATAAAACTGAAATTTGCTAAGAGAGTAGAACTAAATGTTTTTACCACATATGTATTCATATATATATAATATATATATTTACCACATATATAAAAATATATATATTTACCACATATATGAACATATATGTATTCATATATATAATATATATACTTACCACATAAATAAAAATATATATATTTACCACATATATGAATACATATGTGGTAAATATATATATGAATATGTATATATATAAATATATGTACACACACTAGACAGGAGGAATCCTTTCACAATGTGTATGTATATCATCATGATGTACACTTCAAACATCTTACAGTTTTGTCACTTACACCTTATAAATGCTGGAAAAAAAGAATTCACAAGTTGGAAATTTCTATTATAACTTGACTTCTTAAATTTTAGTGTAAACTTAGAACAATTCACTCACCTGTTCTCTTTACTAGTGTCTTCATATAAGTAATTGCAGTTAAAATCCTTTACTTGTTATAATGATTAATTAAGACAACATATATGACAAAGCACTGTCTGTATAAAAACTGATATCACTTATTAAATACCTTCCTTGTGCCAGGCATTTTAATGACACTCCAATTTCCTGTAAAATAACCTACATTACCTATACCTCATTTCCTTAAGAGTCTGATGGAGACAAGAAGACCTCTGATAATTTATTATAAAGAATATATATATGTGTGAAATAATGTTTTAATACACTATCTCTCTCAAGTCATATATGTGCATTTGAAAGGGAACATAGTAGTCTTTCTTAATGAACACCTATTGAACAGAATTGAGTTGACATATTCAGTATATGGTACCCTATAAACAATCATTGTAAGACATTATTATTTAATTTTATTTTTACTTTGTTATTTTTATATGAATCACTCAATATCCACTTGATTTTCCTATGCCTGGGGATACCCATCCCAATCCAATGTGTGTATTGTATTTCCTTCCAATTGATCTTCATATGTTTATTTAGATATGTTTTTCCTTGAAAAATATATTTTGTTGTTTAATATTTTTTTGAAAACACAAGCATTGTATTGTGTAATAAATTTAATTTATGATTATTTTTTAAAATTTGAACTTAGTGCTTAGTTCATGTCAGTCTTTGCTGTGTGTGAAATGTATTACAGGTTTCACTTGCTAATTGAAAGTTCACTTTATGCCACTTTGCTTTTATGAGAAACCTACATTGGTACTTGTTTTCGCTAACTGAAAGAAATATGAAGAGGATTTTGCCTTTATGAATTGGTATTTGCTTCTTTGCTTTATGCTATTTTGGCTTACGAAAGGTTTCATAGGAACACTCTACTTTCAAATAGTGAGAGAAACTGCATTAATTCTGAAGACTACATGAAACAACATGTCCCATTTTTTTTCAGTTTTATTTATTTATTTTGAGAGAGAAAGCACGAGCAGGGGAGGGCAGAGAAAGGAAGAGAGAGAGAGAATCCCAAGCAGCCTCCGTGCTCAGCATAGAGCCCTAGGCAGGGCTCAGTCTCATGATCCTGAGATCATGACTTGAGTGGAAATCAAGAGTTAGATGCTTAACTGACTGAGCCACCTAGGTGCCCTGCAACATGTCCCATTTTATTCATTCATTCCACTTTTTGGTAGACACATAGACTAGCTGACTCTTGGCTACTATAAACAGTGCTGCAAGGAACATTCACTTTTAGTAGACTATGGATGTTAATCAATATTAATTGACCTTCTTATGGAGGATTATTCTTTTCCACTATGTTGAGCTTAGACTTAATTATGTATGTTACTGTGATTGATGAAATGTAGAGACATGTAGCATGTGCTTTGCCTCTGTCTCTGTGGCTGACAATGTTCCAGATAATTCCAGCTCTGTCAGCTTGAATCCTAGAATCAGACTGATTACTATGATCATAGCCATCTTACCACAGAGTATAAAAAACAGCACAAATGGAAAATAAATTTTTCTATTATAATCAAATAAGATTTGAGAAATGTTTGTTACTGAAACAAAACCTGTCCTATTCTGACAGGTATAGAGACTGATGTCATGATGAGATGAGACTATAAAACTGTTTCCCTCAGGGGAGGGTTGAGAGTATTTTGTAGAAAGGAGAATGAAGCCAGTATTTGTGACCACAGAGGTGAACTGTGATGGTCATTAAGACTGTTCAAAATGTCAGTTTTACTAGTCTAAATATAGGGTAGGATTATACTGTTATCTAATTTGGACATGTCTGTGAAAATTGCACTGGACTATATACTCAGGAAGTGGTTTGCTAAATTACAATCTACCTAGCTTTTCATAGTAAGAATCCTTCCTTTAGCAAATAAGAATCCTTCTCATTTGTGATGTTCTCAGAAACACTCTACGTAACCATCTTTGTAACTTGTATTAGTCTTTTGGGTAAAAATTGGTATATCATTATTGCTTTCAGGATTCTTCTGAGTGCTGGTGAGATTGAATGCCTGTTCAGCTAATCTTAATCATTTTGCATCATCTTCTATGAACTTTATAGATTTAACCTTTGTCCATTTATTAGTCTTTATTAGTTTTTGACCATTTATTAAGCATTGTGTTTCTTGTGGTTTTTGTGCTGGATTTCTGGAGTTCTTTGTATTTTTTGGATGTTAAACTCTTGTCAGATTTTGATATTGCAAATATCTTCTCTCAGTCTGTCACCCATCTGTTACTTTGACAATGATGTTCATTAAACAAAAATCTTTAATTTTTATGTAATTTCATCAGGTTTTTTGCTGATGGCCTGTAATTTGGAGTCTTTTAAAGAAATCCTTCCCTAACCCTAAAATATAAAAAAATAATCACCTACTTCAACTTTTATCATTTTGTAATTTTGTCTTTGTCATTTAGGTCTTTAATTGATTGGGAGTTTAATTTTTATGTAATGTGTAAAGGGTGAAATATGACTTATTTTTCCTTGACACCATTTTCTAAATAATTTATATATTCTCCAGTAATCTTTGATGCCACCTCTATCATATAGTAGATGCTCATCATAAGGGATCTGTTTGTAGGTTTCTACCATATTCCATTGTTCAGTTTGTTAATTCTCTGCAAGGACCACACTGGTTTTTTGTTGTTGTTGTTGCTCATCCCAACAAATGTCCTGCCCCTTACCCATTTAACCATCTCCCCACCCACAATCCTTCCAGAAACCCTCAGTTTGTTCTCTACATTTAAGAGTCTCGGAGCACCTGTGTGGCTCAGTCGGTTAAACATCCAACTTTGGCTCAGGTCATGATCTCACAGTTTGTGAGTTTGAGCCCTGTGTCAGGCTCTCTTCTAACAGCTAGCTTGGAGCCTGGAGCCTGCTTCAGATTCTGTGTCTCCCTTTCTCTCTGGCCCTCCTCTGCTGTCTCTCTCTCTCTCTCTCTCTCTCTTTCAGAAATAAATAAAACATTAAAAAAAAAACAGTCTCTTCTATGTTTTGTTCCCCTCCCTGTTTTCATATTATTTTTACTTCCCTTCCCTTATGTTCATCTGTTTTGTTTCTTAAATTCCACATATGAGTGAAGTCATATGATATTTGTCTTTCTTTTAGTGACTAATTTCACTTAGCATAATACACTCTAGTTCCAACCATGTTGTTGCAAATGGCAGGATTTCATTCTTTATGATTGCTGAGTAATACTTCTTCTTTATCCATTCACCTGTCAATGGACATTTGGGCTCTTTCCATACTTTGGCTATTGTCGGTAGTGCTGCTGTAAACATTGGGGTACATATGCCCCTTCACAACAGCACACCTGTATCCTTTGGATAAATACCTAGTAGACCAATTGCTGTGTCATAGGGTAGTTCTATTTTTAATTTTTTAAGGAACCTCCATACTGTTTTCCAGAGTGACTGCACCAATTTGCATTCCCACCAGCAGTGCAAAAGGGTACCTCTTTCTCTGCATCCTTGCCACATCTGTCATTTCCTGAGTTGTTAATTTTAGCCATTCTGACAGGTGTGAGGTGGTATCATGTCATGGTTTTGATTTGTATATCCCTGATGATGAGTGATGTTGAGCAGGACCACACTGTTAATTACTATGACTTATCAATTATTGGTCTATTCATGGATGTTTACACTTCATTAAACATTTTAAAATAAATGTGTTGAATTTCTCAGTGTTATTTAGATTGGGAATACATTAAATTTATATGTCATTTGGTGGAGTTATCATATTTACAATGCTGTCATCTCCATGAATAAATTTTCTATTTATTCAAGTTTTTGGGGGAGAGGCAAGAGAAGTCATTTAAAAAAGGTTTAAGATTTTTTTCCACAAAGGACTTGAGCACTTTTATTAGTTTAATTCCTAAATATGTTTGTTTTTTTTATTGCCATATTATGTGCTGGTTATTACTGACAAAGATGGATGTTACTGATTTGGGGGAATTGATTTTGTCTCTGGCTACTTTGGTCAAATCTTATTAGTTCTAATGGTTTGCCTTTTTATTTTCTTGTTTTTTTTAAATGTAAATACATCATTTCTTAAGACTTTAAAAAATGGTAACAACTTTGTATCCTCCTTTTTAATTCCCATCCCACCCCACTCCTTGCCATTTTACTATGTTGGTCAGGACCTCTAATACCACGTTAGACAACTGGAATGACAGTACATACTGTTTTCTTCTCCCTCAAAATATATAAATTTTAACTTTTATAATATGAATTATGTTTGCTCTAGTTTTTTGGAAGGCTATTATTATTATCATCATTATCATTATCAAGTCAACAGATCTTTTTCTATTTCTTGTTTTCTAAGAGGTTTTAAAAAATTAAAACAAAATGTATTACTTTTATCACATGCTTTTTCTGTATATATTAAAGTGACCATAAGAATTGTCTTCTTAAATGCATTGCATAGTAAATTACATTTTCATTGATATTTAGCCATGCAAGATTTTCTGAAATGAAGGCTACTTGTCTTATTTTTTAAGTGTGCTGTTGAATTTAGTTAGATAATCTAGAATTTTCATATCCAGGTTCCTAAAAAAATTCATTATTAATATAATTTTATTTGATTTAGATATAGAGGTGGGTCACCTGGGTGGATTAGTCAGTTAAGCATCCCAATCCTGACTTCAGTTCAGGTCATGATCTCATCCTTGTGAGATGGAGCCTGGCATCGGTCTTCAAGCTCAGCAGGGAGTCTGTCTAGGATTCTGTCTCTCCCTCTCTCCATGTCTGCTCCATCTCTGCTCATGTGTTCTCTCTAAACAAATAAACAAACAAACAAATATTAAATAAAGAAAGGAAAAAAGAAAGAAAGAAGTTATACTATAGCTTTTCAAAATGAATTGGCTAACTTTCTTTGCTTTTACATTTTTTGGAGCAACTTGAGTTTATGGTAGTTTATCTGTTTCTTTAACATTTGCTTAATTCAGCCACACAACTGTCTTGATCTAAAATGTTTTGGGGGGGTATTGTGAAAGAGGAAGTTTTAAAAATTATTGTTATCATAATTTCTTTAACGAGTTTTGGTATATTCAAGAGTTCTAGCTCATCATATGCCTATTTTGACATTTTGTATCTTTTTCAGGGTATTTAGTAATTTCATTTATGTTTTTATATTTTTAATGCTTTTTTTTAATTTTTGAGAGAGAGACACTGAGCATGAGTGGGGAAAGGACAGAGAGAGAGGGAGACATAGAATCCAAAGCAAGCTGTAGGCTCTGAGCTGTCAGCACAGAGCCCAACTTGGGGCTCAAACTCATAAACTACGAGATCATGACCTGAGCCGAAGTCAGACACTTACCTGATTGAACCAACCAGGTGTACCTCATTTATATTTTTAAATGCAATTCAGTATGGTTGTTCAGTTGTTCATAGTATTTCACATAGCTTAAGAAATCTGTTATTTTTTGTAGTTATTTCCCTTCCAAAAATTGTTTATTTGTATCTTTGCTCCACCAAATTTGTCATTTTTTTCCTATTTTACTATTATTTTTAAAGAACCCACTCTTGGTTTAGTTCACAATCTCTTCTTCCCCCCTTGTTCTTTATTTCATTGATTTCTAGCATTTTTATTACTTCCTTCCTTTTTATCTCTTTGGGTTTATTCCTTTGCAATTTTTTTTCTAGCTCTTGAGTTGAATGCTTAGATCATTTGTCTTTAATAAAAACTAGTTTACTGAACAGTCTGATTTTTGCAGGATAGAAGAATGAAGCAGTTTTATTGTTATTTTTTCAATTGCTTACTTCAAAAATTCTCCACTGCGTATCTCTTTCCCATTACTTAGTAACATCTCTGGCAGCTCCCATTGTTTCTTAGTCACTTTCACATATTAAAAAAGTCCAGTCTTGTTTAGGGAAGCTTAAAAACTCAGTCTTGCTTTTATCCAGTGTTTACCTTCCTGACAGCTTTGATTTTGGTCAGACCACAGCCTGGGTGGGGAGGAGTGTCAGTTGCTTTTTCACTTCTCCCTCCTCACTATTTTAATTCTAGTTTCTTTGGTGTTGGCAGAAGGAGGGAGAGATTAGAGAAAAGGTTAGAAACAACAACAACAAAAAAGCTTTTATGAAGTTGTTTTAACTTTTTTCTGGCTCATGTTTCCTTATAGGAAGAAAGGGCCTAAATGTCTTATGGGGTACCTCTGTGTAATCTTTCAGAAGCTCTGCAGGTCTCTTTCCACTGCACTGGGTCCTAGTCAGGAATACTTGCTCTGCTATGGCATGTTCTGATCCTTCTAAGCTGAGCTCTCAGAAATAAACCCTTCAGTCTCTTGCTGGAGGACACTTTACCTTGGCTGGAAAGTTTATACCCAGCTATTTTCTGAGGTGTCCATGTGGCTCATGGGCTTTCAAATCATTATCCATTATGGCTTCCTTTCAGTATCACAGACTGTCCCTTTTAATATCCTGGGTTTTTTTCTTTCTATCATATTTCTTGCTTCTTGATTAAAATATTCAAAGTTATCTATATCCCCCTAGGTAATGCTTTAGCTACATTACACAAGTATTGACATGTAATAAATCTGTTGCCATTCTGCTCAAATTTCCTCCATAAATTCTTCTTTATCAAAGAGTAAGTTAGTAGTGTTGAGTTGTTATCAATATTTTAAAGTTAATTTTTATTTATTTTTCAACACATTTTAGTAATTCACAGAAATATAATCTGTATGATTCTGACTCTAGATATCATAATACTAGTTATTGACTCCAATATATACATCTCAGGTACCACAGATGGGCACAAGAGAAGAAATCTGGTTCAGGGAATATTTGTATATGGTGCTGACTCTATGTCTATAGCAGGAGGGCAGCTTTAACCATAAAGCTGTAATTCAAACTTTCTTAATATGGAAGAATGGGAAATATGAAGCTGACAAGAGAAGCAAGTCTAGAGGATATAGAAAAAATCTTCATCACTGACTCCTCTCATCATATTAATCTTTACTTTTAGGGGGGTGGTAAATATTGAGTATATACTATGTTTAAGCTACTAAGTAGGTCCTTGGGAGATTCTGACTGAATCTGTAATTGGGGACCATGGCAGAAACTGGCTAGATGCTCAGTAACCACATTTCCTCTTCCTTCTGTGCTCAGTGCTAATGTACTTTCTCATCTTACCTGTACATAGATGAGGCCATGTAACCATTTGTCATGGATAGAAAGTGAGAAGTGATATATGTCACACTTAGACAAAGGCTATCAAGAGTATAGCTTCTTTATGCCCTCTCTCTTCCTTTGCTTCCAATGAGATTCAGATGATAAAGTAAAAGACCCAAGGCCCCAGGAGATGGTACTGCCACCAGAAGGATTGAGCAGCCTATATCCTAAATGACTGAGAAGAGCAGAGTCTCCTTCTCCACCTCTCTTCCTCTGCCCTATCGCTATTGTGATATTTCTCTCTCTCTCTCTCTCCCTCTCCCTCTTATTTTGTTAAGCCATTGGTATTATAAGATTGTTTAGCACAACAGCTATTATTTACCCTGCCTAATAAAAGGAGCTTATGGACTGGTAGAAAAAATAAGACAAACACAGAAAATTGCAATACAAATTGGAAAGTGAGATTTACCATGTGAGAAATGAGGAAGAGCTTCTGTTCGTTTGGGAGAATCAAAGAATATTTTATTGGTGGAGATGATAGCTGAGCCATCTATTAAAAGTTTAGATAATATGTAGAAAACTAGAAATGGGAGAGGCAGAGAATGGGTAATTATTTCAGAAGTAGAAATTAAAGAATAGAGGAGGGTATTGGGAGGAGTGTATAGGTCACATATCATACGTCAGTTTGACTGGCAAGAAAGGTGGGAGGAAGGTGAGAAGGGTTGTAAAGGTAGAATTCTGAATTCCAGTCAAGACAGCTAGAATTTTATTCTGTAGGGGTTTCCTTGTTTGTTTTTCAAATAGAGAGGAAAGAAAAATATAGTTTGAAAGGATGTTTAAGATAATCGACTCAGATATTGAGCTCAATAATATCCTATTTTTGCATTAAAATCCCTAATCATAGCAATGGCTAATAATAGAGTAGAAGACACAGGGAAAATGTTATACAGATGAGGTTGGAGAAGTGGTGGAAGCCATATGATGGCACTACATTCAGGAGTGTGGATTTTCTTCTATGTTCTATGGGACACCATCAGGAGGTTTCCTGCAGAAGGATGTTATGATTTGATTTGCATGTTTAAATGAGCATGACTGCTTTGTGCAGAATGGACAGTACAGTGTAAGAGTGGAAGAAGGGCACCAATTAAGAGGTGATGACTGAAGTGGAGCAGGTCTTTGCAAAGCATTTGAAATTCTGGTTTTAGTCCATTCATTTAGGGAGAGTAATGCATTAGCAGGTCAAGGCACAAATTTAGAAAAGAAATACATTCCTATAGTTCCTCAGAATAGAAGTAAAGAAACAGAAAATTGACTGAATAAGTGAATATATAAATAATTGAAACAGTAATAGCAGAAAAAATAAGATAAATAGTCTTTCCTACGCAGAAAATGTAGATTGATAACATCTCAGAAAGGTTGACTCTGATCACTCTGTTTAGCCCAACTTACTTGCCGCATCTCACTTGCCCTGCTTTATTTTTCTTTGTAGCATCTATCTCCACCTAAGATACTATAATCTGTTTTTTTTTTCACTCATCTGTTATTAGTTTCTCAAACCCTTTCAACCTAAGGCCTAAGAAAGCAGGGTACTCATCCCCCCCCCCCATCACCACCATTTTATCTCCTGCATTTAAAATAGTGCTTGGGAGAGAGAAGGTAGCATTCGTTAAATGAGTGGACGGACAGATGAATAATAACTAGCTATTCACAATAATGCACTGCCTGGACAAAATATGTTGCTATATTGAAAATCTTGAAGGATCAGGAAAGCTAAGAAGGCACATGTAAGAGTTGTTCTTAAATAAAGGAACCCAGCATGGAATAATAGTGGGGAAAGCATTCACTTTGGAATCTCATAAGAGTACATTCAAAGCCTGGCTTCTTCAGTTTCTAGTTCTCAAATCCTGGGTGTGTGGGTCATCTCCTTGAGCCTTATTCCTCATCTGTACAATGGTATAATTACTCTTACCATAATATAATGTATGTAAAGCACAGTACCTGGCTTATACCTCCAATCCTAATTTTTAAAAATCATCTTTAATTCAATGAATGCCTAAGGTTTTCCAGAATTCTTTTCTAGAATTCACATTTCATATCCTGACTTGGCTGTGACTCATTTGAATATCAGCCTTTGTTTCTTCCATTCTCCATTCAATTAAAATAAATAATTGGATCTCTTTTCCCTTTGCTTTTCTTGAATCTTGCTTCCTACCTACTATACCACACTGAGCCAGTGAAAACTTGTTTAACTGCACAGCGTTGCCTAGCAATGTCATGCTCCTCTCATGGTCTCACTCTGGGATACGGTAACTGGACTCCTGCTACTAATTCTTCCATCTTCATATCGCTGTATATCCGGTCTTTTAATAACTATTAGAAGGGACATTCTGCTTTTATTAGCTGAAGGTCTTATAGAAGAGTCACCATTGTTATTCATTCTGATAGAATTAAGCTGAACGGTTTCTCTTTTCTCCAAGTCACTCAGGTTCTGTGTTTAAAAGGTCAATTACATTTATTTCAAATTGGTAAGACAAACATTTCCTGTGCATCCTGAAAATAAAATGGCCCAATGAACAGTTTCTTGGGAACATTTTACTTTTTTAATTTTAAATATGTATCTGGTACTGATAAGTTTCCTGCCCAACCTTAGGACTGTGTTAAAAGTGATATTGAGCATATGCTGGTGTCTGAAATGGAATCCATTCCCCAGGAAGCTGACACTAGGAATGGTGTGGGTGAGGTGACCTGGCTCTGTTATTGTATCCTTCACCACTAAATGACCATCTCAGCCATGCTATGAGTTTGCAAGTATTAAACAGAAAAAGCAACAGCCCACTCACAGTGCTACATCATGGAACATTGGAGGTGGGCCAGATGTAATAAGTATAATTGGAAATAGAAGTCATTTCAAATCACTAATCTGTAGATGACAAGGCAATCTTAAAGCACCAATCAATGGTCAGTTTGTTTTTAGAATCCTCAAGGCAAGAATATTGAAATGCAATAAAAGAATTTAGAGTCTCCTACTGTGTGGAATTGGGATATGTTATCTTACCAGCAGCTTTAGGCAATGCCCTCAGAGGCATAAGATGTTATATACAGAGTCAGGAATTAGACCTAGTCCTGCTCAACTACATACATTTAACCATTACCTTATACTGCATGGGTTATAAACTCAAATGCCTACTGGGCTAGTCATGTAGTTGGGTTAAACTGGTAAGACTGTGCCTGTTTAAAAGGTCATCTACTACTGAGTTGTAAGAGAGTACTACCTGCAGAAATGCAGGTCCAGAGGTGCCAGATCATCTGATTGCATTAGGAGAGTCTGATTATCTGAATTTTATAGTGAAATGTCTTGATTTTTTACATGTTGACAGTTTACATGTTGACAGTGCCATCAAGCGTGTTTGGGACAGATGCAGCGCTGAATCCAGCAGTCTGTGACTTCTGTGTATAGTCTCTGCTATTCGTGGGTATAGGCTGGATCCAGTACAGATTATTCATAGGGTCCCACGGGCTCTCCAGGGAAAGCATAAGTATGTTCTGGGTGAGAAACTATAGGTCAAAGTTCATCTAACAAAACTAACTTTCAAATGGAGAATATACAAATATTCCCTTTATGTAGATAACTCCTATCCCACAAGAGGGCAAGAAGTTCCAAGAGAAGAGAATTAGGAGAAAGGAAGGAGGGGAGACTGTCCAAGTGTCCAGGGAGTGGGGAGAGAATAACAAAGAAGATGTGGTGACAGAAGCTTCTGGTTGGATTATAGTCTTTTGTTCTGTCAGGGAGAATGACCCGCTGCCCATCACAGAGCAACATTAAATTTTGCTATGGCCTTGATCAACCTGGAAATCTAACATTTCTTTAAATAAACTCTATGGCCTTGGGGTTCAAGTTTTGGTAAACTCATTATCACTATAAAGGAAAAATACAACCCAATGTCAGCAATATTCATTCTATTTTCTCTGCCCCTGCAGGAATCTGATCCTTGTTTGGCTACTGCATTCCCCAACTTCCCCTGAGAGAAGGAGTCAGGGGAGCTTTTGCTATAAGCAGGGAGGTCCTGGGAGGTGTTGTATTAGTTAAAAGAGATACATCCCTGCACTTGAACACATTGTTGGAATACTTTCAGTTTGATGACTGGAATCAAAATCAGAGCCTGCTTAAGTCCATTTTTACTGGTGACGACAGTGAAAGATATATTGTTGGAGCCCTCTGAATATCCCATTCCTCTGTCTTTGAGACACCCCATCAGGCCCAGGAATCCATCTTGGGTTCTATTCTTACTTTCAAAAGATGGTTGATGGATGTCTACAAAGTAAAAAAGTATAATACTTCCCAAGGTATTTGTAATTTCAAGGGTTTGAAGATGAGAGTAACTGGCTTCAGAACCCCCCAAAATGAAGCTACAGTTTCTGGGACAGGGATTTGTTTAGTAGAGAGAGGAGCAGATATCCCTGGAGATGATCCAGGCAGTATGGAAAAGCCACAGTGGTAAAAAAAAAAAAAAAAATTGAAGTCCAGGAATAACAGTTTCTTATCAGTGAGCTCAAATTCACAGTCTGGATCAAGATTATCATTGTATGACCTTTAAAGCTAGATGATGTTTTAAGGGCAGGAAAGAGTGTTGTACAGGGCACAAGAACCAGCTTAAGGCTGATGTGAGGCAAAATCTCTGAAGTCTTTAAATTGCCTGGACTATTGCAAAATGTAGGCATAGCAAACAGAATCGTGGCTCCCTGAGTTGTCCATGCTGTATCCCTCTAAATCTATGACTATGTTAACATACATAGCAAAAGGGACTCTGCAGATATGATGGAATGTAAGATCTTGAGATAGGGAGACTATCCTAGATTATCCAGTTGGACCCAATGTAATCATATGGGTCCTTATAAGAAGAAAACAAGAGTGTCAGAGAGAGTTTAGAAGATACTATATTGCTGGCCTTGAGGATGAAGGAGAGAGCCATTAGCCAAAGAATGTAGGCAGCATCTACACACAGAAAAAGGCAAGAAAACTCATTGTCTCCTAGAGCCTCCAGAAGGAATGCAGCTCTGCCAATAATTTGACTTTAGCCCAGTGAGACATATTTTGGACTTCTGACCTGTAGAACTTAAGAAAATACATTTGTGTCGTTTTAAACCACTGCATTTGTGGCAATTTCATATAGTAGCAATAAGAAACTAACACCGTGGGAAAACATGTTTTGTTTTAAAAAAAAACTTTAAAAAAATGCCCACTTAAAAAATCCAATTTTATATAAAAATCTGTATTTCTGATACCTTCTAAAACAAACAAAGACCAGCTTCGCCAAAGCTGGTCTTGTGTTTGTTCTGGAAGAGTATGTTGCACTGTGCTGTGGCCTTCTGATGATCATGAGCTTTCAGCTTTACCATGATTTCCACTACCCCTTACTAGAAAAGTTATTGTAACATTTCTCTCTATTTTTATATGCCATGTGTCCCTTTGGCCATTTGGGTTTAAGCTCCTTTCCTAGGTGATTGTAGGTCATTTTCTATGCAAACAGCAAGATTGGCTTCAAAGGTTGGAATCAGGCTGAATATGCAAGTTGGGGTTAAGTAAGCCCAGCTGCCTATGCTGAAGAAAAGAAGGAAATAGGGCCCTAAATGATTAGTATGTTATCTGTACTGGGAAATGGGACTATTGCTTGGCTTCTTTAAAAATATATCTAGTTTGGGGGCACCTGGGTGGTTCAGTCAGTTGAGTGTCTGATTCAAGCTCAGGTGACGATCTCATGGGTAATAAGTTCAAATTCCGCCTCTGGCGCTGTGCTATTTGTGCAGAGCCTGCTTGGGATTCTCTTTCACTCCTTTCTCTGCCCCTCCCCCCACTCCTACAAGCTCTCTCACCCCAAAATGAAATAACATTTAAAAAAAACCTCTTAAGTGGGCAGGCACCTGAAGACTCGCCCTCCCTTTTACAGGGGGGCCTTTTCAGTAACTCGTCAAGCTCAATGAGCTGATATCATAGAGCCAGAATGGCCTGTGGAAGAATCCTGCACAACCCAGTCTATGTGGAGTTTTCCTCACGATTGTCCACTGAGAGAGGCAGAGGACCCAATCCTGGATGTCAGCCGCTGTGACAACAGGTACATGGAGACCATGTGGTGATGGGCACAGGTGTAGTGAGAAATGGCTAACAGTAGTCAGAAAGGCTCTTGCTGTGGCAAGTGGAGCATGGCCTCATTTACTACAGCTGAGTAACTTGGTATAGCACTAACAGCCCTAAATGGCATTGCTTTCCTATTACTGAGCATGGTAATATGTGGGGAGCATTTGCTTTGCTCTGTCTAGCATAATGGTGTCATGGTGAGTTTCCCAAGATTTTATTGTCACTGATGTGAAATAGCTGGGGTTTTTTTTTCTCTAACGCTATAATTTTCCGTGTTCTGATCCTGCAATCATAGCACCATTTGGGTTAACTCAATTGCTTCGTCGCTTTGGTAAAGACAGCCCACACATAATGGCAATTTAAAAAATCATACAATTTTAATAATTGAGTGACTAAGATCCAAAGTGTCTGATACAGGAAGCTCATAATATTTTGTAATACAATTTTGAAAAGATAATAGAGGGTAGAGAAATGAGTCTGACAAGGAAATGACAACACTTTCTTAAAGCACTGCTATTAAGTGGGCATGACAAGCCCAGCTGGTTACCTACAACATTTAGCAAAGAGACCCTTCAGAGCTGCTGCTAGGGGCAACTTGCACACAGTGAGGGTTGCATGGTGGTGAGTTGTTTTCTTTCTTCTTTCCTGCTCTGCTGCCTATGCTCCTAAGGATCAGTGTACCACTCTCCCACCCCTTCCTGTTCCTTACAGATCTGGTGGAGCTAAAGGACCCTAGAACCTGCTTCCATTTTAAGCTTTCTCTTTAATTTTTCCTGCAGAGGTTTTCAAGTGGTTTTGTTTTTCCCCAAAACACTAGAATCCCTTCTTTAAGAGAAACATTTCATGGAATTCAAATATGTAATACATATAAAAGCAGTATACTCTGACTGAAGAGTTTGAGAAACAGATTGGGTCTTACAATCCAGGCTTTCCCTTTTCTACACCACTCAGGGACATACAGGAAAATGTTAGAAATGCATTGGTGTGGAGCTTGGTGAGAACCTTTGAAGATGCTTTGAAATTATGTTTTCAAGGTTTGCCTCAAGTGAAGGCTATAGAATTTCTAATACAATCATGTGGCTAAAAATTCTGAGATTTGAACACTGCTCTGTGTGTGGATAAGGCTCAGAGGGCCTTATCTAGATTAACAGAGCATTTTAAAATTTATTTTTAAATTTATTTACTTGTTTATTTTTGGTAAATGGTTTGTTTGTTTGGTAAGCTTGAGGGAAATGTTAGAATTTAAAAAGTTCCCCCAGTGGTCTGTAACCATCAGAATTTATTTAAAGGAATTCCTTTCAGACTTGTAAGAAGTGCTTGTGAAAATTCTTTTTAAAAAATTTTTTTAATGTTTTTTTATTTTTGAGAGACAGAGTGCGAGTAGGGGAGAGGCAGAGAGAGAGAAAGGAAGACACAGAATCTGAAGCAGGCTCCAGGCTCTGGCTCTGAGCTGTCAGCACAGAGCCTGATGCAGGGCTTGAACCTACGAACCGTGAGATCATGATCTGAGCTGAAGTGGGTTGCTTAACCGACTGAGCCACCCAGGTGCCCCAAAGTGCTTGTGAAAATTCTAATGTCCTAGGCACTTGGTTCTCTCTCAAATATAGCTTTATCATTCCTAGAGGTTTATATGAAACAATTTTTACTCTTGTTTCATTGGACAGAGATTCTGGAAGGTTGATTTTTAGCTATCCCTTCTACAGAGCAATGTACACTTCAGCATCTTCTCTCAAATAACCAAAAACAGTAAATGGCACCTGGGTCACATAGCTTTAAGTCTCAGCTCTGCTGCTTTCAGATTAGGCCATGGAAGCTCCAAGAAGCCAATTAAATTTCTGATGACATGTGTTATTCTTTTTGGGTTTCTCGTGTGTCAGATTAAAATATAACTAAGCTACTGAAGGAGATTTGGAAATCTCTAGGTGAGAGTCTTAACTTTGCTAAAGAAGCTGTTAACACACAGAGACAAATTGAATCCACCCCAGGTCATTGGTCATCAGGTAGATAGTGCAGATTTATCTGATGCCAGAACCAAATTTCAGTTTGCCTAGCATTTCTGCTGTATTCAGAGGATTCTGTAGTATTGTAGCTTAGATGAAGTCTCCTTGGAGGTGAGAGCTCACTGGAAAATTAAAGAAAGTAGCCCATGTTTTATTTTTGATCCCAGGATCAAACTTAGAAAGTTATCTTAAGGCAATTTCAACCCTTTAAGAGCTCAGTTGTTTTCCAAGGGAAAATAACTTCAGCTGTGTAGGTTGCTTTAGAGGGGGAAAAATGGTGTTAATAGAAGAACTGCCTTTCTTACTTTAATTCTGTGAACAGTGAGTAGCCAATTTATTCAGATATGAAGGCTCTGAGCTTAGACGGCTGGTTTTGAATGTGCAGCCCAGCTCAAAGTCATGAGGGTAGGTCAGAAGAGATGGTGGTATTTGGTGTTCCTGTCTAAATTGTATAGTTAACTATTGCCAGATATTTAGCCACACGGGAGGGAGGAGAAATTTCCTCTTGACCTGGAAGCCCGAGTCAGTCTCTCTTTTCTTTTCCCCTCTCATTCAATGCCTCTTTCTTAAACTGACTTTGTCAGATCAGCCTACAAATATTCCCAAACCATTGTCCTGTTTTGAATTTCTGAAATAATGCTCCTTATTGACTTGAAATTTCACTCTCTTTATGTGCTTAAATGGTTACTTTTTACAAAGATTGGAGTCAAGTTTAGAATATTCCTCTATTTAGAATATTATTTCTCATTTCCACTTGTCTAAACCTTCTATAATAGAATTCCCAAGGATTGCTGTCTTTCTTCATAAGAGAATTCTACCTCCATGCTTCATTGGTAGCAGAATTGGCTTTTAAATTGCTTTGTCTGATGAAATGTGAATGAAAGTTACTTAAGTCACACCTGATCAGCAGCTTTATGAGTCACTGCATAGTTCTGTCAATTACTCTTTTTTCTCTGCCATCAGACAGATAGATATGTTCAAATAGAACATATTCTGACAACCTAGTTGCAGAATCGAAAACATATCCAGCTGAGCACAATGGATTTGTAATACAAGAACAAAAAGAGATTGTAGCTGAGATTTTGGGATTGTTTGTTACCACAGCATATCCTAGTATAATCTGACTAATGCACTTGTTCATCTTCCAAAGCCCAATTCAATGTTATCTCTTCTATGAAACCTCTTATCTATAATATGACATGTGGATTAATCTTAAATCTATTATTTTATAAGTAATATGACATTGGAAAAGTTATTTAATCTTCCTAAGGTTTAGGAAGATTACTTATATTTTACCTGTAAAATAAGGAAAATACTAATATCTCAAGGATTGTCACAAAGCTTAAGATAACTCATGTGAAGTTCTTAGCACTCAGTAATTGTTAACTATTATTTGTCTTTAGTTTTTCATTTGTCATTATTAGTAACTGGTAAATTGCCTTGTATTTTGGAAATACTCAATAATTTTTGAGTAAATAAGTGAACAAAGAAATGCCTATTTATGTCTATACTCTTCTGCTTTCTCCTTAAGAGTTGAGAGTAGATCTACTAGAAAGTCTACCATGGAATTTGCTTTGGACTAGACAGCTGGATAGGAGAAGAGCATAGTTTTTATTTGCAATTCACCTTGAATTCTTGAGGATCTAGAGAAAAAATCAGAGAAGGATTTCCTACTTTCTGTTGGCAGAATTTACCTGAGTTTCTCTTCTAGGTTGGATGAGGTATAAACTCATGCACTTTTGCTTAGGTGTCTTCTGCCACTCTTTGCCAGATAATTCTATATGAATGAGCTAAACAGTGGTCATAGATTATATTCGTATTATTATCAAAGAGAAAGGATAGTTGTAAAATAATAAAATTTAAAGATGGATTTTATTGCTCCCTAAATTCTTTTATAAAATGTTCTCATTTTATATGAGGAACACTCATGCTGCTTTTATACCTATTCTTTAGGGTAATTTCCTTTTTAAATTCAGAATTAATTCTTTTTAAAAATGGCTCCCCAAAGTCTTCCTTTTCTGATAGTTGCTCACTCATGTGTGGATTTGTATGCCTTTCTGAAATTCTGGTTTTTAAGCATAGGAAAATTTTGTCTCCAATGATACCAACTGTAGGACAGACAATACAAATCAAATTTTTATTTTTTTAAGTTTTTAAGTTTATTTGTTTATTTTGAGAGCAAGAGAGAGTGATCAAGGGAGGGGCAGAGAAAGCGGGACAAAGAGAATTCCAAGTAAGCTCCATGCTATCAGCAAGGAGCCTGATGTGGGAATTGATCCCACAAACCAGGAAATCATGACCTGAGCTGAAATCAAAAGTTAAATGCCCAACTGACTTAGCCACCCAGACATCCCCATAAATCAACTTTTTAGTGATTATCTCTCAAGTACTATCTCTGTGGACAACACAATTTAGGAGATAGAAGAGAATATGAAAGAGATTTATAGGTAAGAATCTATTCATCTAAGTCTAGATCAATTTTCTTTTCCCTCAGTGAGATACTAAGTTCTTTGAAGTCTCAGAGAACTGAGGTAGAAAGATAGAAATCACTCCACTATTTGTTGATATACTGATTATGATTTTGCTTAAATTATGAGTCTTGCTCCTGCAACAATATCAAATCATATGTGCAAAGCCAAGTGCTAACCTTTGTGGCATAGAATATGAGTGCAGTAGAAATTCATTAAATAGTCTAAAATAGTTTAAGAACTTTGTCAAGGACAAGCAATCAAGACTAGTTGTTCTGCAGCTTGATAGAGGACACAAGTATAAACTACAGAGGAGTGAGATTGAACAGGTCATAGAAGGCTGTATATAGGAGTTCTGTTTAAGCTGGGTCTGGAGGAACTAATCATTGTATGACAAAAGGACAATGTGAAAGAGCCCTGATATCAGAAGGCATGTGGGATAAAATAGTAACATGTATTTTGAAAACTACATTAAAATTTTAAGAGAGTTTAGCTGGAAGAGGATTGGAGAAGGTCTCTGTACGTGGACTGGAAAGGATTTTGTAATTTTCAAGGTGGCAGTTTTGATTGACGATGGACAGGTGGTGACAGTGTTACAGGAGGAAGGTCAGTAGAAATGGAGAAGGTGATTAAAGTGTAGGTTGAAGATAAAGAATAAGCATGACCTTGAGTCAAGTGGAATTTGGGGTTAGACTCTTTGGAAACCACCCACACAAACTCATTTTTTTCTACTCTGGTCCAAATGGTAAATGTATGTAGATCTGAAAGCCCCTTGAAGGCAGGTCCAATAATTTATATGATTAATTTCTGCGGACCACTACATACTTGGGCTCATGCTCAGTGAAGCATGGGAAAACAAATCTGATCTATCTTATTTTTTTCCGTTTTTTTTCATTCCGTGCTATCTGTCAGCCTTATCCATTTTACCTCCTCATGATTTGATTCACACTGTTAATAACTAACATTCATAGAATGTCACTTATGGATCAGGATCTATTTTAAGTGTTGTTAATGAGTTAATAGTACACTCAATGAAGTGTAGAAAAGTAGTGCCACCTGTGTGTTATCTCAAAACAAAAATCCGGTAAGGAAGCTAGTGTGGCATATGGGTTTCCTCATAAAAATACTATCAGTGAGATAATAGAAATAAAATCTGAGGCACATCAAGCAACTTTCCCAACTGGAGACAGTGGGATTTGACCTCAAGCAATCTGAATCCAAAGTGTTATCATTTAACCACCATGCTCTACTGATTCTCAAAGACAACATTTACTATGACAACCCTTCCAAACCTATGGTTCTTGGCAGTGAAGAGGCATGGCAGAGTGACTGGAAGGAACATTTGCTTTGGAGTCAGTCTGGACTCTATATGTGCTAGCTGTGTAGCTTATGGTAAGATACTTCTTTGCAACTTTCCAATAGTTCTTCATTTGTGAAAATAGAAATGGAAATTTTACCCATTACAGGGTTGGTATGAAGATTATGACTAATCCAGGTAAATTTTTCTGGAATATAGTAAACTCTCCACTAGCCTTTAGAAGTAGTTGTTTTTGTAAATGTGAAGAATACCTGCTTCTCTTGCATTCCTAGGCTTGGATACTTTTGAAAACAGATTAGGTACTAAATAAAGCCTGACTGACTGTTTGATATTTTTTGCCTTGCTTGGGGGAAGACATCCTAGAACAATATGTTACTATTAGTCATTTTTCTCTCATGTGTACACAGTCTCCATAATAACGATTTGTACTTGGACAACATTTTCTCTATTAACCAGAATCAGTTTTACTAATATTAATGAGGTTTGCAAATACCTGTGTTATGGTAGGATTATGTTTTCTATTAAAGTTGGTCAGGTTAAAAAATGTTAGTGATTTAAAAGAAAAACCAAGACTAGAATATTAATATTCCACAGTGACTATTATCTTTTTAGAAGGTCCACTATTTGAAAGTACAAGTACTTTTTCCTTCTCATGGCAATTTGCAGCTGAAGTCCATTGCTAAGATGAAAGGCACTGATGTTATGAATTATTTGTGTATTCAATTTGTACCAACTTGTTATTTATCTATTGCAAATCCTCTAGATCTGGTAGACAACAGAAGACATGTATATTTAGGTCTCAGTACAATTTAAAATAAACTCTGTTGCAAAAAAATAAGTCACACTATTGACATGAACTAATGGCCTGCTATATTATGACACAGAAGAAACCACTGATATTTGTTAGCATAAAAGCGTGCTTTCTGGCTTGCCAGTATTTCATTTTTTACAACCTAAATACACATAATTTTGTTCCAAAGAGTAAAGGAATCTATTTATATAATGTGAGCAATTTTTTTTAACTCAAGCAACAGATAATGAGACAGTCACTAATCCCATGTGGCAAATCCTACTCAAAGAGTACTTTTTCTCCTCTTGCAGCCAATCTGTTATTTGTTATTGTATTTGTTATTTAGTATTCTTTTAAAAAATTGGGTAGAGACCTCCTAGCCTTTTGGTCTGCAAGGCAGAAAAAAGCTGCAGTACTTGTTATTCCTCGAGATCACCATATGTAGAACAGATTATCCAAAGCTGTTTCCCCTTTCTTTTCAATATTTTTTCCTCTATCTTACAACATAGGTGGTCTCCCTCAGGCTTTCCCACCAGCTAGTTTTTGCTAGTTACTTTACCTCTTTGAGCTTCAATTTTTAAAATCTGCATTCTGAGAGAGAGGTTAGAGGTAATATTTTAAAAGATTTTTTCCAGCTCTAAATTACATATATTTTGTCACAGTACACTAAATTGTTAACAATTCAATTTTGCTCAATAAATATTTTTGATCTAAAGTCAATTAGGAAATTTATTGAATTTCTGTGTGCAAAGTAGTGGTTTAGGTTGTTGTATTAGTTTCCTATTGATGCTGTAAGAAGTTACCACAAACATAGGGACTTAACACAAATTCATTATCTTTCAATTCTGCAAGTTAGAAATACTTAATGATCTTACTGGGATAAAATCAAGGCATTGGCAGGTCTGTATTCTTTCTGGAGACTCTAGGGTAGAATTAATTTCCTTGCATTTTCCAGATTTGATGTACCCCATTGCTACTCCATTGCTTGGTTCATGCCCCCCCCCTTTCTCCATTTTTTAAAGTTTTTATTTTAATGCCAGTTAATACACAGTGTTATCCTAGTTTCAGGTGTACAATATAGTGATTCAACAATCCATACAACACCCAGTGGTCATCATAACAAGTGCACTCCTTAATCCCCATTGCCTATTTAACTCACCCCCCACCCCCACCCCCTGTCTTTTGGTAACCATCAGTTTGTTCTCTATGGTTAAGAATCTCTTTCTTGGTTTGTCTCTATTTTTTTCCCACTTTACTTGTTTGTTTTGTTTCTTAAATTCCACATATGAGTGAATTCATATGGTATTTGTCTTTCTCTGACTGATTTTGCTCAGCATAAAGACATACGGTATTTGTCTTTTTCTGACTGACTTATTTTGCTTCGCATTTTACTGTCTCTAGATCTATCCATGTCATTGCAAATGACAAGACTTCATCCTTTTTTATGGCTGAATAATATTTCATTGTATATGTGCATGTGCGTGCGTGTGTGTGTGTGTGTGTGTGTATGTATATATATATATCTTCCTTTTCACTTCCAATTATTAATCAGTTGATACTTGGGTTGCTTCCATTTATTGTTTGTTGAAAATAATGCTACTATAAACATAGGGGTGCATGTTTCCCTTTGGATTAGTGTTTTTGTATTCGTTGGATAAATACTCAGTAGTGTGATTGCTGGGTCATTTTTAAGAATCCTCCATACTGCTTTCCAGAGTGGCTGTACCAGTTTGCATTCCTACCAATGTGCATGAGGGTTCCTTTTTCTTCACATCTTCACCAACATCTGTTATTTCTTGTGTTACTGAGTTTAGCCATTCTGACAGATGTGAGGTAATGTCTCATATCAGTTTTGGTTTGCATTTCCCTGATAGTAAGTGATGAATATCTTTTCACGTGTCTATTGGCCATCATGATGTCTTCTTTGGAGAAATGTCTGTTCATATCTTCCCCCCATTTTTACTTGGAATATTATTTTTGGGTATTGAGTTTTGTAAGCTATTTATATATTTTGGATACTAACTTTTTATTGAATATGTCATTTGCAAATGTCTTCTCCCATTCTGTAGGCTACCTTTGGGTTTTGTAATTGTTTCCTTTGTTGTGTAGAAGGTTTTTATTTTGATGAAGTCCCATTAGTTTATCTGTGATTTTGTTTCCCCAGTCTCAGAAGACATATCTAGAAAAAAGTTGCAGGGCGCCTGGGTGGCTCAGTTGGTTAAGTGTCCAACTTTGGCTAAGGTCATGATTTCACGATTCGTGGGTTCGAGCCCCACATTGAGCTCTGTACTGACAGCTCAGAGCCTGGAGACTGCTTCAGATTCTCTCTCTCTCTCTCTCTCTCTCTGCCCCTCCCCTGCTTGTGCTGTATCTTTCTCTCTCTCTCTCAAAAACAAACATTTAAAAGAAAGCAGTTTAGAAAAAAGTTGCTATAGCTGATGTTAAGAGGTTACTGTCTGTTCTAGATTTTTGTGGTTTCATGTCTCACATTTAGGTCTTTATTCCATTTTGAATTTATTTTTATGTATGCTATAAGAAAGTGGTTATTATTTTGCATGTTGCTGTCCAGTTTTCCCAACACCATTTGTTTTGTTTTTTAATGTTTTTGAAGTTTATTTATTTTGAGAAAGAGAGAGAGCACATGAGCCGGGTAGGGGCAGTGAGAGAGGGGAGAGAGACAGTCTCAAGCAGGCTCCACACTGTTAGCCCATGCGAGGCTCAAACTCACTAACCACAAGATCATGACCTGAACTGAAGTCAAGAGTTGGACACTCAACTGACTGAGCCACCCAGGTGCCCTTCCCAACACTATTTGTTGAAAAGACTGTCTTTCTCTCATTGGATAGTCTTTCCTGCTATGTCAAAGATTAATTGACCATACGGTTGTGGCTTTATTTCAGGGTTTTCTATTCTGTTCTATTGATCTGTGTGTCTATTTTTGTGCCAGTACCATATGTTTTGATTACTATACCTGTATAATATAACTTGAAGTCCAGAATTGTGATGCCTCCAGCTTTGGTTGTTTTTTTGTTTTTTTTGTTTTTTTTCAAGATTGCTTTGTCTATGTGGGGTCTTTTGTGGCTCCATACAAATTTTAAAATTGTTTGTTCTAGTTCTGTGAAAACTGCTTTTGGTATTTTGATAGGACTTACATTAAATGTGTAAATTGCTTTGGGTAGTATAGGCATTTTAACAATATTTGTTCTTCCAGTCCATGAGTATGGAATGTTTTTCCATTTCTTTGTGTCATTTTCAGTTTCTTTCATAAGTGTTTTATAGTTTTCAGAGTACAGTACTTTCAGGTCTTTGGTTAGGGTTAGTCCTAGGCATCTTATTATTTTTGGTGCAATTATAAATGGGATTGTTTTCTTAATTTCTCTTTCTACTGCTTCATTATTGGTGTATAGAAATGCAACAGATTTCTGTACATTGGTTTTTATTCTGTGACTTTACTGAATTTATGTATCATTTCTAGTAGGTTTTTTTGGTAGTCTTTTGGGTTTTCTATAAAGAGTATCATATCTGCAAATAGTGAAAATTTTACTTCTTCCTCGTAATTTGTATGCCTTTTATTTCTTTTTGTTGTCTGATTGCTGAAGCTAGGACTTCCAGTACTATTTTGAATAGAAGTGGAGGGAGTGGAATTCCTTGTCTTGTTCCTGATCTTAGGGGAAAAGCTCTCAGTTTTTCCCCATTGAGGATGTTGGTAGCTGTGGGTTTTTCAGATATGGTCTTTATTATGCTGAGATATTTTCTCTGTAAATCTTCTTTGTTGAAGGTTTTTATCATGAATGGATGTTGTACTTTGTCACATTCTCTTCATCTATTGAAATAATCATATGGTTCTTACCGTTTCCCTTGTTGATGTGATGTATGATGTTGATTGATTTGAGGATATTAATATTAAACATCCCTTGCAACTCAGAAATAAATCCCATTTGATTGTGGTGAATGATTTTTTAAATGTATTTTTGAATTGGTTTGCTAGTATTTTTTTTTGAGGATTTTTGCATCAATGTTCATCAGGGTATTGACTAGCAGTTCTCTTTTTTTGAGGGGTCTTTATCTGGTTTTGGAATCAGTATAACTGTTCATAAAATGAATTTGGACATTTCCTTTCCTCTTCTATTTTTTGGAATAGTTTGGGAAGAATAGGTATTAACTCTTCTTTATATATTTGGTAGAATTCACCTGTTAAGCCATCTGGTGCTAGACTTTTATTTGTTGGGAGTTTTTTTGATTTCTGATACAGTTTCTTTGCTGGTTATCAGTCTGTTCAATTTTCTATTTCTTCCTATTTTAGTTTGGGTAGTTTATATGTTTCTAGGAATTTATCTATTTCTTCTAGGTTGTACAATTTGTTGGGATATAGTTTTTCATAATATTTTCTTATAATTGTATTTCTGTGGTTTTGGTTTTATTTCTCCTCTCTTCTTTGTGATTTTATTTATTTGAGTTCTTTCTCTTCTTTTCTAGATAAATCTGTCTAGAGGCATATCAGTTTTACCGATCTTTTCAGAGAACTAGCTCCTGGTTTCATTGGTCTGTTCTATTGGTTTTCTGTTTTTGTTTTTTAGTCGATATCACTTACTTCTTCTCTAATCTTTATTATTTCCTTCCTTCTGCTGTTTTTAGCTTTTGTTTCTTGTTCTTTTTCTAGCTTCTTATATGTAAGTTTAAGTTGTTTGAGATTTTTCTTGCTACTTGAGGTCGGCCTATATTGTTATAAACTTCTCTCTTAGAACCACTTTTGCTTCATCCCAAAGGTTTTGGACTGTTATGTTTTTATTTTCATTTGTTTCTATATACTTTTAAATTTCTTCTTTGATT
This sequence comes from Crocuta crocuta, assembly GCF_008692635.1. Taxonomy (NCBI): domain Eukaryota; kingdom Metazoa; phylum Chordata; class Mammalia; order Carnivora; family Hyaenidae; genus Crocuta; species Crocuta crocuta. The sequence continues at coordinate 3,002,637 of NW_027529549.1, forward strand.
TCCTATTTGACTCATTTATTGGTTAGTAGCCTGTTATTTAATTTTCATGTATTTATGGTCTTTCCAGATTTTTTCTTGTGGTTGACTTCGAGTTTCATAGTATTATGATCAGAGAAGATTCATGGTATGACTTTAATCTTCTTGAATTTGTTGAGGCTGATTTTGTGTGCTAATATGCGATCTCTTCAGGAGAATGTTCCATGTTCACTTGAAAATAATGTGTATTCTGCTGTTTTAGAATGGAATGTTCTGAATATATCTGTTACATCCATCTGTTCCAGTGTGTCGTTCAAAGCCGTTGGTTTTATGCTAAATGATCTGTTCATTGATGTAACTGGGGTGTTAAATGTTAAAGTCAACTGCTATTATTGGATAATATCGTTTAGTTCCCTTATGTTTGTTATTAATTGTTTTATATATTTCGGTGCTTCTATGTTGGGTGCATAAATATTTATAATTGTTATATCTTCTTGTTGGATTCCCCCTTTTATTATTATATAGTGTCCTTTGTCTCTTGTTACAATCTTTGTTTTAAAGTCTATTTTGTCCAACATAAGTATTGCTACACCAAAGTCTATATTGTCCAATATAAGTATTGCTTTTTTTTTGACATCCATTTGTATGATAAATGTTTCTCCATCTTCTCACTTTCAATCTGAAGGTGTCTTTACATCTAAAAAGTTTCTTGTAGGCAGCATGTAGGTGAGTCTTGTCTTCTTTTATCCATTCTGTCACCCTATGCTTTTGATTGGAGCTTTTAGTCCATTTACATTCAAAGTAGTTATTGATATAAATGTATTTACTGTTATTTTAGTAATTGTTTTGTGATTGTTTCTGAAGATTTTCTCTGATCCTTTCTTGTCTTTCTCTCATGTTTTGCTGATTTTCTTTAGTAATATATTTGGATTTCTCTTTATTCATTGCATGTGTATTAGTGTTTTTTGATATATGTTTATCATTAGGTTTCTATATAGCCTCTTCTGCAAATAGCAGTCTATATTAAGTTGGTGGTCATTTAAGTTTGGATCCATTCTCTTCCCTCCTCCCCATCCATGTTTTAGGTACATGTTATTACATTTTATATCTTTTTTTTTAATTCCTTGACTGTTTTTTTAACAGAAATATTCATTTTTACTGCTTTTGTGTTCTCTGCCTTTGTACTATCACTTTTGGTCTCTCCACTCAAAGAGTCACTTATAATATTTCTGCAGAGCTGGTTTTGTGGTCATGAACTGCTTTAGTTTTTGTCTTGGAAACTCTTTATTTCTCCTTTTTACTGAATGATATTCTTGCTGGATAGAGTATTATTGGCTGTAGATATTTTTCCCATTTAGCACTTTGAGTATGTATGCCAATCCTTCTGTCATTCAAAGTTTCTGTTGAACAATCTCTTACTAGTCTTATGGGCTTTCTCTTGTAGTTACTATCTTTTTGCTGCCTAAAAATTGTCAGCATATTTTTCCAATTCAATTATAATCTATCTTGGTGTGAGTATGCTTTTGTTGATTTTGATGGGAGTTCCTGTGCCACCTGGATCAGGATACCTTTTTTTCCCCCAAGATTAGGGAAGTTTTCAGCCACTATTTCTTCAAATACATTTTTTGCCCCCTTTACTTTCTTTTCTTCTGATATTCCTATTATATGAATGTTATTAAGTTTGATGAAGTCACTAAGTTCCCTAAGTCTATTCTTGTGTTGAATAATTCTTTTTTCTTTTTGTGTAGCTTGATTACTTTCCACTACTCTATCTTCTAGGACACTAGTTCATTCCTCTGCTTCTTCCATCCTGCTGTTCATTCTCTCAAACATATTTCTCATATCATTTATTAAGACTTTATCCCTGCTATGTTATTCTTTATCTCTCTGTTAAGGGTCTCACTAATGTCTTCCACTCTTTTCTCAAGTCCTGTGAGTATCTTTATGATAATTGTTTTAAATTCTCTATCAGGTATGTTACTTACATCTGTTTTGCTTAGATCTCTGGCCATGGCCTTGTCGTGTTCTTTCATTTGGGATAAATTTTTCTGTCTCCTGATTTTGTCTGTCTCTCTGTATCACTTCTGTGTATTAAGAAAGTCAGCTATGTCTTCTGCTCTTGAAAGTAGTGAGCTTTGGGGCACCTGGGTGGCTCAGTCAGTTAAGTGTCTGACTTCAGCTCAGGTCATGATCTCACAGTTAGTGGGTTCAAGCCCTGTGTCAGGCTCTGTGCTGACAGCTAACTCAGAGACTGGATGGAGTCTGTTTCAGATTCTGTATCTCCCTCTCTCTCTGACCCTCCCCTGCTCACACTGTCTGTCTCTCTCTTTCTCTCTCTCTCTCTCTCAGAAATTAAAAAAATAAACAAACAAACAAAAAAGGAAAGTAGTGAGATTAGGAAGAAGTAGTCCTGGAATGCCCTGAGTGCAGTTTCCCTTCTTCACCAGAACCTGTCACCTCAGGAGAATATCTTATGTGTGTTGCTTATGCCCTGCTATTGTGTCTGGGTTGCTTTTCCTTTCAGTGCAGTTGTCTGCACTGACTCTCTGCCTGTTTTGGCTGTGCTTGCTCTCTCTGGTGTTAGTGGGACCCTGGAAGGCCAGCTTTGAGGGGGCATGTCTTCTGGGGAATTTGGGAGTGGGGTGGTGGTGTTAGCAAAATTTGCACTGGGCCACTAGTCATATTGTCAGATTCCCCAAAGCACTTTGGTGGCTGAGGCTGTACTACTCTGGTAGTGGGGAGATTTAAGCTAGGTGCATCATGTGGTGATGGCTGGGTGTGGTGGCTGGCCATGGCATGATGACTGGGTGTGGCATATGCATGGCTTTAAGAAAATTTGCCTGAGCCTAGGGCCAAGGCTAGTAGGCTTGGAGTAGGCAAATTATCAGGAGAAATTGGGTGTGGTGCGCTGCTAGCTAGTTAGGTAGCAAGTGTCTGTACATCACTGCCTCCCACAAGTGGTTCTGTGTTTATGCTAGGAGGCAAGGGAGGATAATGGTATCTTCTAGCCCCCTTGTTTTTGGAGAAGTTCTCCAACATGCTCTGAAATCAGTATGAACAGATCTGTCTCTCATTTGCCCCTGGCATTGTGTAAATTGCTATTTTTATGTTGCCTCTCTGTGCAGGCTGCCTCTTTAAGGGCAGCAACCAGTTGTCACTCACCTTCTTGGCTCACCCTGTGCTGAGTCAGCTAATTTTTTAAAGCCCCAGGCTCCAAGTTCTACCAGTCTTACAATCTCATGGAATTCAGTCACTTTGGCTTTTAAAGTCAAACAATATGGGGATTAGTTTTCCCTTTGTGAGCTGCCTGGTACAAAGGCCTGTTTCTCTGCCTTTTTCACATGCACAGTTCCCTACCTCTGTGGGCAGCTTCCCTCCACCTTTCTGATCATCCTAATATTTCAGATGCAGCTTCTTTGTATTTAGTTGTGGAGTTTGTTCTGCCAGTCTTTAGATTGCTCTCCAGTTTATTGACTCAGATATGGAGGTTATTGAGTTGTAAATGTGGGATTGGATTAGCTCAGGATCCTCCTACTCCACCATCTTTCCAAGCTCCCACTCCTCTTTCTCCATTTTCAAAGCCAACAACATAATTGTGACTCTTTTCTCTAGTGACATCTTTCTCTGATTGATTTTTTTTTTCTGCCTCCCTCTTCTACTTTCAAAGTCCCTTATAATTACATGGGACCACCCAGATGAACCAAGATAATCTTTTTTATTTTCAGGTCAGCTGATAAGCAACCTTAATTCCTTTTTGCCATATAACCTAATATATTCACAGGTTTCAGGGGTTGATATCTTGGAGGGATGATAGTATTCTAATATTTATGTATGTATTTATTTAAGAAATAATTTTCTAAAACAACTATAGTGTTGCAGGCACCCTATTAGGCACTGTAGATATACTAGAAAACAAAAATGGACATGGTCTCTCGCATCCTGGAATTCACCAGCTGGTGACATGACATTAATTAGATATTCTGATTCAAGTATTAAATTGCAACTGTAGTAAGGAAGAAGTGATTCTGTGAGAACCTATAAAAAGATTTAGTAGCCTAGAAAAAGATGTGAGGAAAGGAAGTAGTGACCATTGCATTAAGACCTAGAGGAGTAGTTGGAATCTACCAAGCACAGAAGGGAGGGAAGAGGGTTCCAGGAAGAGGGAACAGAACATACACAAAGACCCTGGAATAGGAGAAGGTAAAGCCAATAAGAGAGACTGAGATAAGGCTACTGTGGCTGGAGATACAGCAGGAGGGTTCCATGATGTCTTATGAGTTAGAATTAGAGAGGTAGGAGGGGCCCAGATCCTGTTCTACCATCTCTATTGGTCACACCAGAAAACTTTGTTTATGCTAATGGCAACTGAAAGGCATACAATAATTTAAGTGATTTAGTGACCTGACCAAATCAAATTTTCAGAAGTTGATTTTGAGGATAGAAGACCCCATCCTTGTCTTCAAGAAACTTTCAGTCTCTTTAATGGAAGTTATAAAAACACATGAAAATTTAAATAACATGAGAATTAAGTAGTCAAACAGGACAAACAACAGTTATGTTGCTAGATGGTACAGATAAGAGTTCTGAATTTATAGGATGAAAATCAGACAGAATATGAAATCTCTGAATATAGATGGACTTGGGAGAACCATGGATATACTTCAATATTAATACTTTATTAAGGATACTGTCTTAGTATCCTTAGTATTCTATAATAATAGAATTATGTAACAAATTATGTGTAACAAATTATGACACACTTAGTGGAATAAAATACATTCATTTATTGCCTCATAACTCTGTAGATCAGAAGTTCAGCACCCAGCAACCTGTCTGGATTCTCTGCTTAGTCTCAAAGGCTGAAATCGAAGTGTTATTAGCAGGACTGCTTTCCTTTCTGGAGTTCTGGGGCACAGTCTGCTGCCAACTTCATTCAGGTTGTTGCCAGAATACAGATTTTTGTTGTTGTATGTCTGGGGTCCCCTTTTACTTGGCATGTAGCCTTCTCCATTTTAAAGCCAGAAGTAGCAAATTCTTCGAATACTTTGAAGCTTTCTGACTGCTCTTTCTACTTTCCTCTTCTGCTTTTGAGTGCTCATGTGATTGATTACCTTGGGTCCACTAGATAATCCAGGATAATCTCCTTATTTTAAGGTCAAGTGATTAACCTTAATCACATCAGCAAGTTCCCTTTTGCCAGGTATGGTAACATATTTAAAGTGCTAGAATTAGAGCATAAAATATTCTTTGACTCTACAACTTTCTCTGCCATAGACATACACCTAGGCAGAATGGGGAATTTCAAAGAATATGCTTTTGAATTTACCTTATGACTGAGGCGGTAAGTTTAATAATAATTATTGTGGTGTGTGTGTGTATAAATGTATGATATCATTATCATAAATGCCTGCAAGATGCAGGAACATATGCCTGTTTTAAACAAAACATCAAGACCTTTGGTTAACTGCAGAGAAGTTTGAAAAGGCTTTCAAATTAAAAAAATTTTAAACAAAGTCTGAACTGGTGAAACAAAAATATATTTGTGGATAAAATCTGGCCCAATGGCTGCCAGATGTGACCCTTGAAATAGATTCTCTATAAGCTAGTGAAAAAAAATAATGTAGAGAAATGACACTTAAAATTTGAGACACTCAGAGCCAGAACTATTTACTTCTTTTCTCATCACTAGCATTTGAGAAAATTAATTGCTGCCTAATTTTGAAACAATTTTTCCAGGATGCCATTCTCTTTGGTTCTCTTCTTTATTCTCCTTTGTGCCTATTCTTCCCCAGCTCTAGGTACTGGAGTGGCCCAGGTATTGCTCCTCTGACCTTTTCTTGGTCCATATTCATTCTAGTTAATCTCATAAGTCCTTGGCTATAAATGCTAATTTAAGGGTGATGACTCCCAAGTTTATGCTTTCGGCCCTGACATCTTTGAATTCCTGTCATTTCTATCCAGCTGACTATTGGACATCTACACTTCCATTTCTAATAGTCACATACATCTTAATGTTAAAGCTAAACCTTTCTTCTTCCCTCTAAAACCTGCTCCTCTCTCAATCTCCTTGTCTCAGTAAATGGCTACCCCATTGTTTTGGGCTGCTCAAGCCCCAAATCTTGGTGCAATCCATGATATCTTCCCTTTTTTCACACCATATATATAATATACATCTAATCTATTAACCAATCTGTCTGGATCTTTGAAATATATCCAGGATCTCTCACTACTCCCAATGTTATCATTCTGGGACAATCCAAAGCCATATTTCACTTGCATATTGTGCTATTTCTTGTTTACATCCTTTCTGTCATACTGTCTATTATCCATACTGCAGCCAGAGTGATGCTGAGCAATGGGTATTGTATGTAACTGATGAATCACTGAATTCTACTCCTGAAATCAATATTGCACTTTATGTTAACTAACTAAATTTATAAACAAACAAATAAATAAAAAAATAAATAACCAAACTCAGAGTGCATTCCTTGTCTCTAAAAATACTCCAGTGGCATCCCATGTTACTCAGAATAACTTTCTGTGTCCTCTTTGGCCCATCATCTGGCTCTACCTATATCCCTGACTTCATCTCTAACCTTTTCCTCTTTTCCTTGTTACTTCAGTCATGTCCACCACCCTGTTGTTTCTTGAACAGATCATGTAGAATCCATCATTCTTTTCCCCACTTGTTTTATCCTGTAGCTTCATTTGGTTACCAACTCAAATGTCAGTTAAGAGATCTCCTTAGATAAAACAGTGCCTTATCCTATCACAATTCTCTGTACCTTTTACTTTGTTTACTTTTTTATAATAATTTTTAAATTAATTTATTAATTTATTTTTTTTACATATAGTTTATTGTCAAGTTGGTTTCCATATAACACCCAGTGCTTATCCCCAAAAGTGCCCTCCTCCATGCCCATCTCCCCCCCACACCCACGTTTATTTTTTTAATAAGCATTTATACTGCATGACAAATGAAATGTTTTGTGTTTATATGTTTATTGATCTAGTGACTGTTTTTCTTCACTATAATGTAAGATCTTTGAGAGCAACAACTTTATCTGTTTTGTTGACTGAAGCTCTCGACACTTATGAAGTAGACATGTGTTTGTTAAAGGGATTAAAATAGGAGATTTTTCTGGTAGAATATTCTGAGTTAGTTCCAATAAGGGAACAACCCAGAAGTGAGTAAGACCCAGACGTTATAAATAACTGCTACTACCAGTAGTAATAATACTATGTATTTATAATATTTATTGAATATTTATTGAAAGCTTATTAAACCTTTCACTGTTTTCTCTTTGTTCAGAGATTTATACCCCAATCCATGCTGTGTCTTACCTATCTCTCATCATGCTTTCTTCTCCTCATCTCTCTCTATGTTTTCCAGCTCACTACTTCACTTTTTAAGTGATTTAATTCTTGTAGTAGTACTATTAGACTGTTGGTATTAGAGTTTTGCTACTAAATGTTGCTTTGTCCAACTGAGTGTTTACTTATTTAATTTAATTGTATTTATTTTGGGAGAGAGATTGGGAGGGGCAGAGAGAAAGAGAGGGAGAAAGAGAATCCCAATCATGCTCCACACTGTTAGCACGTGGAACCTGATGTGGGGCTCGAATTCAGGAACCCGTTGAGATCATGACCTGAGCCAAAACCAAGAATCTGACACTTAACCGACTGAGCCACTCAGACGCCACCATGTCATATTCTTTTTTAATGTGTTTTCTGAGTATGTAGCAATTTTCCCTTTACAGCTCTGTTACCAATTTGTAATTATATATTATCACTATGGTCATTTGATTAATTCACTTAGTGGAATCTATGCTCTTTGAAGACATCTATCTGTCTTTGCTGGCCATTCTATTCCAAGCTCTTAGAACCACATCTTCTATATGGTAGGAATTCCATTCATATTTATGGAATGAATCATTAAATAAAAATTTACACAATGTCTGTCATATAGTAGGCTCTCAAACATGGTAGTCATTACCATTTTATCTTCTAGCTGCTTTAGTTGTACAATTACCTCAGCATATTCCCTGAAGAATATTATCATTTTTTAAGAACAGATTGCAAATGTCCCCCCAGCTAGCTGAAAGAGTGTCCTGTTGGGTTATGCTATTTAAGTTAACATTTAAGTCTGCAGCATTTAAAATGAAAGAATAAATGCCAAATAAAATGATTTCTATTTTTATATAATATATCTGAAAATAATTTCTCTGGTAATTAGCTGAAAGAATCCATTCTTTTCTTAAGGCCCCTCCCAGTTTATAAAAATAACACTGTTGTCAGCATAGTGGAGGATGCCTGGTTTCCTTTTGTAACTGGGCAAACAGCCCATTCTTGTAACAAGTGAATTGTGTTCATGAGATATAAATACAAAAAGAAGGGGGTTATGACCCAACTCTCTCTTCCAATTAAGTATAATTGGAATTTTATCATGTCATCTACTCTGACTTTCGACTCAGGGTAGGTCTGAGTCCAAAATGTCTTTCTATGTCTTTCCAAATTTCTTTCCTGCTACTTCCTTTTTAATACTATGTTCCATTTAAACAGAGAGCTTGCTGGTTGTTGTTTTTTTAAATCTATGCTCCAGAACTATCCCCTTCTCTCCTTTTACTAATGCTTTCTTTGCAACTATGTTCTCTGCCACTATAATCTTACCAGTATCTCAGGGCCTACCCAAAAGCAACCTCTTTGCTGCTTTCCTACTTGTAAATGAATCTCAACTTTTCAGGACTCCCTATATTTAAAAAATATCTGCAGTAGTATTTATCATTTTATCCTTTCTAACCTTATAATATCTGTATTTCTTATCTCTTCTGCTAGATCTTAAAATCCTTGAAGGAAGGGTTTATGTCTGATGCGATCATATGGCATCTTACTTGCATACTGGTGACCTTAAATAAATATTTACTAAATGAATAAACTAGTAAGTAAGTATTTAAATGGAAGGAGGCACATACAGACTTCAATAAAATATTGATAACCTAGAAGAACCTAGAAATTATATTAATAGCATATGTCCATGTCCTTAGGTTAAATAGCTGTCTCTAAAACAAAAAATTAAAGAGATCAATAAATCCTGAGAGGAAACTTATCTTGCCCTTAATCATTTTCTTGAGACATAAACTTTAATTTTACTTGGTCCTCATATAACATATTAGAAAGAAAAACACGGTCTTATAAATTGTTCCATAGAAATAAGTAAGAGAACATCTATAACATTGAAGAGTTAGATGCAACTGGATATAGCAAGTCTACTCCTAGAATTCAGCTAAGAAGTTAACCAGCCTATGTAAATAATGGACACCATCACAGAAATTTATCTGGGTCAAGAATGACAGAAAGCAGGGATACACAATTTACTTTTCTATTCAGTGGACAGAATAGACATCACTAATCAAACATGACATTCTTTCCCACTAATAGGTGTGGTCTTAGAACTTTTCTGAACCCAGTACTCCAGGCAGACACTACCAATTGATGTGAGTTGAAACTTGAGAGAAAACCCATTTTATATATCTCACATCAAAATGATCCTAAATGATGGAGGAATTTTCCTACGGTGTTCTGTTAGGGGGTTTTTGTTTGTTTTGTTTTTTTGGCTTGCTTTTGTTTTTGTTTTTTGTTTCAGGTGATTGATAACATAAGTTATGTGAAACTTCTGGAATCCAGGTGAAAGATATATATAGATCACTATAGAATTGTATGGGTGGGAAGAAGAATTTCTCCAGCGGTCACAAGATACTTGACCTTCTACGTGTCTCCTGCAAAAGCCATATTGATGCAACAGTGTCCCCTAAACTCTTCATTATTGAATCTAATAGATATCAAAGGCTCCCAGGCAATTGAATATAATATAATACTGTTTTTTTTTTCCCCTTTGGAAATAATTAGTTGCTTGGGAAAGGTTTGAATTTCTCAAGTGTGTGCAGGTGACCTCTTTTGAGTTTTATGGAAATGTTGTGTCATAAACTTTCCCAGGAAACCAAAAATAGCCTAATATTCATTTTTGAACAAGGAAATTGGATGACCTGGACCAAGAAGAGAATAGGAAGCTTTCACTGATGTCAGTTACTTTTTGGTATGTGGATCTAGGCCAGTGGTCCTTACCCAGGTACAATTTTGTCCCCAACCTCCTTCTAGGGGACATTTGTCAATGTGGATGTTTTGGGTTGACAAACTGGGAAGGGAGTTGCCACTGGCACTCTGGTAGAGGCCAAGGATAAATATACTAAAGTGCATGAATAGTCCCTATGACAAAGAATAATCTGGCCCAGGAGGTTAACAGTGCCATTTTTGAGAAACTGATTTAGAGACAGTGTCTCTACAATGTTAGCTTACTGAAGTCAGGGATTTGTTTTCCTTAGAATTCTCAGTACAAGGCCTGGAGCATGATAGGCACTTATTATTTCCTAAATGAATGGAGGAATGAGTGAAAAGTATACCCTATGTTTCAGGAACTCATGATGAACTTAGGAAAATTGAGTGGTTCTTATTTTATTTTCAGTTTTTATTTCCATAGCCTCTTTGTTTGACCAATGAATATGGCCATATGTTAGGACAGTAATGATGAGGATCCCAGTATATTTAAGAGATATATAAACACTCTTGCAATTGGTTCAAAATATCATTCTGTAATTTGGAACTAAATAATGAAGAACTGATGCTTGAAGCATGCATGGCATTATATCATCTGAAATGTAAGATTTCCCCTTTAGACCAGAAAGGGGTTCTCATCAATTTCTGATTATAAGAACAAATTAATTTTAAGAATATATTTTCTTCTATTATTGCTCACTTACCTTTAATAATGATAAATAAAGATAAAAAAGAAGATTAACACTCCCATATCATGTGGTAAAGGGTTAAATCTGACGAAATCATTTCCAATCATTTAATCTCCAAAATGTATCAATCCAGGTAAAAGATTTTCATATAAAATTCGATGCTATTATGAGGTCATCAGAAATTTGAACATATATTATGAACCTAAATACCTAGGGCTTCTGCTCTCATGGGGATAAATTTTGGCCTGGAACTCAGGTAAAATAAGTGAGGAGTGGATCTTTTGGGTTTCTTAAAGCTATTTCTTAGATCTAGCCCTGGGACCTCTGGCACCCATTGGATCCAAAACAAATAAACAAAATTAATATTTATCAAGCAACAATTTGATGACAAGTTTTTAAAAGTATATCTTTTTTTCAGTTAATTCTTACAATCATTTGCTCATTTTATAGATTAAGCATTGATGCTCTGAGAGGTTAATAACCTTCAGCAGGATCTCTACTATATGAAAGGTAGAGTTACATAGAACCTAGATTTGCCTTATTACAAAGCATCAATTATTATTGGCTTCTTCATCTAATATTATTTTATTGGGACTCTGACAAGCTACAGGTGCATTCCCTTACTTAGGTACTTCCTCTTCCCTATTTAAAAGAATAGATATAAGGGCACCTGAGTAACTCAGTTGGTTAGGTGTCCGACTTTGGCTCAGGTCATGATCTCATGGTTTGTGGGTTCAAGTCCCTCATTGGGCTCTGTGCTGATAGCTCAGAGCCTGGAGCCTGCTTCAGATTCTGTGTCTCCCTCTCTCTCTGCCCCTCCCCTGCTAACACTCTCTCTCTCTTTCTCTCTCTCTCAAAAATAAGTAAACATTTAACAAAAAATTTTTAAATAAAAGAATAGATATGAAATAAATAAAAATATGGTTAGCAATAAAATAGACTGAAGATAAATTTCAGTTATTTTTTTTTTAACAGTGAAGCAGCTAGAAAATTCCTCTCCTGAGCTAATGATTTTAAATTAAGTTTTAAAAATGTTCTAAGCAACTACTGTAACAAAGCTGGTTTCTTATCAAGAGAAACATTTGTAAGGGACTTCCAGGAAGTTCTATAAACAGCTTCCCCATGTCAATTTACACACACACAAACATACACATATGCATACTCCTCCAAGTATGTTTAAATTACTTACTCCCTATGACTTTTGAATTACTTTCTTAAAGTCACAAGTAACATGGGAACAATAATTTCTTCCTCACAGGGTGATTGAAAGGATTTAATAAGTTCATGGGGATAAGAGTGTAGAATGGTGTCTGGCACACTATAAGTACTTGGTGGTGATTTCTTTCTCAAGTCTTCAGAGAGGACAAGTACTCTGGGCTTCTAGTAGCAGTGTCTTGGTGTCACATGTCAAGATAACTTTGTTGATACTCCATTTTTCCATCGTCCTTGTGGATTTCCAAGGAGCCTCTTGAAATTAGTTCATTGTCAACCAATGAGTTGTGCAAAATTGCTCTCTCATGTGCACTCTAACCACTTGGACATCATCCTCAAGTTGATTCCAGAACAGTCTGAAGCTGTATATTACCATGACTTTATTCTCAGGCCTCACCAATTACTGGGAAAAACAGAATGAAACATAAATTCTGATGATCTTCTGTAATATACATAGCTCTAAAACAATTAAAATTTGCAGTCTGGGTGTATATGAATTTGTTTTTTAAACTAACCTAAGGACCAAAAATCGAGATTTATAAGATTAATAAAAGATGCCCTTTGTTTTTTCCACATACCAGATTCCCCAAATTCCTTAAATAAACTGATCCTGCCCCCATGATCACAAGCAGAGTTGATCCCAGTCTTTTATAAATTAAGCTTGTATTTGTTTAAAAAGAAACATCTTATTTTCTCCAAATAACATTCCCCAAAGGAGATAATCTGTGGGTCAAATCTAGGGAAAATGTGTCTATATTGTTTGACTCTTGTTCTTTTTAATGTATATTTATTGATTTTTTTCAGAGAGAGAGCAAGAGAGGGATATGGATGGGGGGCTTGAACTCACAAACCCATGAGACCATGACCTGAGCCATAACCAAGAGTCAGATGCTCAACTGAGTGCCCCAAACTTGACTCTTCTTTTAACAGAAGTGGGAGACTTGTTGCTATTTTTTTTTCTTGGCTCCATGTTCTTTACCTGAACAATGCAATCAGTGCTGACAACTTCACTCTCAAACTGGATATCAGAGCTCAAGAAGTCTGGAAAAAATTGTTTCCTTTTATTAAAAGTCATTTTGATGACTGATTTAATAATTCCAGTGTGATATTTTCTTTGTGACCTAAATGCTTCATTTCACATATTTCGATATTAGCGTAGAAAGCAAATTGAGCTAAAATGTATTGCCAACCAGTTTGCTTTATATAATGAATAGCTTTATTTTCTGCCAATCAAGAAAATTACCTTCTAGGATAAAGATTACCGTTGATTAACCTTGAAGAACTGAAACATAAATCACTAGATTGTTTTTGAAATAGGATAAAACTGGCCATCAAACAGATCTGGTTTATTCAGAAAAAAAAAAATAATTCTGTAGTTGTTACCTGTTCCCATTACTCTAAAATACTCTACCTCATTCTGCTTTTTCAAATTTGATCTTTGTTCTCTAACATTTAAATATTGGAGCTATGTATAGTACTTTTTAGATTTAGCAAGTTGTGACTCCCTGAAAGTTGACTTGGAAATATCTAAGTGTCACAAATGTTGACAGAATGACCACCACACTCATTTGACTTTATTTCAGGAAGAAATGTGTAGTGGGAAAACCAAGTGATGTTTTATTTCAAAGGATTTAGTCAGAGTAGTGGCAAATGTGGTGGCCGGATATATTACCTTTATACTTCCTAGTCTTTTAGATGCTCTCACTTTGGCAAGAACAAACAATGAAATTACAATAAATTCAACCAAGCAGTCACACAAAGAATTTAAAAAAAAAGTGTATATGTGTTCTAGAAACTGAAAGCTCCAGGGTTGATTAGTAATAAAATGTCTGTGGAATTAAAATAACATCAGAAAGTTTATTTTAGAATAACTGTCAAAAGTATATTGCCCTCCTGAAGATTCTGCTTGTTCCCTGCAAAGAGTTTCCAACATATTATGGAACAAGAGGAAAGTTTGCATTTGCTAATGGAATGGATGGAGTAAGAGAGAAAGCTTTGTCTTTCCTTCTCTCTTCATTGTGGCCATGATAAAAAGCTCCAGGGCCTTCTGTCCATGACCTTAGTCCTTTGGAGAGAGCCAGTGGGGTGCAGGCCCAGCTCAAGCTTGCCTTTAGTCAGTGATGTGTGAATAGCTCTCAGTCCCTTAATGACGTGAGCGCAGGCTCCAAAGGGAGCGGGTGACTCAGAGCGCAGGAGGCACGGAGATTGCCTGAACAGCCATTAGCACGTCATTGGTAATCCCAGCGACACCTTTCACATCCGCGGTATTTGTCTCCATGCTCTCCGCGGAAGGCTGCGCGAATGTTTTATTTAAGGGCTCTGGGCTGCCTTCTGCCTGACGGATTGCTTGTCTGCAGGGCTTACTAACACTTGCAGATCTTCCAAGAGGAGAGGGGTGGGGAGTGCAGAATTCCTAGTATAGTTACAGGCCATTTCTGTGAAGGCAGACATGATGCTTCTGCACGTTGGAAACTGCCTGGCAAATTAAAACTGCAGCCCTAGTTCTTTCACTTCATGACAGGAAGAAGCAAAGACTCAGCTGTTATTATGCACAGCAAATTCTTTGTAATTCCATAAATATCTGTTTAACATCTAGGGGGGGTTGTGTAAAATAGTGGTTAAGAGCAGGTATTGTGTTTTGTATCCTCTGAATGCCAGTTCTATTGCTTTCTATTTCTGTGACCTTAGGTGAGTTACTTATAGTCTCCAAACCTGGATTTTTTTTTAATCTGCAGAATAGAAATAATAGTGACCTTCTCATAGGATTGTTGTAAAGATTAAATGATGGAAAGTACATACATCAGCACCTGGCAAATAATAAGCACAGAATATGTGGTAACTATTTTATCTCTACTTATTGGACACTGGGCTAGGTGCTGTAAATACAGTTCATCCTTGGAGAAATTCAGTGTAGGGAGAGACAGGCAAGGAAACAAACAACTATAATGCAGTGTGATAAGTCTGCATTAGCACAGTGATTCTAGAATTTTAATGTGCATAAAGGTGACCTGGCCATCTTGTACAAACAAAGGTTTTGATTTAATAGGTCTGAAGTAGAGTCTAAGAGTCTGCATTTCTTACAAGCTCCCAGGTGTTCATGATGATTTTGGTTCATGGACCCTATTTTGAGGGGCAAGAACCTAGAACAATGTATAAGGTTCAATGGGAGCAATAAAAGGGGAATAGATTCTGATTATTTATCTCTGAGTTTCTGCCTTGTGGATGCTGGGCACTCTGCATCTTTTCCTTGAATTTTTCCATTCCCTTTGCCTGCCCCCCCAGTACCTTGCTCACCTCCAACACCAAAATGCTAAGCAAAGGAAGGAAGAGTTCAATGAGAGGCATGCTTAGTTAGGGACAATTTTTAGAACAGGTAAATCTTGAGCCAGATCTTCAAAATGGTGGTAAACATGGGTGGCCACCTAGAAAGGTGAAAGACAAAGAAGCAGGGAAGTGTGTCTCTCCTGCCAAGTGCATAAAATTGTTGGTTTAATATATTTCAAGAGCCAGCGAATATGCAACAGGAGTTAAATATAGTTATTGAACATTTGCCACATTTATGAACTTCAAAAATGTTGAGAGAACATTTTTATTTTTTCCTTCTCACACGGGAGGCTTTGGAAATGTGTACAATTAGCTCGGATTATCAACCCCAGTGGGTGGGGAGTTCCATGTGCACTTCCCACGATTTCTTACGAGTGTAACTCCGGCAAGCAGCACCAAGCAAACACAGTTCTGGCTGGTTTCCTTTTGACAACTAAAATTTCTTTCCAAATCAAACCTAGAGGCAATGCTTGAGCTTAATTGTAGGGCATTCGAATAGTTAGGTTAGCACCCAACTGGTCTGCAAATCTGTTTGGGGATCTGACACTTTCTAGCACAGCTTCTCTGTGTCATCTGTATGTCTCCTCTTCATTCACACCTTAAGACTCTGCTTACCCTGATTTTCCTGCCTAGGGCACTCTTCCAACTCCCCTCACCCACTTGAATTTTAAAATCTAGTTTATGATTCATCTTTCTAGTCAAGGCATTCTTCATCCCACACTGAATATTTCTTTTCAACCAGATTTTCCAGCTACAACTGTTAAGACTTTAAGGTCTTTGTATGGTTCAGTCTGTGTGTATCCTTCATACTACTTAGCTCCTAGCTATCTACAATGTAGGGACCACAGACCTACACACTATCAATGATTATGAGCCTTTTCTTTGTGGTAGAATGGTCCTGGATTAGAACCCTAATCTTGTGATTCAAAAGCTGTCTAACCTTAGGCAGAGCAAATTAGCAATAGCACAATCATACTAAGACTATTCGTTATGAACATTTTATGAGTTCTTAATGGATGAAATATGCATCTCAATGATGAAAGATGCATCCGAAGCTCATCTTGCTCCTGTAAGCACCTACTATGTACCACATACTACTCTAAGCACTTCATCATACCAACGATATGAGTTCTATACCCTTATAATCCACACTTTACAATTTAATGAAACCTTAGTAGTCATATAATCTTTGTGAGATAAATAGTATTTAATGTCCTTATTTGAAGATGAGCATACTCAAGCACAGAATGAATAAATAACTGGCATAAAATCCTATGAAGAGGAGCTTGTACTTTAGCCCCACATGGCCACAGAGCTATCCTCAATCCTGTATCTGATCACTATGTCTGTTTTCTAAATGGCTTTCAAATTCATACCTTTTTCAGTCCCCACTGTCATCTCATGTAATTATGGCTACGATTACCTAATTACTTTTCCTGCCTTTAGTTTTTTACTCCTTGTAAATTGTCCTCTACTTGCTACAACAATGAGCATTATATGCTACACATTAAACATCAGTCCTTAGTTTTTAATCTTTCAATGGCCTTAACTGCTTATAGAATTAAGACTAAGTTCCAAGGTCCTCCATATGTGGCCTCTCATCATTTGTCTTCTATTTTTCCATTTGTACTTTAGAAATGAATTGAACAACTTGCACTGTAGAAAGTTTGGACAGAAAAATGTGGAATCAAATAATGTATTAAAACTTTTATGTATGTTATTAATTCATTCAGTCCTCATAACAACCCTATGAAGTCTGTACCATGAACTATGATTACCATTTTACACATAAGACACAGAGTGGCTTACAAACTGAGGCACAGAGGGATTAAATAACTTTCCCAATTTCATACAGCTTGGATTAAAATCCAAGTAATATTCATTCCAGAGTTCATGCTTTTTGCCACTAGGCTTGGAAAAGCAGGTGGGTTATGCTAATTCAGTGAGAATGTATTTAGAAGAAGACCAGCTCACTATCTAATCAGGTGGCTAAGGAGGCCATATCTTGTTTGTATCCTTGTAGGTCCAGAAATCTGTTCTCCCTGCTATCCTCACCCAAAGTCACAGTGACCTGTTGTATAAAGCCATAATTCCAGTTTACTAAATTAAAGTGAGATCTCTAGCTCTCCATTGGAGTAGACAGGCTACATAAACACATCACTCTTTTAAGAGCATAGTAATCAAAGTGAGGGGAGTGAGTTATATGCTTCTTTTATTCTCTATAACTTCGAGTTCAGATAGCCTGCTGCATCCGCTATTGTCTCCACTTTCTCCACTATTGGGATATACTGTTGAGGTAGGCGGGTACTTGTGGTAGCCTGATAACATCCTCCCCTCCCCACCCTTGCAGACAATTTGGATAGGTACTGACCTCTTACTGTCTTACTCACTATATGGGAATATCTTATGATTATTTTTATGTATGCTAATATTCTTAATCTTGTAATAGGTATGGGAGCCATTCTTTCTTTAAAGTTCATTTTTAATATCTCAACCACAATTCACAATATGTGGATTTCATTGCTTAATACCTAGAGAGTAATTTTATTTCCTCTTCTTTCAAAAGCAGTGGTCACTCTTATTAACTACATGTTGCCAAATTTGCTTATAATTCTATACCTTTACATACATGGGTCTCATTATGTGACTAACACTAAGTCAGTTATCAATACCTAACTCTGCCTCTTTTGGTAATGCATTCTTCAATTTTGCTTCGCTGGGTTGGGTAGCATCCTTCTGTTTGTGTACTCCCTATTTCCACAATAACATATCTCATAATGTATTTATATAACTTGTAATAATGCATATTATAATTACATATCTAATGTCTCTATTTTCTCTGCATATCTGGCTTGGAGTCTTTCATGAGGTAGCCATCAAGATGCCAACTGGGGCTGCAGTCATCTAAAGGTTTCAGTGGGTCTGAAAGATCTGCGTCCAAGGTGGCTCACTCACATACCTAGCCAATTACTGCTGATTGTAGGCAAGAGGCTGGAGTATCTTGCTTTGTGGCCCTATCCATAGGGCTATTTGAGTATCTTTACCAAACAGCTGCTGGCTTCAGAGCAAGTTATCCAAGAAAACAAGATAAAAGTGAAAATGTCCTTTAAGATCCATATTTCAGAGTCACGAACTATGCTTTCCATGATATCCTATTTGTTGCACAGATAAGTCTGGAAAGGTGTGAATACCAGAGGGTAGAGATCCTTAGGGCCATCTTGGAGGCTAACTATCACATTCTATACTTGCATTTTTCTGTCCTGTCCTGTTGATTATGAGCACAGAGTACAGGCTATGTACTCTATGTACACTATGTAAACAGTGGTTAGATTGAAAGAAGAAAGAAAGGATGAAGAAAGGGGGAAAATAGAAGAGGGAAGGAAAGAGAGAGAAAGAAGGGAACAAGGAAGAAAAGAAGAAATTATAATTACTTCTTTACTTCTGTCTCTGACTGTACTATTAGCTGCTTGAGAATAGAAACTGGGATGCTTTTAAGAAATTGCTTTAGCTGAAGCAGCTTACTCTTAGCACAAAGTAGAATCTTAATTAATGTTAATTTATTGAATGATTGAATGTACGAGTGATGAATGCATGAATGAATGCTGAATTAAAGTGAATTCATCTTGTTTTCTCACTCTGAGCAAAAGCTCTCTAAGGATAAGCACTGGATCATTTCCTTTTTCCCCTTATTATGCCTATTACGGGGTTGAGCTCACTTTAAACCACTACAAAATTCTTTGTGAATTAATGCATAAATAACTGAACAGGTCATAGACATCACTGCCTAATGAAGCTTCATAAATATTTTTTTAATATAGTTTGTTTGGTTCAGAACTATTATGTATCAGTACAGAAGCTCAGTTTCCCTCCCTGCTCTTCATTACAATGTAAACTGCAAAATAGCAGTGGCTGATATGTCATTAAAGATGCTGTTTTGAGAAGGTGAAAGAAGAGGGAGGCTCTGCAGTTTCCAATGTAAATGTGGTGCTCTTAAGGAATCTCTATTTTTTCAGTTTTTAAATATAATTTATTGTCAAATTGGCTTACATACAACACCCAGTGCTCATCCCAGCAAGTGCCCTCCTCAATGCCCATCATCCATTTTCCTTCTCTCTAGCCACGCCTCCCATCCATCTTCAGTTTATTCTCTGTATGTAAGGGTCTTTTGTGGTTTGCCTCCCTCCTTCTCTTAACTAACATTTCCCCCTTCACTTCCCCCATGGTCTTCTGTTGAGTTTCTCAAGATCCACATATGAGTGAAAATATATGCTATTGGTCCTTCTCTGACTTATTTCACTCAGTTCCAGTTCCATCCACTTTGCTGCAAATGGCATAATTTCATTCTTTCTCATTGCCAAGTAGTATTCATTATATATATAAAAACCACATCTTCTTTATCCATTCATCAGTTGATGGACATTTAGGCTCTTTCTATAATTTGGCTATTGTTGAAAGTGCTGCTATAAACATTGGGGTACATGTGCTCCTATGCATTAGCACTCCTGTATCCCTTGGGTAATTTCCTAGTAGTGCTATTGCTGGGTCATAGGGTAGCTCTATTTTTAACTTTTTGAGGGACCTCCACATTGTTTTCCAGAGTGGCTGCACCAGTTTGCATTCCCACCAACAGTACAAGAGACTTCCCGTTTCTCCATATCCTCACCAGCATCTGTAGTTTGCTGATTTGTTCATTTTAGCTACTCTGACTGACATGAGGTGGTATCTCAGTGTGGCTTTGATTTTTATTTCCTGGATGATAAGTGACACTGAGTATCTTTTCATATGTCTGTTGGCCATCTGGATGTCTTTGGAAAAGTGTCTATTCATGTCTTCTGCTCATTTCTTCCCTGGATTATTTTTTGGATGTTGAGTTTGGTAATTTCTTTATAGACTTTGGATATTAACCCTTTCTCTGATATGTCACTTGCAGATATCTTTTCCCATTCTGTCAGTTGTCTTTTAGTTTTGTTATTGTTTCGTTTGCAGTCCAGAAGCTTTTAATCCTGATGAGGTCCTAACAGTTCATTTTTTTCTTTTAGTTCCCTTGCCTTTGGAGATGTATTGAGTAAGAAATTGCTGCAGCTGAGGTAAAAGAGGTTGTTGCCTGCTTTATCCTCTAGGATTTTGATGGTTTCGTGTCTCACTTTTCAGTCTTTCATCCATTTTGAGTTTATTTGTGTATATGGTGTAAGAAAGTGGTCTAGTTTCATTCTTCTGTGTGTTGATGTCCAGTTCTCCCAGCACCATTTGCTAAAGGGACTCTTTTTTCCATTGGAAGCTTTTTCCTGCTTTGTCTAAGATTAGTTGGCCATACATTCCTGGGTACAATTCTGAGTTCTCTATTTTATTCCATTGATCTATGTATCTTTTTTTTGTCCCAGTACCATACTGTCTTGATGGTCTTGATACAGCTTTGTAGTATAGGCTAAAGGCTGTGATTGTGATGCCTCCTGCTTTGTTTTTTTTCTTTAATACTACTTTGGCTATTTGGGATATTTTGTAGTTCCATACAATTTACAATTGTTTGTTCTAGCTTTGAGAAGAATGCTAGTGCAATTTTTATTGGGATTGCATTGAATGTGTAGAATGCTTTGGGTAGTATTGACATTTTAACAATATTTATTCTTCCAATCCATTAGCATGGAATATTTTTCCATTTCTTTGTGTCCTCTTCATTTTCCTTCATAAACTTTCCATATTTTTCAGCATACAAATCTTTTACATCTTTGGTTAGGTTTACTCCTAGATATTTTATGGTTCTTGGTGCAGTTGTAAATAGGATGTTTCTTTAATCCTTTTCTGTTGCTTCATTATTGGTGTATAAAAATGCAACCAATTTCTATGCATTGATTTTGTACCCTGTGCTTTGCTGAATTCATGTATCAGTTCTAGCAGTCTTTTGGTGGAATCTTTCAGATTTTCCATGTAGAGTATCATGTCATCTGCAAAAAGTGAAAGTTTGACTTCTTCTTTGCCAATTCTGATGACTTTTTATTTCATTTTGTTGTCTGATTGCTAATGCTAGGCTTACAACACTATGTTAAACAAGAGTAGTGACAGTGGACGTCCCTGTCATGTCCCTGATCTCATGGGGAAAGCTCTCAGTTTTTCCCCATTGAGGGTGATATTAGCTGTGGGCTTTTCATATATAGCTTTTATGATGTTTAAATATCTTCCTTCTGTCCTGATTTTCTTGAGGGTTTATATTAAGAAAGCATGCTATATTTTGTCAAATGCTTTTTCTGCATGTATTGACAGGATCATATGATTCTTATTTTTTCTTTTATTAATGTGATGTGTCACATTGATTGATTTTCAAATATTGAACCAGCCCTGCAGTCCAGGAATAAATCCCACTTGATCATGGTGAATAATTCTTTTTATATGCTGTTGAACTTGATTTGCTAGTATCTTGTTGAAAATTTTTGCATCCATGTTCATCAGGGATATTGGCCTGTAATTCTCCTTTTTTATGGGATCTCTGTCTAGTTTGGGAATCAAAGTAATGCTGACTTCTTAGAATGAGTCTGGAAGTTTTCCTTCCATTTCTGTTGTTTGGAACAGCTGGAGAAGGATAGGTATTAACTCTGCTTTAAATGTCTCGTAGAATTCTCCAGGGAAACCATATAGTCCAGGACTCTTATCTGTTGTTGGGAGATTTTTGATAACTGATTCCATTTCTTCACTAGTTATGGGTCTGTAAAAATTTCTATTTTTTCCTGTTTGAGTTTTCGTAGTGTGTGGGTGTCTAGAAATTTGTCCATTACTTCCAGGTTGTCCAGTTTGTTGGCATATAATTGTTCATAGTATTATCTGATAATTGCTTGTATTTCTGTGGGATTGATTTTGGTAAATCCATTTTCATTCATGATTTTATCTATTTAAGTCCTCTCTCTCTCTCTCTTTTTTTTTTTTTTTGAGAAGTCTGGCGAGAGGGTTATCAACTTTATTTTTTCAAAAATCCAACTCTTTGTTTCATTGATCTATTTTACTCTGGGGGTTGTTTTTGTTTTTGTTTTTGTTTTTGGATTCTATATTGTTTATTTCTGCTCTGATCTTTATTTCTCTTCTACTGCTGGGGTTTCTTTGTTGTTCTGCTTCTAGTTCCTTTAGGTGTGCTATTGGATTTTATGTTTGGGATTTTTCTTGTTTCTTGAGATAGGCCTGGATTATAATGTATTTTCCTCTTAGGACTGCCTCTGCTGCATCCCAAAGTGTTTGTTGTGTTTTTATTTTCATTTGTTTCCACATATTTTTTAATTTCTTCTTTAATTGCCTGGTCGACCCATTCGTTCTTTAGTAGGATATTCTTTAACCTTCATGCATTTGGAGGTTTTCCAAACTTTTTACTGTAGTTGATTTCAAGTTTCACAGCATTGTGATTTGAAAATGTGCATGGTATGATTCCATTTCTTTTATATTTATTGAGGGATGCTTTGTGACCAGTATATATCTTGGAGAATGTTTCATGTGCACTTGAGAAGAATGTGTATTCTTCTTCTTTAGGATGTAAAGTTCTAAATATATCTGTCAAGTCTATCTGGTCCAGTGTATCATAAAGGGCCATTGTTTCTTTATTGATTTCCTGTCTAGATGATCTGTCCATTGCTGTAAGTGGAGTATTAAAGTCCCCTGCAATTACCACATTATTATCAAGAAGACTGATTATGTTTGTGATTAGTTGTTTTATATATTTGGGTGCTTTCAAATTCGGTGCATAGACATTTATAATTGTTAGCTCTTCCTGATTGATAGACCCCATAATTATGATATAATGCCCTTCTTTATTTCTTGTTACAGCCTATAGTTTAATATCTAGTTTGTCTGATATAAGTATGGCTACTTCAGCTTTCTTTTGACTTTCAGTAGCATGATATATATTTCTCCATCTCCTTACTTTCATTCTGAAGGTGGCCTCAGGTCTAAAATGGGTTTCTTATAGACAGCAAATAGATGGGTCTTGTTTTGTTTTTTTATCCAGTCTGATACCCAATGTCTTTTGATTGGATATTTAGTCCATTTACATTCAGTGTTGTTATTGAAAGATATGGGTTTAGAGTCATTGTGTTATCTGTAGATTTCATGCTTGTAGTGATGTCTCTGGTCCTTTGTGGTCCTCACAACATTTCCCTCACGGAGTCCCCGTTAGGATCTCTTGTAGGATTGGTTTAGTGGTGATGAATTCCTTCAGTTGTTGTTTGTTTGGGAAAACCTTTATCTCTCCTTTTATTCTGAATGACAAGCTTGCTGGATAAAGGATTCTTGGCTGCATATTTTTTCTGTTCATCACATTGAAAATTTCCTGCCACTCCTTTCTTTTCTGCCAATTTTCAGTAGATAGGTCTGCTACTACCCTTATGTGTCTACCCTTGTAGATTAAGGCCTGTTTATCCCTAGCTGCTTTCAGAATTTTCTCTTTATCTTTGTGTTTTGCCAGTTTCACCATGGTATGTCATGCAGAAGATCAATTCAGTTATGTCTGAAGGGAGTTCTCTGTGTCTCCTTAATTTCAATGTCTGTTTCCTTCCCTGGATTGGGAAAATTTTCAACTATGATTTGTTCAAGTACACCTTCTGCCCTTTTCTCTCTCCTTCTGGAACTCCTATGACATGGATATTGTTCTGTTTCATTGAATCACTTAGTTCTCTAATTCTCCCCTCATGACCCAGCTTATTTTTATATCTCTTGTTCTCAGCTTCATCTTTTTCTATAATTTTATCTTCTATTTCACTATTCTCCCTTCTGCCTACTCTGCCATTCAATCCTCACTGTCACTGCCTCTAGTTTATTTTGCAGGTTGTTTACAACATTTTTTAATTCATCAGGACTAGTTTCAGTTCCTTGATCTCTTCAGCAATAGATTCTCTGTGTTCTTCTATGCTTTTTTCAAGCCCAGAAATTAATCTTATGACCATTATCCTAATTCTTGTTCAGTTACATTGTTTATATCTGTTTTGAGCAATTCTTTAGCTGTCATTTCTTCCTGGAATTTCTTTTGAGGAGAATTCTTCCGTTTCATAATTTTGGCTGGGTTTTTTTTGGTCCCTTATGTGTTTTAAAAGCTTCTTGTGGGGGCGCCTGGGTGGCTCAGTTCGTTGAGCGTCTGACTTCAGCTCAGGTCATGATCTCACAGCTCGTGGGTTCGAGCCCCGCATCAGGCTTTGTGCTGACAGCTCAGAGCCTGGAGCCTGCTTCTGATTCTGTGTCTCTCTCTCTCTCTGGCCTTCTCTCACTCGTGATCTCTCACTCTCAAAAATAAATAAAACATTAAAGCTTCTTGTGTGCCCTGCTTCTGTGAGTACTTCTAAATTAAAGTGGGGCCATACGATGTCCACGGCATGGTCCTCCAGGAGGTGCTTTTTGGAGAATGTTACTTGCTCTCTGTTGTGACTTTCGTTACTTTCTCTCCCTACTTGTAGTGATGTTTTGGACCCTCTACCAGGTGTGCTTTGATTCATTCATTTAAGTAGCCCTGGAAAGGAAAACAAACAAACAAACAAAAAACAAACAGAAAACAAACATGCAAACACAAACAAACCAAAAACAAAAAGCCAGAAACACCAGCTACAAGTAAACAACAGGGTGAAGGTGGTGCTGATGGAAGAGGCCATATCCCATTCAAAGAGAGAAATGACAAGGGTGGGGAAAAAGAAAAGATAAAAATTGATCAGGTAGAGAAACTATATGTCTTAATCCAGAGAGAGAGAAAGGAAAATAAAGAAAGAAGTATAGAACATGTATCAAGAGAATAGATTAAATCTGTCTGCTTAAACAAACCAACAACCAGGATAACCAGACTAGAGGAGGGAAGAGATAAGAAGAAGAAAAGGAAGGAAGAATATATATATATACATACATATACACACACACATACACACACACACACACACACACACACATATATTGGTGTAGGTGCGTCCTGCCTCCACTGTGGGCCCACTGTCATTCCCGGAAGCCACCCCACCTATGGCTCATCAGGTTGTCCTGGTGGGTCCCTGAAAGAAACACCACCTCTTTTCCTCCCAGACTCTTGGGATTCAAAGTCCTTTGGCCTCACCACAGCTTTATTTGAGACACAGGGAACTTCGAATCCCCCTACTTCTCCGCCATGTTGGCGCTTCCTTCCACCCCTCCCCTCTGAGGAACAGTGGCTTTGACCTGCTCAGATCCTCTGGAAGAGGGTCTCACTGAGCAATGGCCAGGTGCCAGCCCACCCCCAGAAGCCTTCTCCAGACTGCACTGCTGCCAGCCTGTCCCAGAAAAAGTTCCATGATCTTGTAACAACAGCGTATCAGTAATTATGGAAAATCACAACACACATCTGGTGCCAGGTTTCCCTCTTAATGTCCTTGTTCCAATACCGGTGAATGTGGTTGTTCTCTGGGGTCTGCTGGGACCTTTGCCTGGAGGTGGCTGCACAGACTCTAACAAATGTCCTCCAAGCAGAGGAGCTGCCTTTCCCCATGTGGACCAGGGACCCCTCAGACCTCACTCTCTGCTCCTGGGGATTTGCCCTTCCCACCAGAGCACCATTAGGTATCGAGCTATGGAGTTTTAGACTCTTCATTCCCCTTGTTTATATGGTCTTAATGGAATTTAAAACCTCTCCTTTCTTCTTTATCCCTTTTTTGTTCAGTCCCTGAAGCTGTTTCCACTCTTCCACTTTCTCTCCTGCTGCTTTTGGGGGGAGGGTGCTTTTCCTGTACTCTCCCCTGTGTCTGTCCTCTTTCTACAAGCAAAAATGTTCCCTGCCCTACACGGCTTCTCTCTCCCCCAGTTCACCTCTCTGCACCACCTACCTGCTGAGTTCTGTGGTTCAGGTTGTGGAGAGTGTTGTGTTAATCCTCAGGTTAGTTTTCTAGTTGTGTAGGATGATTTAGTGTTGATCTAGCTGCATTTCAGGGATGAGAGATGCAAAAAACTTCCATACTCTTCTGCCATCTTGGCCCCTCCTCAGGAATCTATAATTGATTCTCTAAGGGGCGCCTGTGTGGCTCAGTTGGTTAAATGCCTGACTTCGGCTCAGTCATAAATCTTGCAGTTGGTGACTTTGAACCCTGCATCGGGCTCTGTGCTGACAGCTCATAGCCTGGAACCTGCTTCAGATTCTGTGTTTCCCCCTCTCTCCACCCCTACCATGCTCATGCTCTATTTCTCTCTGTCTCTCAATAATAAATAAATGTTAAAAAACAATTTAAATTGACTCTTTAATATATACAATTGAATATTATTCAGCCACAAGAAAGGAAGAAATCCTGCCATTTGTGACAACATTGATGGAGCTTGAGGGTATTATGCTAAGTGGGATAAACTAGACCCAAAACAGACAAACACTTTATGATTTCACTTATATATGGAATTTTTAGAAGCTGAACTCCTAAAAACAGAGTAGAAGGGTGCTTACCAGGGGCTATGAGGTAAAAGGATTGGAGAGATGTTAAGAATGCAAACTTGCAACGACAAGATAAATGAGTTCTGAAGACCCAAGTTACAGCATGGTGATTGTAGTCAACAGTAGTGTATTATAAACTTCAAAGTTTCTGGGAGACTAGATCCTAATCTTACTACAAAAAGAAAATGGTCATTATGTGACATGACATAGGTGTTAGCTAACACTACAGTGATGATCATATTGCAATATGTAAATATATCAAATTAATAAGTTTCACACCTTAAACTTATACAATTTTATATGTTAGTTATATCTCGATAAAAAAAAAATGTAAGCCTTGGGCACCTGGGTGGCCCAGTTGGTTAGGCGTCCAACCTCTAATTTCAGCTCAGATCGTGATATCATTGTTCGTGAGATCAAGTCCTGAGTTGGGCTCTGCATTGACAGTGTGGACCCTGCTTAGGAGTCTTTCTCTCCATTCTCTTTACCCCTCTCCTATCTCATGCTCTCTCTCTCCCTCTCCTTCTTAAAATAAATAAATTAACATTTTTTAAAACATGTAAGCCTCTGAGTTTACTGGTATTAGTATTTTAAATTTGGGAAGGATCAACTGAGCATGCACAGTTTAGCCCCCATTCTTTTTTTTTTTTTAAGATTTTTATTTATTTCTAGGAGAGAGAGAGAGACAGCATGAGCAGGGGAGGGTCAGAGAGAGAGGGGGATACAGACTCTGAAATAGGCTCCAGGCTCTGAGCTGGCAGTCAGCACAGAGCCCGACGCGGGGCTCGAACCCATGAACCGTGAGATCATGACCTAAGCGAAAGTCGGACACTTAACCGACTAAGCCACCCAGGCGCCCCTGGTATTAGTATTTTAGATACCTACACAGTATCTCAGGTCTTTAAGTATATTTTTTATAGAGAAAATTATGGTTCCTTATTTTTGTGTAGCACTGAATAGTTCATAGAATATTTTTGTATTCATTTCTCACTTGATCATTACAATAACATGGGATGGGTAATATTCCTGTTTTTAAGATTAATAAGCTGAATTTTTGCTAGACCATGATGTCCAAAGTCATTTTATTTTGGATGCAACAGAACTAGAATTAGAACTAAAGCCACTGTCTTGCAATTCTCCACATTTCCCTCCTGAACAGGAATATTACAGTGCATGTGTATGTGTGTGCTTATATATTCTTTCTTTCTATATCCTGAAGACTCTCAGCAGTTTCCCTTTTATTTTTCAAATGTGATCCCACCCTCTGTCATCCATTGCCTTATTAAGAAGAATGACAGATATAGCAAACAACAGTAGTAAATCTAGGAGGTAGGCAGTTTCTGTTATAAAGGATGTGGATACAGATGCAAACATCTCACCTGGAAGGCAGAGGCTGCTTTTGGAAGGAAATTGTTGTAGGCAGGTGGGAGGTGGAGTTAAGACAGGAGACACTGGCAGGAGACACTTTACCCCAAGATTGATTAAAAGATAGGATTCTGGGGCTGGTGTCTTGGAAAACAATAACAGAGAGAGAGAGAGATCCATTCATATAACTAAGAACAAGGGAGCACATTGTGTGGTCTTAGGAAAATTACCCATAAATAAAATGCTGGAATTATAGTCAAGCCTCAAGAGATCTGGAAAATCATCAGCCATCCCCTATTCCTGTCCTTGCTTTGTTCCTGGAGGCACGCCGGCTCCCATCTTTCCTTTTTTAGGCAGATTTTTCATTCCTCTCTCCCAGCAGATTGATTTTTTTTACTCACTTATTTATTGCAGTTGGTTTGCACCTCCCCTAATCGGCAGTTTTTGCTCTGCATGACCTCTCTGCTTGGCCTTACTGCAAAGTATAGTAACCTTTTAGTGTTTAGATTCCAAGTGCATAGAAAAGGAAATATAATTGGCCAGTCTTGGCAGGTGTTTGCCATTGGTCCAATCAGCCATGATGAAGGACTAAGATAACATGGTATGCATATAAATAGATCAAAGTTGCAGGCTGGGCAGTACTCAGAAAGAAGTATGAGTATTGAGAAAAATAATACAATTGCTGATTCATTTAAGACCCTATGAAGCCAAGGCTAAGAGAAGTAAAACTAGGACACATTTGAAGGGCACTGTATGTAAGATTAAATCATGATCATTAGCAGGATAACTTAAAATTGAACTTTTAAGCTATTTATCCAGAGATTCTTAAGATGGTTCTAAGAAAGGATAGCGTTCCCTCTATGAGACTGTGGTACAAGAGAAATGAGAGGAGAAGGGTAAGTGGTTTTAGCTGAGAAGGGCAAAGTGCCACAGGAGCAGAAAGTCAGGCAGATTGTTAGATTTTTTTGAAGCCAGTACAGCCAACTCTTTATCTGGGTTAAGTCTTCCCAAAAATTAAAATTTATTCTCTTTGGGTAGACCCAACAGGTAGGCCTGGCTGCCTCAAGAAAAATAGCAGTGTAAAATCTCCAGGCAGCTGCTAGAGTGATACTTATCATTGAGGAAGGCAAAACCAGCATCTGATGTACCTATCTGCCAGGCACTTTCCCTATGGTATTTAATTCTCCCATGGTAATCCTCTGAAGTAGTCATCAACATTACTCCCATATTACAAATGAGGAAACAGGTTAAATAATAAACAAGCGGCCTTGTACTGCTCAAGCTACCAGCCAGTCTAAGTTCTTTGTAGTTTCAACTCTTTTCTTCTCTTTGGTTTCCCTCTCCTCTTCTTTCTTCCCTCCCCTTTTACTTTTTTTTTAATTTCCTTCCTTTACCTTTCTTTTTTCCTTTGAAAATTTTGGATCAGGTTTTGTGCTCAGTGCCTTTTTATATTCCATTTTCACAATGGATGATTAGTCTGATCTGAGTGTTTGATTCCCTTCCTTGACCTGTCCCATTGATGCTGTTAGTGCTGGACCCTCAGGTCCTATCCAGAGGCCCAGGATTGCATGCTTCTAGTTCCTATCTATCTCTACATGGCTGCTCATCTGAGGGTACATGAGAGCCCTTTTTGGTTTAAGCACAATTGTTCTGAGTGTTGTCCATTGCTAACACCATCACCGCCACTATTTACCACTCTTCTATTATGCAACCCCTTCTATTTCTTGGTAGTCAATGATTAGCATTTATTTTTTAAACTAGAAATGCCTAAAACATTCCTCATTATTAACAAAAGGGTCTCAATTCTCACACTTTCACTCTAGTCAGATTTTGGTCCAAATGTGATTACAGTGAGAGCAATTGTGATGATAAATCTGGCCAGCTCTTCTGTAACTCAATCAGTTGGACACTAACAAAGAGAATTGTAGGGGCTTCAGGGAAGAGCCAGGACAGTAATTAAGGGGCTGGCCTTTAAAGGGGATATTAGAAATATTTAAGCCTTTACATTTAGCCCTGATGGAGGAGCAAAAATTTATTATCATAGTTACCATCCTGAAGAGTAATTTCTTACGTGCTATTGTAGTCTATGTGACATTGGGATTGAAGGCCATCCTGGTACTTCGTGTAAGATGCTCTCTATGAGGTTTTTTTTTTTTTTCATTTCAAACCACTTTCTTGAGATATTATTGACAGGCAAAAATATGTACATATCTAACGTATAAACTCAATGAATTTGGAAAACGTGTATACCTACAAAACCATCAGCACATAAACATATCCATCACCTCTCCAAGTTTCTTCCTATCTCCTTATTATTATTATCATTATTGTTGTGTGTATGGTAAGTATACTTAACAAAAATCTACTACTCTTCTAGCAAATTTTAAGTTTATAATACTGTATTGTTAGCTATACGCACTATGCTGTGTAGTAGATCTCCAGAACTTATATATCTTACAAAACTGAAACTTTTTTCTAAAATGAGCAGAGAAAGAGAAAGAAACAGAAAGCTTAATTTGACGAAATGACAGAAATTCCCCAAAGCTGGGGAGAAAAATGAACATGTGGATCCATGATGCTCAAAGAACACCAAATAGACTGAATGTAGAGAAATATTCACTGGGACACAATATAATCAAACTGTCAAAAGACAAAGACAGGATTTTGAAACTGGGAAGAGAAAAGTAGCTAGCTACATAGAAAGGAGCCACCATAAGACTATCAGTGAATTCTCAGCAGAAACCTTACAGGCCAGGAGAGAATGGAATGATATATTCAAAGTGCTGAAAGAGAAAAATTGCCAACCAAGAATGTTATACTCAGCAAACCTCTCCTTGAGAAATGGAGAGAGAAAACTGTCTCCAGACAAACAAAAGCTGAGTGAGTTCATCATTGCTAGAAATACCTTGTAAGAAATGCTGAAAGGAGGGGCGCCTGGGTGGCTCAATCAGTTAAGTGTCTGACTTTGGCCCAGTCATGATCTCATGGTCCGTAAGTTTGAGCCCTACATCTGGGCTCTGTGCCGACAGCTCAGAGCCTGGAGTTTGCTTGGATTTTGTGCCTCCCCCCACCCCTATCCCCGCCCTTCTCCCACTTGCACAAGGGCTCCCTCCCTCTCTCTCTCGCTCTCTCAAAAATATTTAAAAATTTTTAAAGAAATGCTGATAGGTGTTCATAAAGCTGAAATGAAAGGACCCTACTTAGAAACATTAAAATAAATCAAAGTATAAAACTCACTTTAAAAGCAAATGTATAGTTAGAGTCACAACATTCTAATACTGGAATGATGGTATATGTCACTTTGAACTCTGAATTTTTCTTTGCTTCCTCCTTTATCTCCTTATATTTGTTAATTTAAGGGTTCTTGACACACAGTGTTATATTAGTTTCAGGTGTGTCACATAGTGGTTCAACTTCTCTATAGATTATGCTGTGCTCACCACAAGTGTAGCTACCATCACCCACCATACAACTCTATTACAGTATCATTGACTGTATTTCCTATGCTGTGTCTTTTATTCCCATGACTTATTCATTCAATAGGTCGGAGCCTATATTTCCTACTTCCCTTCACCTGTTTTGCCCATCCCCCAGCCCCTTTATCTTCTTAAAAAATAATAAAAATATTATTTCTTTTGTTAGGAAAAGGAGACAACAAATCAAAATTCCCTCCTTGTCCCACACTAGTCTTGCACCCCAGTCCATTCCACCCACATCACTGTAACATAAATGAAATGTAATGTTCCATTCCTCGTTGTATAAAAACTTTCAGCAATATTTGACACTCACACCTTGCCTTTTTATCTTATTCTTCTTAGTTTTTCCTTCTATTTTTGTGGCTATTCTTCTTTAGATTCCTTTGGGAGATTCTCATCTTATATCTGACCTTCACATAGCCAACACCTTTATGGCTTTACTATATTACAGGCATATAAAGCCCCCTGTGCATATTATCTCAATAAATCCTTGCAACACCTGATGGAAACTATCCTTGCTTTATAGATAAGAAAATTGACACCCAGAGAAGTTAAGTAACTCTCAGAACTGAGGATTTGAACTTAGGAAATACAATCCCAGGTTCTCAGTTCTTAACAACTAGTCTAGACTGCTTCTCTTTGGAATTCCTTAGGGTCTTATTCTTAAAGACTTCTTAGCTTCTCACTTTATTCTTCTCTTCTAGACAGTCACAACAGTTGTCATTGCTTAAATTACCAACCAAAGATTAATAACTCCCACGCTGTACTGATAGTTCTTCCCTCCCTTCTTAACTCTAGACATCTATATTTAGTAGTTAACTAGATATTAACACTGAATTTCCAAGAGACCTCAAATGAAATATGTACATAATACTGGACTCCTTGGTTCATACCACTTGTCACAATTGCAATGAGATATCTTCTCTGTTAGAATGAAAGCTTACTGAAATCAGGAAACTTCTTTTTTCATCATGGTGACAACTCTTAGCACAGTGCCTGGTACATTGTAGTTGCTCAAAAATACTTTTTGAATGAATGAATAATAGAAGGAAGAGTAAAGGAATTTTTTAAATGGGGAAAAAAGAAGTCATTTTAAGTCCATTTCAATGTGAAGCTCTCTGATGTCAATCACTAGAGTACATTTAAAATACATATTATTCCTAGGAAGTTACAAACTTAGTATTCTGTTCTTTTCCCTTAACATGAAATATTTAAATAGTTCCCAAGTTTAAATGGCATGAACACTGTGATGGTTCCTGACATATATTATAAAATTACAATATAAAATTGTTGCGCTGATATCACTAGAAGCAATAGAAAAGGGTTTCATCAACATTGGAAGTAATATCTCAGATTCTGCATGCAAACTTAGGGGAGCTGCAGATGTAAATAATATTTTTCATAAACCAAAGAGTCTTGCTCCTGGTAGCTAATCCTGATCCAATTGCGTTATCTTGTCCATTTCTTTTATACATATATATGTGTGTGTGCGTGCGTGTGTGTGTGTGTATGGGTTTGATATATATATTTGATAAATATATATATTTACTACATATATATATATATATATATATATATATATATAGTAAAAAACAAGACATAAAATTTACCNCTCACAGTTCATGAGTTCAAGCCCCACATTGGGCTCCATGCTGACAGTGTGGACCCTGCTTGGGATTCTCTCTCTTTCTCTCTCTCTCTCTCTCTTTCTCTCCCTCTCTCCCATCCCCTCCCCCTGCCCCTTTCCTTTGCTTGCCTTCTCCCTCAAAATAAATAAACTTAAATTTTAAAAAAGAAAAAACTTGAAAGCATAGAGGGTCCTGGGTGGCCCATTCAGTTAAGCGTCTGACTCTTGACTTCAGCTCAGGTCATTATCTAATTTTCATGAGATTGGGACCCACATCTTGCTCTGTGCTGACAGCATGGAGCCTGTTGGTGTTTCTCTCTCTCCTTCACTTTCTGTCCCTCTCTCACTCATGCTTTCTCTCTCTCTCTCAAAGATGATAACATAAATAAACTTTAAAAAATGAAAGTATATCAGCAGTGGCATTAAGTAATTCACAGTGTTGTACAACCAACATTACTTTTTAGTTCCAGAACTTTCTCATCATCCCAGATAGAAACCCTGTACTCATTGACAGTCACTCTTCATTCTTCCTTTCCCCTGGGTCCTGGCAATCACTAATCTGTTTTCTGTCTCTATGGATTTGTATGTCCTGGATATTTCATATAAATGGAATCAGGTATTCAAATGAAATTTGTACTTGAATACTCATGAAACTTTGTTTGCAATAGCCAAAAAGTAGAAACAATCCAAATAAATGTCACTTAACAGACAGATGGATTTAAAAAATATGATATACCTATACAGTGATTATTCAGCCGAAAAAAATGAAATAGTAATTTATGCTACAATAAATGAATGAATCTCGAAATCATTGTACTAAGTGAGAGAAACCAGATACCTATCTCTCTTTATTCTTCACTAAACAATTTAAACAGTGTGGATTAATGCAAACAGCTTAGGAGGATGAAGTACATTTGAAAGGAGCCAAAGATGTAGCAAAAGGTCAACCTAAAACACTCATTTGCTGGGACTGACTTTATGCTAATTGAATTCAATAAACATTAATTGAGTACCAGCTAGGAGTCAGATGCTGCTGTATGTGCTAAGGCTATAAAATGAATCAAAACAGCCCCTGGTTTAAAGCAGGTCATAGAGAAGACCTATTGAAGAGATATAAACATGTAAATAAGTCATTAATATAATGTATTATGCAGAAGTGGGTATTCTGTGCTATGAGAACCCAGATGAAGGAAAAATCAGTTCTATCCAGAAGTGTCAAGGGAAGAGACAAAAAGAGAGTATGATTTTTATTTGGCCCTGAACTATGAATAAGAGCCGTCAGAAGGAAATTGGGGTGCAAGTTTATGAAGAAAAGGAAGCATAGAAAAGGAAAACATCTTGGACTTTCCCCTTTCCTTTATGTTGACTGAGATCTCTTCCCTGGCCCCACAATTGGTGGTTCGTCTTCTAATCATCAAAGTTGCATTATACTGGGACGCCTGGGTGGCTCAGTCTGTTGAGTGTCCGACTTCAGCTCAGGTCATGATCTCGCAGTTCGTGGGTTTGAGCCCCACGTCCGGCTCTGTGCTGAAAGCTAGCTCAGAGCCTGGAGCCTGCTTCGGATTCTGTATCTTCCTCTCTCTCTGACCCTCCCTCTGACCCTCCCCTGCTCACGCTGTCTCTCTCTCTCTCTCTCTCTCTCGGAAATAAATAAAACACATTAAAAATAAAACAAAGTTGAAATATACTGAAAATAATTTTGGATTACTTTAATAAAGAAGATCTTTCAAAGAATGGGGTCTTATAAAATCAGGGAAGATTGGAACTTTGTGCTTGCTCAGTGACATTAATAATTTTGTCAATATTGGGGCCCCAGGGTGGTTCAGTTGGTTAAGTGTCTGACTTTGGCTCAGGTCATGATCTCACGATTAATGAGTTTGAGCCCCCCATCAGGCTCTATGGTGACAGTTTGGACCTTGGAGCTTGCTTCAGATTCTGTCTCCCTCTTTCTCTGCAGGGGAAGCCCTGCTTGTGCTTTGTCTCTCTCTCAAAAATAAATAAACATAAATAAATAATTTTGTCAATATTAATTGACATTGATAACATGTGTGTTGAATGCAAACTTTTTTTTCCTGTTCATTTTCATTGGTTGTAAGAAGAAATAGGGTATGGATTTTGTGATCTTTTATGAACAATCTTCACTAATTGTTAGAACTACAGTCATTTTAATTTCAAATGTGTATGTCAGGGTCTTACAATGAATGAAAGACTGAGTCTATAGTCTGTGACTTTGAGTTCACATATTATAGAATGAGCATCACAAATGTGCAACATATGTACCCCTGGGCCTCCCTCCCATTCTTTGACAGGCATCTCTAATCAATAATGACATTCTTTGATGATGAGCCTGGACATGCTTCTGAATGCCTTTTCACATCGTCAGCCATGTCATGATGAATCAGAGGCAACTGATAAAATTCCATTTGCTATGTCTGTTGGAGAGGAGACTGTATTATAGTGTTTGGGAGTCAGAAGTTGTCAGTTTAGAGCCTAATGATTCCTTTACTAAGTTAGACAACTTCTCTGAACCTCACTTTATTCAGCAGGAAAATCCATCAATAGCTACTTTAAAGGTTATTGCGAGATTACATAAGGTCAAATGTGTGAAAGGGCACAGCTCCAGGAACTTAGGTGCTCAGTAAGTAAGTTTAGTGAAATCAGGGTCCCTGTGACTTGCCTAAATCTTTCTGAGCCTTGGTTTCATGCATCTATTCCATTGGAAAGAGAAGTGACAGCTGCTTCTATCACTGGCAATGTTGTTGCCATTTTTCCATTTACCCAAAAGAGAAAACTAAGAGCTATCTTCTACCTCCCTCTCTTCTGGCCTTCACAGTAAGTTCTCTGTGTTTAGAAGCAACTCTATTTTTCACTGTCCTCTGAGGTGACCTAGAACCACCCTAACACCAATGATGCTTTATCACTGCATGCCTGTATAATTTCATTAGCTTCTTGTCTTTCCTTTATCTTTTCCAGGGTTTTCAAACTTTGCAGTATTAACATTTTGGACCAGAGATTCTTCATTGTCAGGGACATTATAAGATGTTTAACAGCATCCCTAACCTCTACCTACTAAGGGTAGGTAGTACTAGTACCAGTAGTACTTCTCCAGTTGTGACAATCAAAAATGTCTCCAGACATTGCCAAATATTCCCTGATGGGGTGAGGGGAGGTATATTGTCCTCAGTTGAGAACCACTGCTCTAATCTCACCCTTTTAAACTATTTCGCCCAAGCTGAGAGATTAATTACCTATGAATATTGTTTTATCTGTATTTCCTCAGTTTAAGAACTGTCAATAGACCCCTACCTTCCAAAGATTTTAATATTTTTGTCTGTTAACTTCATCAGTAATTGGCTCTAGTTACCATTCTTTAAGCCTATTTACACTTTAGTATGGCTTTTTAAATTTTAATGTGCTTATGAAAATATTTTTAGAATACAAATTCTGCTTTATTAAGTCTGGATGGATCTGAAATTCTCCTTTCCAATGAAGTCCCAGGTGAAGTTGATACTACTGGTCTACCCACAAAGTACTTGAGTAGAAATGATTTGAAAGACATCAGTTAAGTAATTAACAATCAATTAAACAATTCTGTTGAGGGTTCATTAAAAAACAGCTCCTGCTCACAGACCAGCAGAAAAGAGAGAAAAGCAAATAACTCAAGAAAAGTTGATATTTCTTAATATAAGACTATGGGTATGATGATGTAATGATCTATGAGTGAGAAATTTATTCTGCCCTGGATGATAGGTAAGTGAAAGGTAAAGAAGAAATAAGTAATAATCAGAGAAAGCTTTGAGGAGGAAATGATCTTTTATTTGGGCTTGGAGAATATGTAGATGGTCTTTCTTGGTGGACAGGAAAGAGAAGTACTTATTCAGATCCAGGAAGTAGGAGCAACATTAGCAGAAATAGTGAAGAATACAAATCCTTAGGGTATTGAAGAAACTGTGTTCAGTATGGCTCAAATTCATGCTGGCACTGAAGGGGGTCTCAGTATGTTGAGACCCTTCAGATTAGAAAGTGTCTTGTATTGTGTAAGCAGGAGGCATGCATTGAAGGTTATTAAGTAGGATACCAACATGATCAGATGTATGTGTTTGAAAGATCATGCTACAGTGAATGTAGATGGGGGGGGGGGTTTACAATGTGGACATCCAGGAATCAAGCTACACTTTTATGTCTGAAGATCTGGACTAGGATGAGAACAGTGGAAGCCATGATGCTCTGGAGCTGACTCATACCAACCCTGAGAGTTGACTGTAGGCATCTCTCCCCAGCTCAACATGTCATCATGTTGGTAGTCTGAAATTGGCCATAGTGGGAAATTTTTATACCATTAAAATTGGCAAATGCCAGAAATGTTTCCCTGAGAGCAGGTTGCTAACCACTTGTCAGCACATCACTGAATGAAAGACACTGAGGTAGACAGGTGCCAGAGCCTGACGTCTGTCACTTGCAGATGATTTATTAGATGCATTAGAAAGAAGGACAAGAATGTGTCACAGATGATATGCCCTCATTTAGCCAACTGAGTAGATTTGTTTTTTTTTTTTAATGCAGTTAATATTTACTAAAGGCCCACTGTGTGACTAGCACTGTTCCAAATACCTACCCCATGGAGCTTACATTCTACTGAGACAGGGAAGACAAGGTCAGGAAAAGGAAGGTGGAAATACTTTTTAGGTTGGGAATATGGATGATATTTAGGTGGAGCTTCTCAGTCATAATCACAGCCATATCCTGTGCTTTACTTTCTAAAGCATTTCACCTACAATTCTAATTAATACAGGGCAGATGGGATAGGTATTTATTGCCAGATGGGATCATCTGAGGCTCAGATATTTGAAAAGATTTGTTCAAAGTCATTGAGAAAGTTGGTGTCAGAGTCAGGATTTGAATCCTGGGCTTCTGACAATGAGCCTACTCCTTTCTCCCAAGTGCCCACTCTACAGTCAGCTTAACAATCAGTATAGATGTCATGATGAAGCAGTAATGAAAGCCATCCCTGGCATTCCATGTCATTTTCACCCTCAAAGTGCTTCCCCAGCTGTGATCTCAGTTATTCTTCACAGCCCTAGGTGCTACTCCATGGTGTTCATTTGAGCTTGTTGCTAGGTGCGGATTAGTTGAAGAGTCACGAGATCCCTGCTCCCAGCTGTAAGCTCTAGTTGCATGCTAATAGTGGTTTTGCCTGCTGTTGCTTTCAGAGAACAAGCATCTCTCATTCTTATTTCTGCTTTCATTTCTGAGTCCTCTCTATCCCACTTATGTCTGCGTCCAAATGACATACCAATACCTCAGGGGTTTACTAAATAATAATTTAAAAAAAGAAAACAAAGTAAAAAGAAAGAGTAGTAAAATAGGTATTTATTGAATGCTAGTACAATATCCATAAAAATATTCTTGAAAATGTACCAGACTGATCTAAAAATTATATTATAATTTAAATATAAAGTTTATAGCATTATACTATAATATTTAAAATAAGTTATATAAAGTGTAATGCAATAGACTCAGGAAATGGAGGCTCCAATTGTTCAAGGATCAGGGGTTAACAAAAGCAAATCCTTTTGTCTGGGATTAATAAATGTCTACCTATGGGCATTTAAGTTGACACGAAGACAGAACAGGAGCTATTTCTCAAATGGCATATCACACTAACTTTTCAAAGTGCATCTACTTTCACAGAACTAGCTTTTCCTTTTTCTTTTGTAAAAGCGTTTTTGTGTGCACATGAGTATATGTCTGAATATATATTTATATATGAGACTATATATATAGATATGAGTGTATCTAAAGCAGCTACAGTAGTGTTGCTTGGCTGAGTGGGAGGTGATACAGGACTGTGCTATTAGTGAGCGGGAGGTAGGAGGTGGCTATGGCTGATGGGCAGGAGTGTGAGGTAATTGCAGGGTAATACTGTCTGCAGGTATTTTTAGATGACACCAGAATGAGAAGATGTTGGTTGGTGGTGATGGTCTTTCTTCTTCTAGAACACAGTGATGAAACATGCATAATAAGAACATAAGGATTGCCAATTTGGAGCAGACCTTTTGTCCATCTAGCCGAGAACTATTGACGATGGAGGCACCAACAGCTGTGTTGTGGGAGAGTAGATTTTAAATCTTTCTTGGCATCCACCATTAATGTTAGGGACCTTGCTCTTGAAATCTTGGGTTTCCCTTAATAAGTCACTGTAGATGTGTCATC
Organism: Crocuta crocuta; assembly: GCF_008692635.1. NCBI lineage: Eukaryota > Metazoa > Chordata > Mammalia > Carnivora > Hyaenidae > Crocuta > Crocuta crocuta. The sequence continues at coordinate 3,042,021 of NW_027529549.1, forward strand.
TTTTAATCTATTTCAGTCTTTTAAATAAACTTTGGCCTGGGCTATTTCTTGGGAGAAAGTATTTCTTGGTTTGGCAAATTTGCTATCCACTGCATGGAGTAAAATGTCTTTAATTTATCCTCAACTTACTTGTTTTTTCCAAGTTTTAAGGGGGCACATTAGTTATAGTGTTCCAGAATTTAGTACATTTTATAAAGCTTTTAGGTTATCATCACGTTTTCCCTGTGAGAAATAAGACCACTGTAATCAAATAAGATTAATGAAAATTAAAATGTCCTAGAAACTATGAAGTTCTTATTAGTTATTTTTACTGTTGTTGTTAACTCATGTTCAAAATCTAGGAGTCTTCTCCACCTACTATCCAAAGACTTTTTGGGTCCTGGTCATTTAATCAAGTAGCTACCTAGTTATGTGACTAAAGTCTAAATGCTACTTTTAACAGAAGATATTCTTTAGGAGCTACATTCCCAATTAAAAATATTAATTGGTCAGGCAAATCTTAACTTTTTCAGATCACATCTGCCATTCCTCTCAGAGATGGGCAAAACCAAATCTCTTTCATCTGGAAAGTTGGTATCTGACACAGGTTTTTAAAGTCCTTTCATGTTCTCTTTTAATCTAGGAATACTCTAAAGTGTTCTAGAGAAATTTTAAACAAATATCCATATTAGAACAGCAGTTTAAAATGCAAGTTACTCATAAATATTTGTTAAAGGACCCTTAAATTGATTGGTGATGTGTTGATAGACTTCTCTTATTTTAACATTCAAGTATTTCTTGTTTTTGCAAAAAGTATTCTTAAAACTCTGTTATCCAAGCAAAATTATAGTTTGTGTGTATGCTTGTGTGTGTGTGTGTGAATACATATATACTTATAATTTGCTTTGGAGACTTTTTTTTTGGTACCATGTATCTTTTGCTGTGATTTATATCTCAGCAAATGGTACCTCCCTCCAAAGATTTTTTTCATGTACAGAACCTAGAAGTCTTACCCTCTCACATCCTACCACTTCCTAGATTCTGTAGAGTCCATCCATTTTTCTCCATCTGCATTACCTCAACTTCAGTCCAAGCTGTAATAATTTCTTGCATGAGCTTTAGCAATAGTCTCCAGATCGTCTCCTTATATTCACTCTCTTTTCCCACAGTGTCATCAAATATTGCTGTCCCTTCTTCCTGGAAGGTGCATCTTCTTACCTTCCCCATGCATGTCCTGGCACATGTGAGCACACACACATCTCTGCATTCTTTATCTAGCTAACTCCTATTCACTGTTTTATACTTTCTCTCAAAAGGAACTTCTCAAAGAGGCCTTTGTTGATCACTCAGTTCTCCAGGCACCCAGCCCAAGTTATGTCTTACAGGTTTTATCTACTAATAGCCCTTTTCTAATTTTCTATAAAAACAGCACAATTCTAAATATATAGCTTCTCTGTGTGGCTTTTATATGTCTTTCCTATTAGACTATACGCCCAGTGAGGGCAAAGAACTCATTCGTCTGGTTCACTTCTGTATCCTTAGCATTTAAAGTTGGTCCTCATACATTATAGCCACCCATGTAATAAATAATTGCTCTGTAAATATTGCAGTGGCCTCTTGTAATGCAACCTATTTTTAACCTTACTGTTAGGTCACTCAGTAGCATCACATTAATCAAGTGGTCTCTTCCAAGTAGATACTAAGGTTGTATGCCTCAGATCACATCACCACCAAAACCATAGGAAAATAATTATAATATCCCAGGATTATACCTTGAAAATCTCTGTCATTCAAAATGACTTTGTTTAAAGATTTCTCAGAAATTCACAAGGACTTGCATTTTATCAGGGAGAATTTTCATTAATGTTCTCAGGCCATTTGACCTTCTCATTTTTACTATTTGCCTTGTCAAAAGAGAAAAGAAAGCAGTTGGTTTGTCTATGTAATGGTCTTGAAGCAACATGCACAAATCAATCCTTCATCAATTCTCTGGTACTTATAGCATTGGGGTATATATATAGGCTCCATGTGCCTGGTATACACATTGACTCCTGAGAAGACTAGATATTTTGACCATGGCAAAGTGTTTTTGTTATTTATAGCAAGGTTAAGCCTTAAAGAACAGTTTACTAGTAGCTGTTGTCCCTTCAGGAATCACATATTTAGTTTTGTCTTTTAGAGTTAACCTATCCTGGTAAGCCTAACAACATAAATGAGTGAAAGTATAAAAAGAGGAATCTAAACTTAGGGCAAAAAAGGCAATTTAGAAGAGAGTGAATATATTATTTTCCATAGCCAATGTGTGGAATTCCTAATTGTCCCTTCACCTCTGAAAGACTATGGGAGGAAAAAATACTACCAGTTTCCTGAATTATATCAGGACCACTGAAGGGAGAGTTCATCATGTGGCAGAGCCTCACTTTTCCCCTAACCAATGGAAGGGAGTTAGAAAATTATGTCTTTCCCAAGAGTGTTTACCATCAATTGCACTAAGAGGGGGAGACCCTGATGGCAATAAAAAAATATTATAGAATTACAAAAGCAATGATGAAGTTTGTAAAAGAAAAATGGATGCTTTAAAATCTTCCTTAAGCAATTTTAAGAAAATGTTTCTATCTGTATTATATAATATCAAACTTTGCCTTCTCAATGAGAAGAGGACAATTTTCTTCTAGTAGTTACAAAGATCTAGAAGAATCTGGTTCATATCCCAGCAAATTATATTTTCAGATTCTTCTTCCTTCTTCCTATCTTCTTTCACTTTGCTGACTAAAGCTTGCTAAAGTAAGGCTTTTATCTGGTCCCAAACCAAATCTGCCTCTTTCATAAGACAATTGTACTTTGGGCTGATACTTAACTAGAGAAGACAAGAAACCATGTAGTAGAAGGGACATAAACTTTTAGATGTAAAATAGAACTTAAAACTGAGGTTTGAGTTGTGACTATTCCTTATTAGATACACCATCTTGACCTATTACATAACAGTTCTGAGCCTCCCTTCTTTGTCCCTAAAGGAAGGCTGAGCTAATACTTGCCTGATTACTGATTATTGATTATAGGGTTATAATAAAAATTAATGTGATAATGGATGTAAACAGTGCTTGATAAATTGAGAAAAAAAATCCTACCAAACCTCTATACATGTTAGTTACTGTTGTCATTAATTAGTAATATAGACTTTTTTATACCTTTCTAGGTCTTGTATGGTTACTATAAATTACTAGGGCATTTGATTATGAATTTAGCATTAGCCAAATGCTGTCCTAAGACAGCAAACATTTAAATAACTTGTCAAGTACCTGTGGAACTGGAGACTTTATATTCTATCCCTTTATTTAGTCAAGCAAAGCATTTGAACTATATTACTTCTATTCTTCTGGAGAAATACCCTACAGACTTTTAGTTTATGATATTCTCTGCTTTTGTAGAGGTTTGTTATAAAAATTATCCATTTGAGTAGCCTTTCTCTGACTTCTGTAGAACAGGGGTGAAAGATTGCACCCAGGCTATTACAATGCAGCATTTCTCTTGCTAGTTTTACATGCTAAATTCCTCCTTGATTCTAACTTCAAGAGAAGTTTTGACTGTATCTAGATTTAATTCTTGCCTGGACTGCTATACCTCAATGCTTTTGCATTTTTGTCAGATTTATAAGAATGTTTAGAGCCACATTTTGTCAAATTTATCAGAATGTTTGGCCAACCTATTCAAAGATGCACAAGAGCATCTTTGCCTTGAAATTGATCTTAATTAAGGGGAATCTTTTAAGTTAAGTTACATTGTGTTTAGCCTGTAAGTTGCTGTAAGTCCTTTTGGAATTGATGGGGTATAAATCTTGAATATGTAAATAAATGGTAATTATGGCAAGGATGTTATGTGACTCAGGTTCCCTGTGTCTTAATGAGTGATTGCATGGTGGGTATTCAATTCTATCCCCCTTCAGGACAACCTGACATAGAACACATTATGTAGTGAGTTGTTTTATAATTTTAAAGCTTTAGTATCTAAAAAATCCCATATTTCAGAAGAATATTATAGTTGAGCTTTTTCATATATTTCAATTGCTCCCCCCTCACCCTGCTACTTAAAAAAAATCACAAATATTTTGGTTTTTATTCTCTAGTTCCACAGAAAATTCACACGGATGCTTCCCATATCATCTCAGTTCCAGATAGGGTCTCTTGGCTAGACCGTGGGATCTCTATAGGAGTAGGAGGGCTGCCATAGTGGGAGGCAAAGCAGGACCATACTTGTCATACTTGTTCTCTCAGGAGTCCTCTTGATCTGTACTTCCATGTCTTAATAATAATCTCCCAAGGCCACATTCTTCTGAACACTTGTATTTTAAGTAAGATAAAAAAGAATTTGATCCATTGAATATGCCTTAAGATTTGTATCTTACCAAGGCCAATCTTGTCAACTTTTTAGATTGTTCTTTCTCGTATCAAAGACTTCAAAGTCCAATTAAAACCCATCTGAAAAATAAGCTGCATCTCACCTGACATTTAAAAATAATAATTAAAATTATCACCAAGAGTTTTAAAACTAGGGAGAATTTTTATCTATTTTATTTTATTCACTAAACATTCTAGAGCAATGTAATAGACACTTGAGGTACAAAAGTATATCAGACATTGTCCCTTCCCTTGAAGAGCTCACCAGCTAATGACTGTCACAGCCCTCAGTACCTACTTCAATATCTGCCATATAATAAGTACCTAAATAACATTCTTTCTTTTTCATGATTACATATTTTGGTTTATACAAATTTTGGATTAGCAGTTAGAGTATTTTATTGAAAAGGGATAAAAATCTACTTTCCTATATCTATTGTCTCAAAATGCCCTATTAGGAGTTTAATAGTTCACTAGAATCTGCATCCAATTTTAGATTGCTCCCTCAACCACTCAAAAATATTTTTACAGCATGGCAGAATTTTCTCCAAAATGTTCAGTTGTTACCAGACACTTTTTGAATGGTCCTGTATCTATCAGTTAGGATTGGGAAGTGGAAGACAGCTCTTGAGATTAATGGATTGAGAATATATATTACATTCTCATTCATTCAGTCATAAGAGGGGATAGTATGACCTTCAGGGTCAGAGAGTGTATGCACAAAAGAACATTGTTAAGAATGTGCAAGGCATATTAAAGAGACCAGTCTTACTTGAGACATAATAATATAGAATCATATAGCCATGAATTTGGAAGATAGATCAAATACTCCATAGTTTTGGAATTTGTATAGACTTTTTAGATTTCATGCTAAACTTTAGTAAATGTCACTAGTAGAAACAATCAGTAAAAATAGGATATTTTCTGTAAATGGTAAAAGCCTGTTCAATTAAATGAACTTAGAGAAATAAGCACATTATTTTGGTCATATCAGATTAGACTGCATTGTTTTAACAGTCTCAGAAAAAACTAAACTTTATTGAACAAATATCCTATGAGGTATAGCTGTTTTCTTGGTTTTGCCACGTCTAGACACCATAATCTTAACTGTGGTAGTTAGCAGTCAACCTAATTATTTTATCCATTTCAGATTTAAGGTAACAATAATACCTTGAGCAGTTTTCAACTCAGGACTTATGAGGCCAATAGACTGTGTATAAAGGAATGCATCTATATGTCAGAATGCAATCCATATCTTTTGTAGTTATACAATGAACTAAAATTTATATCTAGTAATTATGAAAACTATAAAGTGCTTATCTTCCTTTTTGTGTTCCATCCTTCTCTTTTCCTTCCCATACCAGACCCCTAACTTCTATTTATAGAATAGTTTGATATTTCTATGTATAATAGTTCAAAGGTTAGTTTTATTTACTAAGTTTCTATGTGGTGTGGTTAAGAGCATGGACTTAAGTTCATTGCCTGGCTTGCCTATTTACCAGTCACATGATATTGGGCTTCTTATTTAACTTGCAAACTTCTACTTCCTATATGGAAACTGGGAATCCTTATAGCGCTTTGTTCATTGTGAAGTGGTGAGAATTGATGGGGTCTTAGAACATGTTCAGAATTACATAAATTGTTTATTATTATCTATATAAAATAATATGAGTTTAAGCCCTGGAAATGCTTTCCCAAATGGCTACCATTTGGTACTTATGACAGTCAACATGATCTGAAAAGCACAGGGGTTTTCTTCTTTCATGGTTTCACACCATGGCCATCGCTTCTTGGCTATTCGATGGACCTCCATTCTTATTTAAGGTCATCTTGGGGCAATTTAAACCTCTGTGCAATTTATTTATAAAACTATGCAGTCCTATGTAATTCTATATCCTTATGGACAAGATACTCTCTCCTTAGAGAAACTAGACATGGGGAACTATGTCAGTCATTTTGGGAAATTCTCATTTGACTCTATATCCAAAAGAGAGAGCCCTCCATATGCAGCTGGGCCTTTAAATTACTGTTTTATTCGAGTAATAGGTTTTGACACCTGTTCTATTGCACATACCCAATTGAGGTAATGTATTGACCCTGCACTCAGTAGCCTTCTATTTTGGTGTTTGAGGCAAACTTTCTATTTTATGTAATAATTTGTGACAACATGGTTACTCTCTATTCTTGCCCTACATTCTCTAAGAACTTTTCTTTAATCCACTAAATTTCAAAGTGCCTTGGGTATCTCATTACTCTAGAATTAAATCTGATTCATTCAGAGAATCCTAGTGTGTATGGGAAGGACACAGGGTAAGGGGGGTAATAACTTATTTTTAATCTTCAAAAACTCCCAATCTGTTCTCTCTCTTCCTCTCCATCTTTATCACATTATCTCTATAATTTCTGGGGACAATGTAGTTGTTGGATTAATAATAAGTAGCCCAACAGCAGTGTTAAATCAACTCTTTAAAAAATTAACCAAACAAAAATACCCTGATTTGTACTGTTTGCTATTATGTAAAAACGCCCACTAGGGCCATGTTTAAGCTACCAGTGGTTTAACAACAGAATTGAAAAATTGCCAAGTATTTAGCAATTGACTCTCATGAGTTGGTAAGAACTAACTCCAGGGTACCACTGTCCCCAAGGCTGGAGAGGATGCAGGAAACAGGATGGTTCTGAAAGCAAGTAGGCATAAGACTGGCTCAAAGTAGGCAAAGACTGGACAAAAATGGAGGATCTAGGACAAACTGTAGGGACAGAAAGCATATTAGTGATTACCTGGGAATGGGGGTAAGACCAAAAATGGGCATGAGACACCTTCTTAGTGTAATCGAAATGATATAAAACTGGATTTTGATGACGGTTACACAACTCTGTAAATTCACAAAAAATCATGTTTCTTTTCAAAGGAGGGGCTAGGATACCATCCAGATCTAACTCTAACAAACCATAATACAATGGGTTATCAGAAAAATAGAAGCTGCTCTCTATGCTGTTTGATATTTTAAATGTGAAGGGAGGCTCAAATGATCCCTGTATCCTGATGTTTACATCTTTGTATAATCTCCTCCTTTTGAGTGGGCAGGACCTTTGTTTCACTTCTAAGCAATACAATATGAGAAAGGTGTTGATTATCATTCCTATGGTTATTCTATGTTATATAAGACTCCCTTTTACTAGCAGACCCACTTTCTCCCTCCTTGCTGGCTTTGAAGAAGAAAAGTGCTATGAATTCTACAGTCACAAAGAGTCTGTCAATAACCTGAATAAACTTGGAAGTGGATTATTCTTCAGATGAGAGTGAAGTCCAGCTGACACCTTGATTACAGCTTTTGAGACCCTAAGTGGAAGGCCCAGCTAAGCTATGCTTCAACTCCTGACTCATAGAAATGTGAAATAAGATATGTGTGTTGTTTTGAGTGTTAAATTATTATAACACAATAGAAAAATAATAAATCCTTCTTCAAATATAGTCATATCAAAATTTAGGGTTAAATTTGGGGTACATAAATTATACTATTATAATTTTATGAACACATTTTACAGTTGAATCTCTTCCTTCTAAATTTTTAATTTTCCAGGATAAATAATTGTCTTGCTTTTCTTTGATTTGTTTCTATGGACCTGTCACTAATTCATCTCTAAACCTTCTGTATAAGTCTATCAAACTCAGTGGCAAACTGTCAATTTAATTTTGCTATTGAGAGTTTGATTATATTTTGATCCTCTCTCCTTGCTGCCACCCTGGAGAACTTTAGGGTTATCTTTACCTTCTGAATTCTAAAATTTTATGATGATATGTAGTGATAGTATTTCTTTTTCTTTTTTTTTTTTCATTGTATTGGGCACCCAACAGATACTTTCAGCAAGAAAAATATACATCAGTTCTAGGGCATTTATTTTTATATTCTCTCTCTCTCTCTTTCTGAAGGGATGGTCATTCCTCTCTTCCATTTTCTCCTTAAATGGGAAGAACTTCAAATCTTGCTTTTGCTCTAGAACCTATTTTTCTTGCCTTTTCAAGGACTTTTATTCCTACAAATACATCCTGAGGTTAAGGTGGAGTACAACTTAAGTTATTTATCTGCTTTCCTTTTAAGATTTCAGCATTTTAGGATCTGCTAACTCAATTATCACCCATCCATTTGCCTGCCAACTTTCAAACTGGTGTGTGTGTGTGTGTGTGTGTGTGTGTGTGTGTGTAGCCCTTTTTAAAAGATAACTTTACTGTCATTTCAGTGTATTTGGGGAAGAGCAGAACATAAACTGTTTGTTCATTCTAATTTCTGTAATCAGAATTTGTCCTCTCTACATTTAACTTTCCTATTGTTCTCTAATAATAGTCCCAAGAAGTAAGCAGGAAAGATGCCTTGTCCATCTTTTACTGATAAAATACTTGAGAGTTAGATTGCTTAAGTGACTTATTTGAGATTACTAACTTGGTCCTGGAATATTTAAGTCTCAGGAGTCATATTTGTGTTTGTTTTTGCTCTTGTTGTTGCTGCTGTTGTTGTTTTACCTATAGCACATTGCTTCCTAATTCTGGCCAGTGATCTCAAAGGTTAGTAAATTTGGATGTGGCCTTCTATTTCAGTGTTTCCTAAAATGTACACCATACCACAGTAGTCCCAGGAGAACCTCTGAAAAAAAATTCTATAATCAACCACATTTGAGAAACACTCTATCCTAATGGATTCCCCTAATTCTATGACACCGTTGGTTGTAGGAAATAGTTATTAAGAACTAATAACAGATTTTGGTGGAGCTATAATGAAGGGTGGGAAAAAAGTATATTAAAAACTGTATTATAAGAACATAGAATTTGAGAAATGTAAAATGGTTTTTAAAAGTAAACCTTAGAATTGAGCAAACACACTACATTTACTTTTCATAATTGTTTACATATTAAAGACTGAAAATGGTAAAAAAGAAATATGGTAAAAGTATTTAGTTCAGTGTTTCTCAAATGAATTTTACCATTAAAGCCCTTTTTCATTTAATGTCCGTTAATATTCCAAGTAATTTGTTTATTTACATAATAATTATTTGTTGAGCTTTCTGCTGTTTGTGGGACACTGTGCTATGTGCTAAATACTGGCATGATTATAGAGCAGTCCAGCCCCTCATGGACTTTAAGTGAGATGGGTGTCTATCTAACAGAGCTATTATATAGCTTTATCAGAGCAGTAATATAGAGAAAGTCTAGGTCAGGATCTCTGTCTCTGAGCTTTTTGGAAAGTGTCAGAGCCCAAGAGACAGTGAGTAAATTTGGTGATAATCTTTTGGAAGATTAGATAATTGCTCTTAATTACTCATTCATTTTGCCATGACCTCCCATGAGAATAGGCAGAGTTTATCTCCTGGGTGTGTTGGATATTGGCCTAGGTCTAGCCAAGTTAGTGTTAGCAGAGGTGATGCAGCAGAAGCTTCACAAGTGCTTGCTTAGAGTGCCTGACCTTTTGCACTTTGGCTAACTACCAGAAGAGCAAGCCTCAGGCAACCAGTGGTCCCAGAACAAGAGACTTGAACCTGACCTGCCACTTGGAGTGGATCTGCCTCAGCCAGCTTACTGACTGGTTAGTGAGAAGTATTTATTGTTACAAGTTACTGAGATTTTGAAGTTGTTTATTATATAGCTTTATCAGAGCAGTAATCTAAATGATAAAATCTTCTTTTACACCACATTTTATATGAGTGCCTTCAAGATATTGTCTTTATTACCTCCCTCCTGGAGAGCTTTCTATTATTACAGATTAAATTGTGCTCCAAAAAAGATATGTTGCTGTCTTGACCTCCAGTTTCTTGAATGTGATCTTATTTGGAAATAGGGTCTTTACAGATGTAATCAGGTCAAACCGAGGTTGTACTCCACTAGGTTGGACCCTAATGCAATATGACTGGTGTTCTCATAAGAAGGAAAAGCTGAAATTCAGACAGAGAAACAAGAGGAGAGTACTCTGTGATGACAGAGGCAGAGATTGAAGTGATGCAGCTGCAAGCCAAGGGATGCCAAGAATTGGCATAGAAGCTAGGAAAAGGCAAAGGGTTCTACTCAGGGTCTCAGAGAGAGCAGAGCTCTGCTGACATCTTGATTTCAGACTTCTAGCCACCAGAACTGTAAAATAAATACCTAGTTTGTGGTACTTTGCTAGGAAAGCCCCCGGAAACTAATACAGCTTTTCTAATGCCCCTGAACCCCAAAGTTTTTTCTCTATTTGTAAAATACCTCATTTGTACGACTGGTAGTGCTTTTATCACATTCCATAATTCTGTTATCAGAGTTACTTTTATCTCACACTAGGCTGGGCACTCCTAAGGCTTTGTGCATTTTCCATGATAATTAAATGAGTTAATCTATCTGAAAAGGTTTTAGGAACTGCCAAATTGCGATACAAATGCTGCATTGTTTTATGATTATTAATTTGAACTTTGTCATATTCCATCATTTACTCGGCACATTCTCAAGTGCCTACTCCTGAGTGCCAAGCACGGCTCCAGATGAAGTGTATACCATGAATGGAGTTTACAAACAAAAGTAAACTCATCATATAGGATTAAACAAAGTGCTGTGATGGAGAATAATAGGGGGCATTTACTTTAGAGAGTTATGACAATCTTCTCTGTTGAGGTCATATTTAATTTGAGATCCAAATGATAAGAGCATATCATTGATATGAAGAGGCAGGGAAAAATTATTCCAGGCAAAGGAAACAGCAAGCTCTAAATCCCTGTTTGAAGAAATAGGGTGGCCCAATCCTAGAGAAAGATAGAAGGCAAAGGAGACTAGGCCAAAGTGAAGTGGGCTCAGGTCAGTTGTTATTGATGTTTGAGAGGCAGGTAGGGGCCAGATCTCCCAGAATTCTGCAGGCTATGGTCAAGAGTATGGGGTTTCATTCTAAATGCAATAAGGAACTACTGGAGGATTCTATGTAAAAGGGTAAGATGTAACTTAAATTTTAAAAAGTTCATTTGGCTTCTGTTATGGACTAGGTGGTAGTTGGTTGAAGGAAAATCAGGAAAAGAGTAAATAGGAAGGAGGCTGTGATAGTTATCTGGGTGAGAGACAGATGATAACATGGATTAGGGTAAGATCAGTGATAATTTTGGTAGCTTAGATTAGATTTGGTAGCTTAGATTATGTGCTTTCTCAACTATGTGTTTGGTGGTACCTTTTACTGAAATGCAGAACCTAGGTTTCAGGGGAAAGTTAGGAGTTCACAAAAAATTTCCCTCAGTGTTTTCCTCCTAATAACATAAGGGACAGAAATTCTGACTTAATGAATATGAAATTCAGTGCCAACTGGACCTTATGTTTCAGAACAGGAGTTGGTAAACTTTTTCTTAAGTGAATAGGTAGTAAATATTTTAGGCTTTGCAAAATATGTATATACCTATAACTGCTTAAAATGTAATCATCGAAAAATATAAAATCCATTCTTAGCTTAGAGGGCCATAAATAAAAGAGAAAAGTAACCATTAACCCCTGGTCTAGACCAGCAGTTGACAAACTACTGTTCACAGACCAAATCTAGCCAATCACTTAGGTTGGTAAATAAAGTTCTTATTCACACAGATTTATGTCTATTTGTTTACATATTGTATATGGCTATTTATCTGCTACAATGACAGAGTAGAGTAGTTGCAACAGAGACCATATTTCCTATTCTGCTTGGGCTACCATAACAAAATACCATAGATTGGGTGGCTTAGACAACAGAAATTTATTTTCTCATTGCCCTGGAGATTGGAAATCTGAGATCAAAGTGTCAGCATGGATGGATTCTAGTGAGGACTCTCTTTCTGGCTTATAGATGGGCTTCCATTCTGCTGTATGCACACATGCCCTTTCTTCAGTGTTGGTACAGAAGGAGAGAGAATGTAAGCTCTCTGGAGTTTCTTCTTATAGAGGCACTAATTTTGTAATGAGAGCCCCACCCATATGACTTTATCTAAGTCTAATTATCTCCCAAAGTCTCCACCTCTAAATATCATCACATTGATAAGAGTGTTTGAGCTCCCTTCTTCCATCCTGTGGAAAGTTGATTATCTTCTGTAGGTTTCCCAGGGGGCCTATCTTCTCCTGATCCTCTCTGGATCTGAGTCCTTAATATTTCACCATCCCACACATGGTCTATCTGTTCAGCACTGTTTTCACAAAGGGAAAATTCTGCTCCACTCTGTGACATTCATAACTGTTACAACAAAACTCAAGTTAACAAGCATTCTTCTAGAACTTTGTGTGAGTGTTAGGCTTTGAGGATATGGAGGGGACTTAGATTACAACATAAAAAGAACTTGAAATAGATTATTAAACATTCTTAAATTTCTCTTCTTTAAAAAGTCCCCTTACCACATTGACTAATGTAAACACCAGTCTCTCACCAAGATACTCCCCTGTCTTCATTCTTTTCTCTTTTTCCTTCTCTGCTTTCTCTCATGATCAAAATTTCAATTTCTTCCTCCTATTGAGTGGTTGCGTTACTTTAAAAAAATTTCTTTTTGCCTATTCTGTGATAGGTTTTGTCTTTTATTCCCAAAAGCCATGTCAAGAATTTTTTCTTGAATATTAGAAATAAGGTTGTAAAAAATGTTAGCTATTAAGTTTTTTTTTTTTTAAGATTTGTTTTCTCAAACAAAAATTGCTTCCTTCTTAAGGAGAATTCTGTTTCTAACCTCAAAATAATAATTTCTTTTTATCTCAATACTAAATATCATGGTTGGTGAACAGCCATCCTCTGTACAGGTACCTGCTGTATCATCTTGCCACAGTTATGACAGTTCTATAATTGGAGGCATTGGTGGTTCCCTATTATGTGTCACACAGTATGCTACATATGTGACTTACAGTATAATATCTCATTTAATGCTTACCCAATTCTCTTAGGTAAATCCTCGTTTCCTCATTTTGAAGTAGAGAAAATTGAGGTTCAGATGTCTTTGTGTCCAAAGTCACATCTTTAATAAATGGGATTTGAACCCATCTTTCTGCTGCTAATTTCCAAACTGTTTTCACTGCACCATATAGTTTTGAATCTGGCCAATCTTTTATGGAACACCAGATATAAACAGAGAAAATATAGCACTTTCTGGGGAGCAAGAAAATAAAGAAATATTAGTTGATATTTTTAGATACTTTCAACTGTTGGGCCAGATTGTGGAGAATGGGGAAATGACAAATAATCATATTTCTATTCCAAAAAGGACAATAAACCACATAAGTAGTTCTCTTTAGGTTAGTATATGAAGCAGGTGTGGGGGAAAATATGAGAAACAACCCTGTGGGCTCCAGCGAGGAAACACTTCAAAAAATATCATTTGATTAAGAGACAGCCCGCATGATTCAATGAGGAGGCGGAGGTATTGCCTTGGAAAAGCATCAGATAAAGAAATACTAAATGCCTGTAGAAGTGTCGTGGGTATGGGGGCTAAAAACAGCTTGTGGAATGGCAAACTTTCTGAAAAACATGGCAACAGCCATAAATGGCAACTTCACTCTCTGTGGATGAGTGGGAAACAGCAGAGGATAATTTTTAGATTGCTTGTTTTTTACGTTAGTGGAGTGAAGTGATGCCATTGGAAATATTAAGAAGGATGAGAATGTGTTGGTGACGAAAGAACACTTATGAAAATAGAATAGCACTAGGACGTGGTAACCTGATGGGGATAATTTGATGGCTAAATAGAGAATATTGTTGACACCCAAAAAAATAGTGCTGTTAGCCAATTAACCAGAATAGAATCCCTTTCCTCTGCAGCACATTGATGTAAAACAGTATTCTCCACAACAAGAGGCCTTTTTGAGTTTACTTCATTATCTTCAGGTAACAGAACACCTCAGTTACTTGCATGTTTGCTAATCTTGTTTCTGTCTCAGTCTAATGGAGGACTAAAAATCTGGCTAGGTTTCAGGATTTCTATGGATTAATAAAGACTCTATCCATTCAACAGATTTTTGTTGAGAAACTACAATGTAGCAGGTTTTATGGTGGGTGTGGATGACTTAAAGATGGGGAACCTGCCCTGGTAACATTAAAGGAACAATGAAAGTAGTACCCAGGGAAGCTAAAAGATGTTGGGATGACTATAGGTTAAAACTTAAACATTCTTGAAGCTAACCTAAAAACTTTAAGACATCAGACTCCATCCCCTAAATATAAAAGGCAAAATATGTCAGATGGAAAGCTCTAGTTAGCTAGATTCTGGCTGGTTGAGCTTAGTGTATATTAAAATATAATCAAGATAGTATCAACTTCAAGTTCAATCTTATTTCTTGGGTTAATTTTTTAAAATTATTATTATTTGCTTGGTTATAATGGTAAGAGCACATTATCTTGGATTATCAGGACAAAATAAAATATTCCTACAATTTTTTAATAAGAAAAATCCCACACACTCTGTTAGCAAAGAAAATGGGCCAGGAATCTTTTTGACAGCCAGGTATATATTTTTTGGGTAAAACAAAGGTTTTCAGGAATTTGGGATTAACGTCTATTTGAGAAACATGGCAAAAGTTTTATTTTCTCATGAAAGCATGGAAAAAGTTGATAATATAGATTGGGTTTCCTTAAATTCTAAGCACTGGTATTGGGACTCTTTTTTTAGTGGGCTGTATAGAGACTTTTAAATCATGTTTTATAATAGAGAATATTGGGTGAAGTCCATTTGGCACACCATAGTTTCAAAGTACTCTATTCTCCTTCCGCTACTTTAAATTCCTTGATAGAGCCATATATAAAGCTTAGAGAAAACTTCATTTATTTTCTTCCCTGTTAATACTGTCTGCATTAATTCTCTTTCGTCAAAGTTTTGGATTCTCCTTACTCAAACACCTGTGCTTTGTGTTTCTCTTTTCCTTCTATTTTACTAATCCACATTCACCTATCTTTTTATTAGTGGATTTAAAAAAATCTAGGTTATAATAAAGTAACTTAATAGCAGTTTACTCTGTGTCAGACATCAAAAAACCATTCACACATAAACAATGCACTTAAACCAAATGAATAGGACCTTTTGTAAAATTTTACTAGCAGCTTCTATTGAATAATTCCTCATTGAATGAATACCAGCTACAGTGTGGGAAACACTGTGTAAGGCACTGGATGGGACTGGGAAGCAGGATACAAAAATGGATAAAACATAGAGCCCACAATGGAGTCAAGATGGGGACTAATACAGATCACACCAGGTTAGAACATAATGTTGAATAAACACTATAATAGAAGATAAAAATTCAGTTTGTATTCAAACATAGAAGAAATATCTAATTGAAATAGGGATGAATTTGTGGAAGAGAGTATACAAGTTATCATGTATGAGCAGTATTTTAATATGTGAAAAGTAGGTAAAGAATCCAGATGTCAAGAACATCATGAATGCTGGGGTGCCTGGGTGGCTCGGTCAGTTAAACATCTGACTTCAGCTCAGGTCATGATCTCACGGTTTGTGGGTTCGAGCCCCGCATTGGGCTCTGTGCTGACAGCTCATAGCCTGGAGCCTGTTTCAGATTCTGTGTCTCCCTCTCTCTCTGACCTTCCCCTGCTCTCTCTATCTCAGAAATAAATTTTAAAAAACATTAAAAATTTATTTTAAAAAAAGAACATCATGAATGCAAATATAGCATCAAAAAACTTCAGGGTGTGTCTAGGGAATCATTTATGGTTCAGTTTGGCCAAAGTGGTGGGTTTTCAAACTTTGGCTCATGGTAAAACTTTTTTTTTCCTTCTCCAAATGAAATGTTATGCTAAACTCCAAAATATAAATAGTTAAAATGTGTGTGTGAGACAGAATATGAGAGAGAGACAGAGACAGAGAAATAGAGAGAGAAAACACACGTGCAACCAGAGGGAGTATATAACTGTCCACGGGCTGCCATAACAAATTACTGCAAACTCAGTGGCTTAACACAACAGAAATTTATCCTCCCGCAGTTCTGGAGGCTTAAAGTATGAAATTAAGGTGTTGGCAGAGCCATGCTCCCTCTGAAAGCTGTAGGGAAGAATCCTTTCTTGTCTCTTGGTAGCTTCTGGTGGTTGCTGGCAATCCTTGGTACTCTGGTGTATGGAAGCATAACTAATTTCTGACTCCATCTTCCTATGTCTTTCTCCCTTGCATCTTTGTGTGTTACTACATCCAAATTTCCATTCCCTCTTCTTATTACAACACCTGTCATAATTGGATTTAGGGGTCACCCTAATTTAATATACCTCATCTTAACAAAATACAATATAAATACTTATGTTCATACATACCTGGGGCTAGGACTTCACCTTATCTTTTTGGGAGACACAACTTAACACACACCAGGGAACTTTCTTAAGATTCTGCATTTTCCTTGCTACCACTTCCCTCTCCTACAATGACCACTGAGACATTGTAACTGAACCTTAGGATTGCTCATGGAGGACATTTAGAATCACTGAGCTGGCACTACATTCCCTCATCACCTGATCAGTAGAGTCACCTAAAGTACTTCTTACATACAGAGTCCTTGAGCTCCACCCCAATCTGTTAAATCAGAGTCTTGGAGTGTCTGTTTCTATCAAGCATTCCCGGGAAGCCTTGTGATTGATTAGCCAAATTCATATCAAACATTGAGTTGGAGCAGAAGGACCTTTTGGAAAATAGACTGAAAAGGTAGATTATGGAGAACCTGGATATCAGGCTGAGGAACAAGAATTTCAAGGAGACTTTGGGGTGACTTCTTCTTGGTGCTCATTTATAACAATACATTTGGGAATACACAAGACAATTCCCAAGAGTGAGTTTTTAGGGCTTCCTTCCTACCAGAGAGGTAGCTCTGGTGACTTTGAGTTCTAAAAGCCCAGCCTGGAGTACATATGATTCCCCATCTTCTGGGAAAGCTCCAGAGCACAGGAGTGGGAGCATCCTGTGTGTGAGGGGTGACCTGCAGGGCTCTAGGCTGGGGGGTGGGGGGTGGTGGTGGGTGTGCTCATTTTGCTGGCTGAGGAATAAATGCCTGCTGCAGCAGCTGCCTTGTGTTTCCTCATTAGGGTTGCCTCCACCTTGAGCACACATGTGGGAGCGGACAAGGGAAGTCAGCATAGGAAGAGAACTGCCGGGGCCTAATGGGCGGATGGGCCGCAGGGGAGGGAAGGCATGCTGTTGGTGACTCAGAGTCAGCAAGAGGTAGATGTCACCAGCAGGAAGTTGGAGTCAGGAGGTACTGCCNAGGCCAAAATCAGAACTGTTTCCTAGAACTGCACAAACTGTTTGCACTGACTTGAGCTGGTCAAAATAAAACATCTGAAGGAACTGTCAGAATCCAGTGAATAATGTACAATCCTGCTTGTGCAGGTGGTTGTTTTGACTGATGATTAGACTAGGTGTTTGTGGCCAACAACCTCACAGTATTTCTCACCATAAATAATACTCTACTTCAATCAGGAAAAAAGAAATAAGAATTTATGCTGGATGTCCTTTAAAAAAATACAAGTTGTGCCATTGAAACCTTACAAATCTTGGAGGCAGTTATCCCATTTTATAGACAAGGAAGCAGAGGCTGGGGAACTTCCTCTCATCTGTTGTCAATATGCTGCAGAGCTATAATTTACCTTGGACTCTACCTGGCTCCAAAGCTCATAAATTCTCAGCTAGTCCAGGCTCCCTTCTCTCCCTTCTCTATCAGGTGCTTGTCTGTGCTGGTTCTGCTGTGCATTCTCCTGTGCTTATCTAGGCTTATGGTTTTCCCCACCCCCCTCACTTACAACGGCCTCTTCCCTATTTCTCCATGCTTTAACCTTCTTTAGAACTCTGTGCAATAAGTAAGAAAACACAAAAAGTTTGGAATCAGACCAAATGCCATTACTGCCCTGGCTGTGTGAATTGAGCATGTTGCTTAAGTATTTTGAGTCTCCCTTATTCATATGGAGACATGGCCATAATTATTTAAAAGGTACAGTTATGAGTATTCTATAAAAGAATACATGAAAAATGCTTCATGTATATGCATGCATATATTATTATTATATGTCTATTATTTTTGAGAAAGCAAAAGTGGGGGAGGGGCAGGCAGAGGGACACAGAGGATCCAAAGTGAGCTCTGCACCAACAGCAGCGAGCCCATTGTGGGGCTCGATCAAATTCACGTACTGCAAGATCATGCCCTGAGCCCAAGTCAGTTGCTCAACCCAGCCACCCAGTTCCCTGTATATGAATGCACATATTATTACTCAAATCTAATTCTTTCTTGAAGGTTCCTTCTCCATTATTTTCTGGCCTGTATGACATCCAATTTCTATTGCATTTGCTGTCTGTATGACAGTGTACAGTAGCTATGCAAGTGCTTGCTATTTGTTTCACGTCTGTCAGCTTTGAATTCCAGAAGAGGATTTAAAGTACTTGTGGGCATTAGTCATTGCTTATGTTTGTTTTTTTCTACATCTTGTGCCGGACACTCACTTAGACAGTCAATAACTACACATTGAGGGTCTTTTATCAAAGTCAAAGCAATCAGATATTTTATACATATACAACCGAACTCCAAATAGTGGATTACTGTGAATTTCATATCACCTCAGATATAAAAAAGTTGGTTGCTTCTCTTATATCCCTTTTTAGTCCATCCCATTCCTCCTTTCTCTTTTTCCCTCCTTTCCATTAGCATGTCTTGGGTAACTCCTAAATTATTAATACTGGGAAAACTGCTGTGTTGGACACTGTCAGTCATTTCTACAAGGGATGGATTGAAGAAGTGATGGTGCCAGAGGCCTGAACACATGACCAGCCATTTCCCATAATCACAGCTAATTTTACAAAATTCTCAGGAAAGATATGGGACAAAGAAAGAAACCAGTTAATGGTACAGCCCCTCTGGAAAACAGTGTGGAGGTTCCTCAGGAAACTAACAATAGAACTCCCGTATGACCCAGCAATAGCACTGCTAGGAATTTACCCAAGGGATACAGAAATGCTGATGCATAGGAGCACATGTACCCCAATGTTCATAGCAGCACTCTCCACAATAGCTAAAACATGGAAAGAGCCTAAGTGTCCATCAACAGATGAATGGATCAAGAAGATGTGGTTTATCTATACCATGGAATACTACATGGCAATGAGAAACAATGAAATCTGGCCATGTGTAGCAACATGGATGGACCTTGAGGGTGTTATGCTGAGCGAAATAAGTCAGGCAGAGAAGGACAAATATCACATGTTTGCACGTATAGGAGGATTAGGAGGAACTTGACGGAGGAACAAGGGGGAGAAGAAGGGCAGAAATGGTGGGGGAAAGGGAGAGAAGCAAACCATGAGAGACTCTTGAATGCTGACAAAAACTGAGGACTGATGGATGTGGGGGGAGGGGGGGATGGGCATGGAGGAGGACACTTGTGGGGATGAGCACTGAGTGTTATGTGGAAACTAATTTGACAATAAACTATTAAAAAAAAAAAAGAAAAGAAAGAAACCAGTTAAAACAACACAACTGTTTTTTGTGTTTTTTTTGCTTTAAATTGCTTGACTGTAGCCCTAGCTCAGCTGTAATGTTTGCAGTTGCAGGGAATTCTTTGGACTAGACCAAGTTCCCAAAGCATAGTCCTTAGATCACTTCCGTAAAAATCATAGCCAGAAGATACCCCAAATTATGTTAATTGCATCAGTTCCAAAGGAATGCCACAATGAAAACATCCCCAAAAAATGCCACAAAAAGGTCAATGGCCTAGAAGGAAAAAAACATGCCTTGGAAAAAACTATTTTTTCAAAATAGCTTTTCTACTGTATCTTTATTTTCTTTTTAATCAAAGTAATATGTATTTTAATGCATATTTTAAGATACCAAAGAGCATATCTTTGAATATATATGTACATATATATATATACACATATCTTTGAATAAATATGTATATGAGATACATATACTTTGACTTACACATTCATATATCTATATATATCTATTCCATATATAATATGTGTATAAGTATATAGATATATAATGTGTATATATATATATAACCAGCAATGCTTTGCCCCCTACTTTTGCCCACCGTTTACTAACCTCCAGATCTACTTCTCAGAGGATTTCATTTCAACTGTCATACCTGTTTATTTTGCTATTATGAATAGTATGCTTACATTACTACTGCTTGGCTTGTTAATTTTAGATGTTAACTGTCTGTCTTAAGGCAAATAAAGATTTAGATTTCTTGTGGTTCCTTCTTTCTGGAGATTCATGTTTTTCAGTGTTGAGAAATTTTCTTATATTCCTCCTATAAATTCATCATTGCTCCATTTCTCAAATCTCCCTGGTGCCCATGTTAGTAGATCTTGTGCCTCCTCTTGTGATCTCTACTTTTTGTTTGCTTTTCTTTCTTCTTTTCTATTTTCTAGTTATTCTTTTGGAGATTATCTTGACTCTCTCTCCTTAACCTCCTACTGAAGGTCTTGTTTTGGATACTTTTAATTGCCATGAGTGCATTCTTCTGTACTTATTCCTCTTTGTCATGGCATCCTCTCCTTGTTTACTAGAGGCGAATCTACACTATCTTCTCTTAACTGTGAGGATATTAAGTATAAATTTATTTGTTTCTATTTATTTGTCTATTGGAACTTTTCCTCCCATGTTGAAAGCTTTTCTAAAATGCCTCCTAATCCTCAACTGTCAATTCATCTTCTAATGTGAAGAATTAAGAGACCAATAGTTAGTTATGGGTCTATGGAATGAATCAATAGATTATATTATTGGGTGACTGAGTGGTGAATGAGTTGTTTTGGTAGGAAGATCCACTAAATGTCACGGATTTTTTAGAGGTTATTCAATTTACCAAGGGAAAAAGAATCATCTGGTATTTTGCATAGAAATCATGTCTCATAGAATCTTATAGGCAATATAGCTAAGGAGTCCATTTTGTCCTTTGCAAAGAGACTTGAGGTTTTTCAATACAATAAAAGGTTAAACAAACAACATAAAACAACAACAGCCAAGAAACCATAAGACAAAAGCTAGCACATGAAGAGTTATTATTTGTAATCCTTTGATCACTGAAAGTTCATAAGGTGGCAATGGGGTTTCTTAAATTTGTTTTTCACTATTTGTCTTTAGAATAGCCCAATACAAAGCTACTTACCTCCAAGCTACACAGGCTAACTTAAACATCAATTTATTTCAATTTGGCTGAAATTATAAAAGGTAAGATTTTTCATTCATTCATTCATTCATTCATTCAGTCCACTAATAGGGTATGGTCTAGTTAACACATTAATTAGCTCAACTTTATAGTTGGAAATTCTATATGACTTTGATTAATTAAAAAATAAGAAAAAATTCATTACTATCTAATAAAATTAGGTAATTCATAGCTAATTAGCTTATACAGACAAATGTTTCAAAATAAGGTTTTCATGAAGGAAAAACATGACTAAAAATAGACCTTGAGAGGCAGTAGAGGATAATGGTTAGGAAGACAGAGTGCCTGAGTTCAAAGTCTGACCCTTCCACTTACTAGGTGAGTGCCCTTGGGGAAATGACTTTCTTAGCTCACACTCATACAGAATAGGAGCAATAAAAATAGAGCCTACTTCATGGGATTGTCGTGAGTACTTGAGTGAAGTTATTATTATTACTTTAAGGATAAAATACTTGCAAACTCACTACTTTAGATGATATGGCTTGAGAAGGTGACTAGTTGGAGAGATCAGAGAGGCATTTATAACACAACAGAAAAGGAAAATAAGTCTGTATTAAAGTAATCCATACAGCCAGTACAGGAGAACTAAGATGTGCTCAATTTGTATGGAGCTCATGAAGGGAAAAATCCTGAAGAACTTGAGTCTTGAACTTAGCCTTTAAACTATAAGCTTCAGAGCAGAAGCGAATGTAGAAATCATCCAGTTTCACATCTTTCATCCAGACTTTCACATTCCTCACCTAGTGCGAAGTAAGACAAGGAGGAAAAGGAATATAAGGTTGATTAATAAAAAGTTAACTGCTGTGGACAATTGGTTCTCAATCCTGCAGGAAGCCTCAGAGAAGCCAGCTGAAGTTGCTTCGGATTTGTTATATTTGAAGGGTTAGGAAGCAGAGATATTTTTCTGTCCATTTTTGTCAAAGAGTACTTCTGTGGCTAGAGATTTACTCTCCAACAATTCAATCCTAACCCATGTGTAGGTCAGGCATGCTAATACATTGAGAGAAAGCCCTCAGGCAAAATCACAGAAGCTTGTAGTAAAAAGCTATTGGCATATCTAGAAACAATAAATGTAGTGGTATATGAGTAGGGATGAACAGCATCTACTACAGACGTCTCTGAGATTGACTAGTGTCCTCTATTAACTTTATTATGTTCTCTTACTGAATCTTAAATGTGGTGGATAATCACAATTTCTTAACAAAATAAAAAGAGGATTAGTAGCCTGAGGTACAGTCACTGCTGATATAGATGGTCTGAAAGCTACTACTGATATTTATTATCCTCCTTCCTCTACCATCCATCTAGAGGCATCTCATCCTCAACCAACACATCTGCTTGTCTAGGTTGTCTGTCATATAGAGTAACCCAGATCTTCATCCCTGAAGGATTCAACTTCCTTATTACTGAGCACTTGTAAGTATATGGTTACTGAAATTAATGGTTCCGTGTTTATCAAGCATTTGGAAATAAGAAGCCCCAGTGAATCCGCTGAGTTCCATGCATACTCTTTACTATCCCAATTATGTAACAGTAATTTTATCGTCTTATGATAACTAGAGTTAATTACTGCTGACAATATAGAAACTGTCAATTGTTCCTGCCAATAAAGACCCCAAAATGATAGAGTTAGCAGAAATGGGTTTAGCAAAAATAGTTTTAGAGTTTAAAGGATTTTACTGTGTTTACTGGTTGAGGTATCTCTCCAACCTGGAAACCAGCAGAACCTAAAATTGTGGAAATGGGAAGCACAAATTCACTTAAGTGGGTCACTGGAAGAAATTATTCCCAGGCCTTTATTCCCACTCCTGAGTTCTCAGATTCTAGTATTCTACCTGTTAAAAACACAGCATCATATAGTAGCTCTTGGTTATAAGCATGCACTGCATCTTAAAGAGTAACACCCTAGAGTTGTCTGGATGGCTCAGTCAGTTGAGCAGCCAACTTTGGCTCAGGTCATGATCTCTTCATTCATGGGTTTGAGCCCCACATTGGGCTCTGTGCTGACAGCTCAGAACCTGGAGCCTGCTTTTGATCTCTGTCTCCCTCTCTCTCTCTGCCCTTCCCCCACTCACACACACACATACACACACACACACACTCTCTCTCTCTCTTAAAATTAAATAAACATTTAAAATTTTTAAATAATAACACTGCAATTTCACAGGGTTCATACCCAAGTGGGTGCATTAGCTATATATTTAGAAGCTATGCCAACATTCTATCAGACCAGAATCTTCTAGATGATGTAGTATATGGTAAGAAAAATTGATTTCATCATCGTGTGCCCATTTTTATATATTTTTTATCTTACTGAGTCTTCTATCTGAAATGATAGTCCTTGAATTAAACATTCTGTGAGCTACCCAATAGTAATGTTGGCCAAGGCACTACAGAAAGGGAAGGAAAATATATACTCAGAATATTTATCAACCTCAGTTAGGTTTAATTACTACTCTTTCTAGAGTTGAGTCTGATATAGTCATCTCACCAACAAATAATTGGTTGATCTGCTTCAGAGACAGTACTACATCAAGGGCTCAGTATTGGTATCTGATGCTGATAGGTTGAATATTTAGCAGTGAGTATAACTATATCACCCTCGGTGAATGGGACACTGTGGTGTTAGCTCCATGCACAGTCTTTTCATACACTATCACTGCTCAAATCCCTTGAGAATAATGTGGGGAAACCTACACACAGTGGGCTTGTCATGCAGTTGAGGATCACTGAGATTGAGGAGTTTAATGCTTTTATAGCAAGAAAAAGCAAGCCTGCTCTTGAGGAGAGACATAGCCTCATTTTTGTTTACTTATTGTTCTTTGTTTGAAATTCCTCTATGTTGTTGTGTGTATCTCTAGTTCATTCCTTTCCTCTTCATTTCAAAGTAATATTCCATTATTATGGTATATCATGGTTTATTCATCTGCTGATGGATATTTAGGCTGTTTCTGGTTTTTGGCTCTCATAGATGAAACTTCTCTAAAAATTGATGTACTAGGCTTCGTATAGGCATATCCTTTCTTTTCTTCTAGGTAAATACCTAAGAATGTATGGTGGCATGACACAAAATGTATATATTTAAGTTACTAAGAAAAGGCCAATTATTTTCCCAAGTGAGTGTGTCATGAGAATCCCCAGTTCCTTTGCATCCTCTTCAATACTAAGTGTGGTCAGTCTTCTTAGTTTCAGCTGTTTTAGTAGGTGTGTAGTGCTATCTTATTGTGGTTTTAATTTGCATTTCCTAATGACTGTGATGTTGACCATGTTGTCATGTGTTTACTTACCATGTAGCTTCTTGGGCAAAGCATCCACCTAAATCTTTTGCTCATTTTTTTAATTGATATATTTTGAGAGTTGTTATTGATTTTTGAGAATTACACCTTTACTATTTATTTATTTGTTAGATAAGTCAAGCAGTATCCTTGTTGGACACCCATCTATCTTGACTCTGGAACATTCATTGTCTGTTAGTCATCATCTGAAATCCCAAGTGAGTGTAAATTTGCCATTTTGATGTCACTTCCCATTTCATTAAGTCTCTGCTTGGGCCATGCTGAGACTTCATACTATATATTCTTTCTATCTATCTATCTATCTATCTATCTATCTATCTATCTATCTATCATCTATCTATCTATCTATCTATCTATCTATCTATCTATCTATCTATCTATCACTAGTGTGATCTGATAGAATTTTCTGTAATGGTCAAAATTTGCTATATATTTTGACATTATTGCACTATCTTATTTGAAAAATAAACTCATTAAGGCTGTGTATATCTTTACCCCCTTTCATCCTTCATCAAGTAAATAAAACACAGGGTATAAATTTTATAATACAATCTATTTTAATATCCAGTGAGTTTATACAGAATACTCAAAAAGAAATTCTTTTAATTATACCCAGTAAGAGTCATAAATATGCTAAAAAATAATTCAAGTAAATCTTTTCATTAGTGAAATACATTTCTCTTCTCAAAGCAATGAGGGGAGAGAAGGGCAGATTTTGAGGAGGATATCATCTTCTGATGAGTCTGCCTTAAATGAGGGCTTTGCATGGTTTTCAAGCAATGGAAGCATTTCCAGGCTCTTCTCTATCCATGGAAAAATGCTTCTTCTGGCAGCCCAGAGGGCTGAGGAGAATCTGCAGTTTAAATTTTCTCAAGCAGATCCACCCAAGCACCCTCATTTCTGTTCTCAGGGTCTTACTCCTCCCTGATCCTCACATAAGGAACGTGCCAGAGGTATGGACAGCCTCCTTTGTAACTCTATCATTCTTATAATCAAATCTTGGGCCTGATCTGCAGCACAGTCTGCCTTCTGGCTGCAAGAAATTAAATCTCTTTAATGCTGCCATGGAGACATCCCTGAGTTGGAATCCCTCATCATTCCCTGAGTTGATAGTTGGCTAATGATGTGTCATTTGTTCTTTCAAGTTCTCTGAAATTTGCCTATAAAACAAGCCAACCAATTTCACCATCATTGTAATTCATATTGCCTCCATGTTTTTAAAATACTAGAGCTATTGCATAAGTGTTCCATCCATATTCCATCCAACACTCAGGAGGTAAACATTTCAGTAATTGTGATGCTACATATGCTCTGGATATCACCAAATAAATTACTTGCACTGAAATCTTTGTTTTACTTGCACTGAAATCTTTGAGGGAAACCCAAAGTAAGACAAAGACTTCAGTGCAGGTAATATATTTATTTGGGAAGTGATCCTAGGAAGCAATGTTAGGAAAGAGAGAAAGTGAGACAGGGAAGAGAGGGAATAATACATGTGCTTATGAGTACACTGAAGGCCACAGAGCACTATGTAGAAACTTTATCAGGGGCTAAGTTGGTTGGAGATTTATCACCAAGCTACCATCTGTGATTGGTGCATGATTGCACATGGTGGCTTTAACACCTCAGTAGTTTAGTCCAGCTTAAGTATGAACAGGACATGCTCCTAAGACTAGAGAAAGCGCCCAGGAGCACCCAGGCAGAATCACAGATACTGGCAGAAAGAGTAGTCAGTATGTATAGGCATAATGAATACCAAGGAGATTTGGTCAGATACCCAGAAATAATGTAGAGCATTCTACCCTCTACCTTGTGTTCATTGTTACCCTATACAACTCATCATACCCTTTGTTCTCTTGAAGATTTACAGCTTCTCTCAATAAAACATTTGGTGTCTTAACTTAATACTATTGCCCATGCTGCACCTTTTGCCTGGAATATCCTCTATTTCCTAAGGCCCACCCAACTGTCCTGGTGAATTTCAACTTTTCTTTCAAATCTGTTTAGCTGCAACTTTGTCTTGGATATGTTCCCAGCCTCCCATGAGCAGAGTTGCATTGGCCTCTAAGCCCACTTAATACCCTGTACATATTTCTGGTGTAGATCTTATTGTGCTGCTGTTGTTACACTCACTTTCCTTGCCCATCCCCTCAAAACATCAAAGTAACTTGGAACAACTTGAGGGGAAGGATTTCTCTTATTCATCTTTATTTCCTAAGAACATAGCATGGGGCCTGACATTGTTTAAAGAATCAAAGGCTGTGAATGAATAAACAAATGAATTTCATATACTATAGCTTAGATCTTTTTCAAGGTTTCATAACCAGCCAGTAGCAAAGCTGGGGGTATAATTAATGCCTTTTAATACCCAGTCTTGGATGAAAAGCTTTCTCTTTATTAACTAGAAGGTAAACAAACAAACAAAACCACACAGACATGCATGTCATGGATGCCATGTGACAAGAATTCACTACATGTTGTTTTGATTACTTTGGTGTGGCAGACCGTGTAGTTGTCCTGCTGACTGGGAGAACTTTGGCCATATTTGGTGTTGGAACATCTAGGAAGCTGTGCAGTGGCTGTTCTCTTCAGATGCTCAGGCAGGAAGAACCTGGTGAGGTTCTGAGGATGGAGCTTTACTAAGAGAATAAGTTGTTTGCTTTTCAGAGCTTTCATTCATACTTTGTTGTTCAGTAGGCTCTTTTAGTGCTTCCATGTGGTTAGTTCATTGTCTGGGTTTCCCATTTTCAGCATACAGATGTCTTTCCAAATAAGCTCTGCAGAAGTTTAAAGTGACTAGTTTAATTTGCTTTCACATAAATGCCTCATTTGTTACCTTTTCCATCACCCCAAAATAATGATATTTATAGGTGCTCATTAGGGGTTCCCCAAAGAATATCGAAGTTTGTTGAACCACCACATTTTCTTCAAAGGACTCCTTATTCTTCAAGTTCAGTCTTTAGATAATCTGAGTTTTACACTGGCCCGGAGTTTTATGTAAGCTCTCGGAAGCCTGGTTCAGAGTTAAACAGTGATTTTTCTGCTTAGATGTCCAAAGATTTGAGTGGAGGACAGGGTTGGAGGTTGGGGATTTATCAAGACAGGCCTGCTCGTGGGCCACCAAGGGGCTGCAGGATGCACAATCAATTTTGCCAAGTGACTGAGGCCCTAGGTCTGACCACCAAACCCAGCTATATTGCCTTAAAACCCTGGTTTGTCAGCTTTAGGAAGCAGGCTCTTCCTCTCAGGGGGGTCTCATAGAAGCTGAGCTCTAAGAGACTGACAGATAACACAAAATATCCATTCATATTGATACATATATCTCTCATATACATTAGAAAATGCCTGGGGTGCCTGGGTGGCTCAGTCGGTTGAGCATCTGACTTCAGCTCAGGTCATGATCACATGGCTCGTGGGTTTGAGCCCTGCATTGGGCTCTGTGCTGACAGCTAGCTCAGAGCCTCGAGCTTGCTTCGGATTCTATGTCTCTCTCTCTCTGACCCTCCCCTGCTCACGCTGTCTCTCTCTCTCTCAGAAATGAAAAAAAAAGAAAGAAAATGCCTGTCATATTCTCTTTGTTAAATTCTAGAAAGCCAAATTCTAATCAGAAAAGAATTTGGTGAACATGGATCAGAAAAAGTTCAGTTTACTGCATGATTCAAATGCTTTATGATACCTTGATGACAACCCTTATCCACGATCCAATGGATAGCCAACATGATATTTAAAAACTGTAAATCTGAACATATAGTCTCTTGGCCTAAAACCTTCAGTGGTTTTGATTTGTTCTTGGAATCAAAGGGAAAAAAGTAACTTACTTCATAAAGTCCAACATGATTTTACCTCTTCTTCACTCTCACTTCTAGGCTTGTTTTTACTGAGGACTTCTTTCTTGCTCTTCTCTTCCTTCATGTCTCTTCCTTCCCTGAGCCTTGTTAACTACTACCACTGTCTTAAAAATGTGTGTAATGCATACTCTCAGATCATTCATAGAATTATTCATTCCTTTAGTAATTTTTTTTAGTAAGTGCCTACTGTGGGTACTGGGGATATAGCAAGAGCAGTGAACAAAAGGCCCCAAAATGGAGTTTGCATTCTAGCCTTCTATGAAGACAGACATACAATAGGGAACAGTGACAAGAAAATACTGTATAGCATTTTACACGTGGAGCATTTATATATATACAGAAACACATAAATATATATGATAGTGTATATATATATAAATGTGTATGCATCATGTGTGTATATATGTATAATGTATACATTAAATATATAAAATACCTGAATATATTATTAAAAGTATATAAAATTCTTGAAAATGATAAGTATTACAGAGAAAACATAAGAGGCATAATGCATAAAGGAGGTGGGGGAGGGTAAGTGGCTGTTTTATATACAATGTTATTAGGGAAGTCTCACTGATAGAAAGAAGTGTGAGCAGAGACCTGAAGAAAGTGAGGAGAAGGCTTTAAGGATATCTAGGAGGAAATCGTTCCAGATAGGAGGAATAGCAAGTGCGAAGGCCCTAATATAAGATTTTGTTTTGTCTATTGCTTTAAATGTTTTTTTTTTATTTCTAAGAGAGAGAGAGAGAGACAGAGTGAGAAGAGGAGGGCCAGAGAGAGAGGGAGTCACAGACTGAAACAGGCTCCAGGCTCTGAGCTGGCAGTCAGCACAGAGCCCGACGCGGGGCTCGAACCCACGAACCGCGAGATCATGACCTAAGTGAAAGTCGGACGCTTAACCGACTAAGCCACCCAGGCGCCCCTTGTCTATTGCTTTATAACATTTATCACAAGTATTACTTATGGCAATTATATATTTATGTGAACTATCACTTCATTAATGCCTGCCTCCGTGACTAGATGTCTAAGCTTCATGAGGGCAGGCTATCAATTTTTTCTCAACACTGTATTCCCAGGCTCTATAGCATAGGGTCTGATGCAAAGTAGTTCATATATGTTTGTGGAAAGGAGAAAGGAAAGGAGATAGAGAGGGAGGAAAAAAAGGTGAAAGGAAAGAGAGGTGAAAGAAAGGGAAAGAGATGGGGGGGTAAGAGGGAGGGGAAAGAAGAAAGTAAGTAGAAATCTCTAAAAATGATGCACTAAACCTCTTGTCTTATGTACCCTCTTCTCTGGTATGGGCAAAGATGGACACTGCCAGTATTAATCACCCCCCACACCTTTTCCTCTCTCTCTACTTCTATTACTGAGCAGTCCATCTGTTGTCAGATACAAAGTGCTAATAATTTCATGTGGGTTAGTGTCAAGTCTTACAGGCCTAGAAGAGCTCTTCTGAATCTTTAATGTGACTTCTCATATTTTTACTCTGCTTCATTTTCTGTTTATTTTATAGTTCAACTCTCAGGAGGCCTTTACTAAACTCTTATGGAAACCTTGCCTTTGCCCCCATCCCTCCTGAACATGCATCCTTCCTAATTTTCTTTTGATCTCCACTCTCCACCAATCTAGGCCAATGCCACAGGCTAGTGCAGATAATGCCTCTTTTCTAGGACAGTTCAAATTCCCAGGCAGTTAGGTAGGGGCTTGCTTCCTATGTTTTTGAAGCTCTCACAATTCTATGCCAAGTTTAGAAGAGATGATATCTAATCTGAAACAAAGATTTTCAGGAGGACTGGCTCTTTGTCAAGTGAGGTGGGCCAGATCCCAAAGTCTGGTCGGGATTCTGGGCTGGATGAGAGTGACCACACACCTGAAATAGCATGCCAGTCACGAACAGGTTGTATCAATATCAAGGATTAAGTGTGTTGCAAGATTTCTGCATTTTTGCTGAGAGTTTCATGTGAGCCCTCCTGATTCAGGTCTCCCAGGATCTCCCTCATTTGCCACATGATATGGGGGTTTACTGGGCAGTTCTATTCCCTCTTAGAGGGATAAGTCAAGGGAATTTGAGAGGACTTTTTATTCCTTCAAAACTGTGTCCTGGGAAAGACATTTGGATTTCAGAGAAGAAAGCTTAAAGAGCATCTTAGGTGCCCAACCTCAGAGTCAGTGAAATACTCAGATATCATGTCCTCAATCTTATAGGCCAGGGGTGAGCAAACCTTTTTTAAAGGGATAGATAGGAAATATTTTAGGGTTTGAGGGTCAAATGGTCTCTGTGTCAAGTAATTAACTCTGTCTGATATTGTAGTATAAAAGAAGACAGAGGACAATGTGTAAATGTATGGGTGTGGCTGTGCTCAATAAAACTATTCATAGGCCACCACCTAGATTTGGTCCATGCATGTTAGTTTGCTGAACCCTGTTATAGCCCATAAAAATCCTTCACTACTGTTCTGATTGAACTCTATATTTGATGGTAAGCAGTAATCAAAAACATTGATTATATAATTATTATTGTACATGTATTCTTTGGAAAGTTCATTAGTTATCATTGTACACAAGTTTATGAGATCTAATCTTTTCTCCCAAAAAGTCAATCACTTAGTTTGTTTAATGATAAATCCGTAATGATAAGCAGAAGTTACTTCAACAAAGTGAAAGGTGTTCTAGTACTTCACTATTTAAAGTTCGATCCATGGACCAGCAGCATCCATATCATCTAGGATATGTAGTTAGTAATGTAAGAGTTTACATGTCAACATGACCCCTAGATGACTAATAGATGTATTGAAGCTCAAGAAGCACTGTTCCGTCACTCAGCATTGAATACCATGTCTCACAAGCATACTGAAAAACTTAAAAGATGAAGTGAGATTCTAACAACTCCTTGAAACCACTGCAGTAGTAGGTTCACATTTTTTAAAGAGACTCCTATGGTGAATTCTTGTTACATGAATAACCACCCATTTACATATCTGTGTTGCAAATGATTGACTCTCACACTATTTTTTGAAGAGTCTAGCACATTTCTACTTTTATACCTTGACTTTCTGAGGTTTCTTGGCCTGGAATGACCTCACTAATTAACTGACCTCTTTTACTAACTAAATACCCTGCATCTACTGGGGCTCAACTCAAGTCTCTTTCCCTCTGATATGCTTCCTCTCTTTTCTGAACTGCAATCGTCTGGTCAACTCAGCCTTCACTAAGTCACATGTTCTAGGCTACAATCTTTCTGAGAGTGGAGACCTATATTTTGATTGTCTTTGAAGCTCTAAGGTCTTATAACATCTTTCTTCGAATATGGCAGAAACCTTAAATATTATATGTTGATTCCTGTATCACAGGAAGGTGGTGCCCACTTGCATCTGCCAAATGAACAGAGTCTGAATTCATTCTCTGGACCAAAAGACATCTCACTGTGACTTAAGAAACCTACATCTCAATCCCATTCAAACTAGATAGAGACTAATAGCAATGGTACTTAACTCTAACCCCAGGAGCTCTGGGGATAGCATTGCAGATTATGAACAAATTGTCAACATAAGAGGACATAGATAGCATATGATATAGGATCCATGGAGAAGCTCATACTTTCCAGCACTTGATCTAGTCTATCAGATGTCATTTGGCTAAGGGTAAAGTGAAGATCTGCATCTGATACTGTGGTGTTTTCAGGTCAGGAGAAGCTAATTCCTGTAGAAAGCCTTTCCTGTGTCCATTTGGTAGATTCTTCATAGTGAGCCTTTCCATGAATAAATAAGTCAGACTTTATTCTTGATATTTTAATCACAAACATAGCACTATGCTTAACACTGTGAGTATTTAAAGGACATATAAAGAAGTGCACAATGTGGTCCCTGACCTTTCAATTTAGTTGCAGAGGTAAGTCGGACCTGTTTTAATGGTTAAATAAAACTCATAAAACTACCCGGATAGCAATCTTTGTGGCAAAGTGACCAGTTCTTAGTGCCAATTCAATGGATATATGGTTAGTAAGTGCTATGGTGGCTGGTAGGAGAGACAGAGGGATTATTATTATTATTATTATTTAATTTGTTAAAGTTTATTTATGTTTGAGAAAGAGAGAGAGAAATAGAGGGAGCTAGTACAAGCAGGGGAGGGGTGGAAAAAGAGGGAGACACAGAATCCAAAGCAGGCTCTAGGCTCTGAACTACCCCAACACAGGGCTCGAATCCATGAACCATGAGATCATGACCGGAGCTGAAGTTGGATGCTTAACTGACTGAGCCACCCACGTGTTCTGCCAGAGATTATTATAGGCTGGAGAGTTAGGGAAGGTTTAATGGAATAGGATGCTTAACTGACTGAGCCACCCAGGTGCCCTGACAGAGAGATTATTATAGGCTGGAGAGTTAGGAAAGGTTTAAAGGAAGCAGTAGGCCCTCAACAAAGGGCACTCTTTGAACGGACTTGTATGGAAAGGCTTGTGTTACCCAGATAGGAGATAAGATTAGCTCTCTAAAGAACCCTTCCCTCCCACCCCTACACACTTCCTAGTGTGTGTGGTCAGGGGAAAATTGCTGTTCTCTCTTTCCTTGAGCTACAATGCACCACTGGCTAGAGCTGGTCTGTTAGTCTTTCTTATTCCTTCCAATCACCCAACAAATCTGGGCACTTGGCAGTGTGGCTAGACTGACAATGAGATGGAAAATCCCCCCTAATTCATCAGAATGCAGTTCATTCACTCGGTGCCAAGTTGTCTTCTCTCTGGGCTCCCGGAGGAGGCCATGGAATAGACTGCACAGCAGCCTGGGCCTACCTGAAAGTGAAAGCGAATTCTTGCTGCAGAAAAAGAGCAAGGAGCTGCATATGCTGCATCATCTGTTCCTGTTTATTTTTTCCCCTCTACTGCAATGAGACCTGATCTTATCTCTGGGGGGTGCAGCAGATAAGGTTGACTCCCAGCTTTAGAAGAAAATATTTATCAACTTTCACATAGGATATTTTTTTCAAATTACTATACCACTTATCATGTAGTCAACAGATACTTAATAGGTACTGATTTTATGCCAAGCCCTATTTCAGATGCTGAAGATATGAAACTGAATAAGACACAGTTCCTGAATTCTTAGAATTTCCTATGTATACAAGAAACAAAAATTAAGCCAGGCAACTATAGTTCTGTGATAAGTGCTATGAGAGATGTATACACAAGATTATTGTGCACCACCCAGGATGAATACCTCACCCAGACTTTGGGGGTAGTGCAACAGGAATATCTAAGAAGAATTTTACAAACAAGCAGGAGATGCTAGGTTGTGTTATATGGGGAAAGAGGAAGCAGTAGGGAAGTAATGACAAGACAAGGTATAGAAATCATGATATAAATGAGGTCACAGTGCTTTGAGGGGATTGCCTGTGGTTTATTTGGGCTGGACAGAAGAGTACAAATGAAGAAAGCAGTTGGCAATAAAGTCAGAGAAGTAGAGAACTTGTGTTTTGTATTATTTTATGAGATGGTCAATCAAGTGTAGTTGACCTAGAGACAGGAGGTGTGGCTTGGCAGGCAGGGCCACATAGAAAAACACCAGGGTGGTCAGGACGCAGAAGATGAGCCAGCCAAAAGTTTAGGTCAGAGCCTTTATTGGGGTTTCCATGGGCAAGGCAGGAAAGGGCAAGGTACTGGCTAGTTTGAAAATTTTCAGTGGGCTTTGGGCTATAGGTACCATCCCTAGTTGGCAGGTAGCTAACCCTGGGATGAGTAAGGCAGAAGATATTACCTCCTGTGGTCTGTGGGCTAGACAGGAGGTATGGCTTGGGATTGGTTCATCTGCATAGCAAAGGCATGCTCCAGGCTGAGTCCTTTCCAGGCTTCAGCAGTCTCTGTTCTCTCCAGTAATCATTTTTGGAATCGGCAGCAGAGGGCAGGGAGTGGGTAATTGTGGGATGTATTCTTATGACAGAATGCATTCTCTGCTGTATTTCTTTTATGGGAGAGGTCTGTTCTTTTTAGTAGGAAGACCATCTTCCTGAAATACATTACATTTAAAGAAGATGGATATTTTCCATTGTAGAGTGCACATCATATCCTAGGTGACACAGATAAATAACTAATAGGAGCAGTAGCCATAATAATGCTTCTATCATGAAATTTCTAGTAATGTAATGTCTCATACACATTAAGTACTCATTAAATACATAAATGAATGACTGGTATCAGGAATCACAAAAGTGACTCTCCAGTCATCAAAGAATGGGAGGATAGTGAATATCTTGCAAGGATAAGAGGAGTTCTTGAGGGAAAGGGGCATTTGTTCATTCATTCAGCAAATATTCAGTGAGCACTTACTGTGGGCTGGCATCTTTCTAGGCTTTGGACATGAATGGATTTTAAAGATACAATTGACCTGCTTCATAGATTTATCAGAGACCTCCCCCAAATAATCTATAATCTTTCATAATCACTTGTTAGCTGAATGTTATAAAGCTCTCTGTGGGAGGGGGATATGAGGGTTGGAATAATAACAAGAAAATTAGGATTATAATATTTTTAGAGTGCCAACTATATTTTAAATCATTTCAACTAGGTCACTGTAGAAAGCGCCTTTCTGTTTCTAAAGAGCTTAATCCTCCCAGATAATTTCCTCTAATGTGCCACTCCATATCCAGTCCTCTTTTTCTTTTTTTCCCCAACTCCTTAAACCTCATCAGAGGCTGCTGAGCAATCTTTTTGAACACAAGAAAGACCATTATTATCATCATTATGCTGTTACCTTTGAAGAATGCATGTAAAGAGACTGACAGAAGATGCATAATTTAAGAAAACATGGAAACTCAAGGTTGGAAAATAGCCTCATGCTTCTCCTGACTGCCACTAAATCTAATTGAGACTAAATATATTTATACAGACACACATGCGTGCGTACACACACACACACACACACACACACACACACACACACACACACCTACTATGGGACAGTGTACTTACGTATTTTACCAGACTGTAAAGTTCATAATAGTAGGGACCACATCTTTGTGTTCACCAATATATAATCCAGTGTTTACATAGTACTTGGCACAAAGTAGGCACTTACTAGATATCAGCTGAATGGATGAATAAATCAACTGCATTTTCAACCCCTTTTCTCAGTTATTTCTTGTGTCTATCTTTTTATACTTGCTGTAGCTTTTGTATTCTCACAATTTCATTTCATTTATTTATCTTCCTCTTTCACAATTGTTCTCATTAGTTTATAGGACCCCTGCATTATTAGCAAATTACCTTTCATTACCTATGTCTTTAACCGATTCACAGATTTAGGGAAGGGCCAGGTCTTCAATCTCCCTACTTTCCCTGTCATTTATTCCCCATACTTCTTTCCTTGTCACCACTGGGTTGCTGACTCCATGAGGCCCATATCCCTGCAGAGCTTTCTTAAAGTCCTGACAGTATAACAATGGCCCCGGGACTTTTGTCTGCTGATTGGGATTTAATATCCCTCCCCCTCCCCTAACCCTCAGGTTCAATTTCAATTCCAATTCCAATTTCAAATCAGGGAAGTTTTGAATGAAACAGCTGTGCTGTGAGGGTGGGAACATTGGGAGTCAGACCTGGGTTAATGGTGATATTACCACTTACTAAGTGTTTATTCTTGGGAAAGTTATTTAAATTCTGAGACTTGGTTTCATCATCTGTAAAATGGAGTTAAAAACGTTAACATATATAAGTATCTCAGCCCTGGGCTTAGCTGATCAGAAAGGCTATAGATTCATTTGCTTTCCAATATCTTCCCTGGGTTCCCTGGATTTCTCTAACTCAAGGTTTCTCAACCTCAGCATTATTGACATTTTGGGCCTGAAGATTCTTTGCTGTGGGGTCTGTCCTGTGCATTGAAGGATGTTTACAGCAACCCTGGTCTCTATTTATTAGTTGCCAGTAACACTCCTTCCCAGCTGCAAAGACCAATATGTCTTCAGACATTGCCAAACACCCCTTTGGATGGGATGGGGATGAGACAAAATTGCTACCTTTGAGAATAACTGCTTTAACTTTAGAAACTGAATATATTAAACTCATTCTATAGATTTAGTTATTTCAGATGTTTGAACCAATTCTTTCCAGACTGGAGGATCTGAAAGTCTTTTGGCAGTTGTTCATTATCCATCCATCCATGTTTAATACATTCATTTATATGTTTCTTGAGGTCAGGTTTTTAAAAGTTAATTTTATTCTTTGCTACATACCCAAATGCTTAAAATTATATCTGACAACACATAGTAGGTACTTGGTATATATTTGCTGAATGAATGGGTTCATAAATAAATCCATCGACCTATTTATCTATCCATCTATCCAAAATTTACTGAGTATACCTGTTATGAAGTATAAAAAGATGAATAAAACAGGGACTTTGTATTCAGGGAGATTAGAATTTAAGGAGAAAGACAGAAATTTACATAAAACCTATAGAATATCTGTATTAGTTTCCTAAGGCTGCCATATGAAAGCATCACAAACTGGATGGCTTGAAATAAGAGAAATTCATTCTTTCACAGTTCTGGAGGCTAGAAGTCCAAAATTAGGATGTTAGCAGGATCTGAAGCCTTTTCTAGCTTCCAGTTAAACCCGAGGCATTCTTCAACTTGTGACAGCATAATTCATTCTCTGCCTCTGTGTTCACACCGCCATCTTTCCACAGGGTTCTGTGTTTCTGTGTATCTTCTCTTCTGATAAGGACACTGGTCATATTAGGTTAAAGGCACACCCTACTTCAGTATGACCTCGTCTTAACTAATCACATGTGTGAAGACCCTATTTGCACATAAAGTCATTCTAAGGTACTAGGGATTAGAACTTTAAATATCTTTGTGGAGGACAAAAATCAACTCGTAATATTATATCTGAAAATAGAGGTAGGGAGAAAGTATTCTGGGACTGAGAGGAGAGAGTCATTCTCAACTGGTTGAGAGAAAAGAGAGGTTGAGTGACTTCTTGGAGAAGCCTTGAATGACGAGCAGAGTTTGGGCTCATACGTTAGGATGAGGAACAGCTATTTCAAGCTGAGGCTTGTTGTCTGAGGCTTCAGTTCTTATCTGGGGCTCAGAGTCCTCTTTTAATCTTACTTGTCACTAGCAGAATTCATTTCCTTACAGCTGTAGGACTGAGGTTCCCATATTCCTGTTAGCTGTTGGCAGAGATAGGACTCAGCCCTTACAGATCACCTGCAATTCCTTGTCATGTGGTGCCCTCAGGCAGCTCTTACAGTAGATACCTGCTTTCTTCTAAGGAAACCAGAATGTGTCTCTCTGACCTCCTGTTTTGCAGCCAGCCAGAGGACAGCTTTTTAAAGGACTTACCTAATGAAGTCAAGCCCACCCAGGATAATCCTCCATTTGTTATAGAAAGTAACATAATTACAGGAGTGCTATGTATCCACAGGCTCCACTCACACTCAAAAGGAAAAGGATTACATAAGGATGAGAATCTTAGAGGATCTGAGATGACTTCTGCCTACCTCAGGCATATTCTAGCGGTTGTATTCACATCTCATGGCAGTCCTGTGACTGCCTGTAATCTTGGGTGTTTTTTCATCATTGGGTCCCAATTTTTCTTACTTGTAAAATGAAGGAGCTATTGTTTATAAGACTAGGGTTGGTGCTAGTTCTATGAGTCCTTTGGAAGCAAATATGTGTGTCTATTGCCTCCCGGAAGGTCTTAAAGGTTTTATATGTTAAATTTATTGGTTGGTGGTGGGGTGGGGCTCCCTTGCCATTTCTTTTCCACATGACTTTCACCAAGCCCTTCCATTCCAGCTCCACCGCCTAGTTCCCATTTGTTTATAAGACTGCTCTGAGAAACAGAGACATTATAAGGACCATTCTCTCCACCTATGGTTCTAATTACTTTAATCCTGATACCTACTATGGTTAAAAGCATGTTGGGAGGCTTTTTAATTTTTTTTCACAATGGAATTGGCTCTATCACACATGACTCCTTTCTCCTCTCAGATTTCTGCCTCTTTTTTAGTTCTTACACGGCAAGGCTTAAATGAATTAAATCATAGGTAGCATTTTTTAAAATTCCGCACATTACCACCATTGCCAACGGCAAGAAGCAATGATACACTGAGCACCACATGACTCAGATTCCAGACAGTTTTATATTTGGTTCAGCATGAACCACCCTGTCTTTTATAGGTTCTCCATTTAGACTCCTCTAAATGTATCTTTAATTGCAATATAGATGTTTTCATTAGTATGGATGATTGCCAGGAATTTCTATTTGATCTACCTGTCTTCACTGTAGTTGCTCATTTAGTCAGAACTAAATTAGAGACACAAATGCCCTCTTTATTTCTTTTCCACTTTTCATGCTGATGTTTACCTGTGGCAGGCCTAAAGGGCAGTGTCTGTGTGTAAATGGGTCATCTGATGATTTACAATGAACTTTTTATAAGCAAACTGGAAGGATAAATCCTTGGAGAGTGTGTATTCTTCTCACAGGGTTTCATAAACGGTACCAGGATGTTATATTCATTTGTGTACCCTTTCATTTCCCATTTCATTCCTATCCTTAAGTATCTCCCATGAAGTTTACAAATGATGGAGATGGCATATAAAGGCTGAATGGGTGAAGATGCCCATTGTACTAATGATATGTCCTTTCTCCAATACTCCCCACTTTTAATTAAAGTATAATTGATAAACAGTATTTCAGGTGTGCAATATATTGATTTGACATTTCTATGCATTACTCAGTGCTCATCATGATAATGGTAATCACCATCTATCACCTTAAGTTATTACAATATTATTGACTATATTCCCTATGCTGTACTTTTCATCTCTGTCACTTATTTATTTTATAACTAGAAGTTTTTACCTCTTATTTCCCTTCATATATTTCACCCCTTCCCTCACCCATTTCCCCCTTTGGCAATCACCAGTTTGTTCTCTGTAATTAAGAGCCTGTTTGTACGCTCATTTATTTTGTTTTTTAGATTCAACATATGAGTGAAATCATATGTTATTTCTCTGACTAACTTATTTCACTTAGCATAACACCCCCAAGTTCAATCCATGTTGTTGCAAATGGCAAGATCTCATCCTTTTTTATGGCTAAGTAATAGTGTTACACACACACACACACACACACCTGTACCTCCAGTCCCTTCTTAAAGAGCTGCCCATGTTCCCCTCACAAAGTATGCTTCTCTCATCCTTGCCAAGAAATCAAGGAATTGGGTAACTCTGACCCCCAGCCTGCCTGATTACTTGATTGGAAAATAGAATCATCCAATCAGCATCTTGAATTCATGGAACTTAGAGGTGAAACTCAGTAACATCATATTTCTCTTTTTACGTCTATTTATTTTTGATAGAGAGAGTAGAAATGGGGGATATGCAGAGAGAGAGAGAGAGAAAGACAGGGTATCTGAAGTGGGCTCCATTCTGTCAGCACAGAACCTGATGTGGGGCTTGAACCCATAACTGTGAGATCATGACCTGAGCCGAAGTTGGACACTTAACCAACTAAGCCACCAGGTGCCGCAAAAACTTTATATTTCTTCAAATATTTATTTATTTGTTTTGAGGGAAAGAGAGAGAGTAAGTGGAGGAGGGACAGAGAAACAGAAGGAGACAGAGAATCCTGAGTAGGCTCCATGCTGTCAGCACAGAGCCCAACACAATTCTTATTCTCATGACTGTTAGATCATCACCTAGGCTAAAATCAGGAGTTGGACGCTTAACCATCTGAAGCATGCAGGCGCTCCAGAAGCTTCAGGTGCATTTGGGGATTGTCTGCACAAAGAACCAGGTAAAACCAATGAGAGGGAAAGACATGTGAGAGAAAGCAACAGAGAATTCAAATATGACCAGAGAAACAGAGATGAGGCTCTTTGTTGTGTTCACCTCAGAATCTAGCACAGTGTCAGGCACACAGCAGGAGTTCAATACATGTTTGCTGAATGTCTGAATCACCTTTCCCAAGACAGAGTAATTGAAATGGTCCCTCTTCTATATCTCATTCCTTGGACCTCATGAATAGCTCTGTATTGTGCAATATTTCCCTCCTGTGTTATTTAGCTCATTTGAATGGGTTTCTATTACTTACACCCTAATAACCACAGCTAAGATGCTGGCCAACGTGAGCATTTGACTTCTAGTTTCTCCCTCCTCCTACTTTCTACATGGACATCAGCTCAGCTCAGATCCTCTGGAGGCACCTGGGTGGCTCAGTCAGTTAAGTGTGTGACTTCAGCTCAGGTCATGATCTCGCGGGTTGGAGCCCCTCATTGGGCTCTGTGCTGACAGTTAGCTCAGAGCCTGGAGCCTGCTTCAGATTTTTTGTCTCCCTCTATCTGACCCTCCCCTGCTCACACACTCTCTCTCTCTCAGAAGTAAATAAAACATTTAAAAAAAAAAAAGATCAGACCCTCTAAACAGCTGGATGTTGTTTTACATTGGATGTGGAAGGCATTCCCTAACACTTGTGGATGTGACCTATGTTTCCCAATTTATATGGCCTTTAGACTTTGTAGAAGCATTTAACACTGAACAAATAGAAATCTTGCCCCTTTCAGGTCTGATTTTCTGTTCCAGGCTCAAGGTTGACACTTAGTTAGAAGTCTGTATTGAACTACATCTGGGTGACTTTTAGTTGCTCTGATGTCAGCTTCCTGTCCTCTTTCATGGGACATATTTTATTTATTTACACATATTTGTTGAGCACTCAAAGTGTGGGAGGCAGTGTTCTGGGTGATAGAAAAGTGTGGTAAAGAAAACAAATGAAATCTTCGTATGATGTTATTTTCTGTTTACTAGCCCCAACTCTCAGATCCATCCTCTATATTTTCTGCCCTACTATGTGCCTGGGAGGTTGACTGCTGCAAACACACCATCTCTGCAGCCTTGCTAACTCTATTCTAATTACGTTTGGCCAGTGACAGCCAATGCAGAAGATGGGGTAGGGAGTGAAGTAGTGGGAAGTTGGGCTTCCTCCTTGCCCCAGGGTCACAGCTCCATCATTGACCATTTCCTCCATGACCACAACTACTGCCCACCAATCCCTCCTCCAAGCTCCAGTAATCACTGGTTCCAGGGACAACATTTCCTCCCCTTACCTCTCCCTCTAAGCCAAGGGATGATAATGACTTCTAGGTTTTGTTCATTTCTGGATGCCTGAAGTTCTCTCATTATTTCCTGAAACCTGCCTATACCTCTGTAAAATGTCAACGTCCCTTTTTTAATCCTTTGGATTAAACCATCAGAGGGGAATTCTGTGTCCTGCTGAGACCTTGCCTTATATAGAACTTACATTTTAGTGGGGAAGAGACAACTACCAAACAAATATTAAATTCATTGTCATGTACTGATACATATTACAAAATAGAATAAAGCAGGGTAAACATAGAGTATCAGGCACCATTGTGGTGAATGTGGTCAGAGAAGATGCCTCTAAAGAGGTCACTTCTGAGCAAACATCTGATTGAGGGAGGGAGAGAGGTATACAGACATATAGGCAAGTATAAGGCCTAAAATAGGATCGTGTTTGAGGAACGCAAAGACCAATGGGCTGGTAGAAATTGAGGGTATAATGTTTACTATGTTACTTATTGTAGGGAGAGGAAATGTGATGTGATTAAAAGAATTGGATTCTGGAGTCACACAGTCCTGGGTTTGAATCCAAGCTCTACCGTTACTCTGTAGCTCTATAACAGTAGGCAAATTACTCCAAGTATGAGTCTCAGTTTGTGTACAAAATAGGATAATAATGAATAACTCAAAAAGCTAACATAAAATATATAAATTTATAGCCCAGTGCCTTGTTCTCTCTCACTCTTCCCCACCTCCATTACTTGGCCTATTCTTACATGCTAAATTAAACCTAAACTCCTTGGCCTGTGGCCCCTATTAGATATCCTTCTTGAATTCTTTCATAGTACCCTTTATTTGTTTATTCATTTAACCAATACGGACCATCATAAATGTTATCACAGTTGGCAGTTATAATTTTAAGGATGATCTTTTAATGTGTCTCTCTCCCACTAGACTTTTATCTCCATAAGAGCAATTCCTCTGAAAGTTTTGTTCACTCTTGGATATCTAGACTCTAGTACAGTGTCTGGCACATGATGAACATTTAATAAATATTTTTTTGAGGAAGGGCATGAAAAAAAGAACATCTACTATACTTTCAATAAGACTTCATTTTCCTGGAGACTTTATCCTGAAGAATTCCAATTTACTTAATAAATCCTAGTTTAACTGAAATGAACTGTATGTAGAGCTTTATATTTATTTCTGTGTATATGAAGAAAGAAAACTGTGAGAGCAGGAATTACTTTTTTTCATCTTTCTATGACTAGCAATTAGCGTAATGCCAAGCACCTAGTGATAAATATACTTAATAAATATTTGTGAATAAAAGTAAGATAACAAATGATTTAAAATCTGTTATGTGTCTGTGTGTATGTATGTGTGTGTGTTTCAGGAGCACGGGGGAGATTACAAAATAGAATCATCTGAGACATTTTTGTAAAATCACAGTGAGACTTTTGGAAAACACTTTTCTTTTCTCCACCCAGCACACAAAAGAGGGCTCTGAAAAGAGGCTCTTTTGGAAACTGTCTAGACGAGGTGAGGTGTCACTTAGGAAGGGGCAACACTATGAAAACATTATTTTCCTCTTTTCTGTTTGGAGAAGTTTGATAGTAGGATGTATAAAAGACAGAGATGAAGTGATTTGATTGCTCTGGGGGGTCTTGAAGCTGGAGGTTCCTTGGGGGAGGGGCTCAGCAAGGATCCTTTTCCCCACCTGGTACTGGTTGCCTGGAGAAAGCACATTCCAAAGCTGGACAGCTTCTAACACCCCGCTGAGAACAAAGCCCCACATGCTTGGGACCATGGTTCTGTTTATCTGAGAAACTATCTTTCAAGGACAATAATACTCCCTTTTTATGTGTGCCCTATTTCAGAGGGTTCCTGGTCCTTCTTGGGCATGTCTCCTGTCCAGGTGGCAGATACACCTGAAAAGCATAGGCACAGGCAGATTGGTCCATGGGTCTAGGAGAAACACTTCTCTGTTAGAGCCAGGGTTGGCATCCTGAAAGCCATACTTCTGCAGTTCGTATGGTATTCATTGAAACCTTATCTCTTCAAAGTCCTAAGGTAACAGCCCCTGCCCAGAGTACTCACTCTACTATGAAATTCTTCAGAGTCTGTGTCTGAGAAAACCCACCAGCCCAACAGAGTTGGCAGGTGCAGTAGTAGTCAAGTTGTATCTGTGCCTCTACATGTTATTGTCGCTGGCTGAAGCCCAGATTTGGACATTTAAAAATCCATGAAATATCAAATGCTTTGTACTTACACATCTGTAAAAGCCAAGTTTCCATGAGAAGCAAAAACAAACATTGTCTTCTGCTCATTTCATCCTGTCCTTGAGATACTTGGATTAAAAATGTGTCCCTGAGTAGCAGATACTAACTGGGTTTCCTTTTATATTGGTTATAACAAGAGCTGCCATATTAATTTGACTCTAAAAAGTAGATATCCCAATCAATGGCAGCACAATATAATAATCTCCTTTTCATGATTGGAGAATTTACCATTGTGTGAATCATGGTGGAAGGTAGGGCTTATTGCCTTATGTACCAGACATTAAAACTAGATGCTTACTCTCCTCTCTTATTGGCCCCTGGAAGGGAGGGTGGGAAGCTAAATTAAAGGGCACTCTGTTAAATTCGAATTTCAGATAAAAAGCAAATCATTTTTTCAGTTTAAGTACGTACCAAATATTGCATGGGATATACTTATAAAAAATCATTTTTCATATAAAACTCCAATTCAACTGTGCATATTATGTTGTTATTAACAACCCTACCTGGGAGCCAGAACATATGACTAAAGCCTGATCAATGAGGTGCCCATTCCTATATTTTAAATGTGAATCTAGAGAATCAGAGAAGCTGCAGTAATTCAGAACTTATTCAGCCAGTGGCAGTGGTGGCAGTGATATCTAATAACTACTCGTGGTAATAATGGTGTCTGAGGTGGTGTCCGCTATGCAGTGAAAGTGATGGTACAGTCTGTTGTCTGGTGGAGGCAGCAGTGCCAGCAGCAGGAGACTGATCAGAGTTTTTCGCAGACATACACTTGATTCCTGTTCATTTCCTAAGCCTTTCCTCCA
The DNA here is from genome assembly GCF_008692635.1 of Crocuta crocuta. Classification (NCBI taxonomy): domain Eukaryota; kingdom Metazoa; phylum Chordata; class Mammalia; order Carnivora; family Hyaenidae; genus Crocuta; species Crocuta crocuta. The sequence goes on from NW_027529549.1 coordinate 3,086,841, forward strand.
GCCTTCGCATAAATCCTATAGGCTTCCCAATACCTTCCTATGAATTCCTCTCAGACTTACGTTTGCTAGAGTTGATTTCTGGTGTTTTGAACTCTGAGCCCTGCTCAGACTGCTATGGTTAGGGATGTTAAGATGATAAAAATGCCCTTCTGAATCTCCCACTGTGTTGGCTCCCAGGCACTCTTTGTGTAGGCGGTTCCTAAATATTCTGGAGAGATGTAGACCACTTTGGCTGAAGGACTCCCCAGTGGCCTAGTGGAGGCATTCTTGAAACTAGGCTACAGTCTATGACTCTTTCTATCCAATTCACCTACCTTCATTCTTCCCTGTACAGGTGTCAGACCTCACAGTCATTATGTATGGGGTAGTGTAATTATGGTTAAGAGCGCAGATTCTATACCTAGACTGCTTTAGTTTCTTCTGCTGTAAAATTGGCATAATAACACTGGTATCATAGAATTGTTGTAAATTTTAAATGCGGTCACTTGTTCCTTCAACAAACAATTATATAGCATTTCATGCCAGATTCTGTTCTAGAACCCATGAAGATGCGTATTACTAGTCTAATTTCTCACTGTATGTCTGGATGCTCAAATGCTGCAGTCACGTTGGATTAGTAAATATTCCCCAAATACTTCTTCTGTCCTGTCCACTGCCTTTCTTCATGCTGTTTCCACAAACTAATATGCTTCTCCCTCATCTATGGAGGGCTTTATGGTGTTGGGATTTCAGCATAGGTTTGTGCTTGGATTTTGCTACCTACACTTTTCACTTGCAGATTTCTGGCTGAAGAGCCAGATGGGACAAAGAATGAACATTAGATAGAGCTTTCTAGGAATAATTAGATTAGAAGAGTTAGGCCTAAATCTTGAGCCTATATGACCTAGATCCCTTCCCCCATCGCCTTGAAGAAAATAGATGAACTTGAAATGGAAGAGATCTGCTCTTGTGTTGAGGTGCCCTGTGTTCAACAGTCACTAGGGTAGCTTCCCTCTTTGGTTACCATTCTCATCAACTGATCACTGCATCAGAGAAGACCAGGAAGTGTTCCTTTAGCGCTACTGCCTTTTGAAAAGTAGAACTGAAGTACTCTCGTGTTTTTTACAGAGACTCATGGGAAGGACAATAAATAGTCTTGCTTAAGGATAACAAGTTAGGACTTAACCCTATAGAAAATGGGAGTTTTGAAGTTTTTTGAACAAGAGCATAATAACCGTTATCACTTTGCTTTAGTATTCACAGCATTCATACTGTATATCAATACACTAAGTTTTCAAAGGTTTTTAAATACATGATTTCATTTGCTATGCACTTTAGCAAATGAGTGGATTACATGTTGAACTATATACAGGGTAGTGTCTTGCTGAATCTACTTCATACTAGAAACCTAAAGAGTGACAGTGTATCTACAGGTGACTTCATGTGTTGAACTATAAGAAGAATGTTCTTTTACTTTTTTTTTTTTTTACTTGGTGAGGTGAACATGTATCCTGAGAAGCTAAACTTGAAAAGGTCAACCTGTCTTTTATGCACTAGGTGTCTGGGAAACCACACGGCTGTGAGCCTTTGCCATGGAGGGTTATCTCTGTCTGGAATCAGGTCTGTATACATTATGTCAGCCTCCACCAGTTGTCCAGTGATGAATGTGGTGCCTACCTCAGCCAGCTTGGCATTCTAGGGCACCCTCTGTCTTCCAGTTGATGGAAGGATAATTAATAAGCATGACGGAGGATGGTGAAGATACTTTTTCAAGGAGAATTCTGTTTGGCTTTGTGCATATGTGTGAGTGATTGTCTTTGTACCCTTAGGAGCAAATCCTCTTGTCCAGTGTGAGTCATAACAACTACAGTTTCTTAGTTGGAGCCTCAGGTCATATGTGAAGGGAAGCCAGCTTGAAGATAGAATTTCTCATTCATGTTTTTCCAGTGAAGGGCATGAAATGAAAAGGCGAGGTGACTCATGTCTTTTCCTCTTGAGAATTCAGTAGTGACCCTTCCAATGAATCACTAACTCATTGGTCTAACTACTGAATTTAGACCCTACCCTTCAGAACTTAGGAGAGGCATCTTATCCACGCTATTTTCAGATGGGGCACAGACAACCACTCAACCCCTGGCCCATCCTTTGAATTTGGTGCCCTATGGTACCAGTGCATGCATGTAATACAAACACACACACACACACACGAGTCCATAATTTAGACTCATGTGTGGACTTTATAAAGTTAAAAAGTCAGCAAGTAAGAATGATTTCTAGACAATAGTCAATAAAAGACCATTTCAAAACAATTGCTAGTAACAAGATTAGAACAGATTTTTAAAAATACTTTATTTTAATATTTTTTTTACTACTCAAAGCTCTGCAAAAGCAGAAACTACACTTGCTTAGCTTTTATTAGAAAATTTTTTTATAGTTAAGAATGTTTTTCTACTTCAGACAACAGAATATCTACTAATAGTTGCTTAATCAAATAACAATATTTTTTCCCATAATATAAAAATAGAAGTTTGGAGATAGGCAGCTGCTGGTCTAATTCAGTTAGTGATAACAAGGACCTGGGCAATGCACACCCTTCTGCTTTCTCTCATTGTGTTATTGTTCATGATTTCAAGATGTCTAAAATAGATCTAGAACTTTATGCTTACATTCACCGTCAGAAATCAAGAGAACTCTGGGGTCCCTGGGTGGCTCAGTCAGTTAAACGGCCAACTTCAGCTCAGGTCATGATCTTATGGTGTGTGGGTTCGAGCCTTGCGTTGGGCTCTGTGCTGACAGCCAGCTCAGAGGCTGGAGACTGCGTCAGATTCTCTGTCTCCCTCTCTCTCTCTGACCCTCCCCTGCTCACGCTGTCTCTCTCTCTCTCAGAAATAAATAAAACATTTAAAAAATTAAAAAAATAAATAAATCAAGAGAACTCCAACAGTGGCAAGAGCCTCTCTCCTCACCATTATGTTTTATCTGTAGGAGAATATCTTTTCCTGAAAGTCCCCCATTGTATTTCCTTTCATGATAATTAGGGCCTCCCCTGCAAGGAAGACTGAGAAAGCAATTGGCTTTCCCAACTTTATAAAAGACATTTAAAACAAAAGGAAAATATTGTTAGTTGCTTTGGGATGGATGTCCTAAGTATATGCTATAAAACTCTATCTCTTAATGGCTGATATGGGACTTGCTACTATTCAGTGAATAATTGTTGAAAGTGATATAATCCCTCAGTAATCACTAGCTCTGCTCTCTCTTTCTTTCTTTTCATCAACTCAGCAGTTACTCTTAAACCACAGCAGTTCAAAGGATGAGGATTCTTTGTTTCCAGGTCCCGGAGTTTCATCTGAATGGATTTCAGATTATTTGATTCTAAGGCTAGTCTTTTCCAAGAAAAGATCCAGAAATGAATACATTACATTGTATGCAATTTTATAATATGTCTTCATACTTGTAAGGCTATATCTTTTTAGCACACTTTTTAAAAAACTAGATTATTGTTGTTTAGTTCCTACAAAATCATTAAAAACTAAAAATACATTAAGATTATTTCTTTATTTCTTTATTTTAATTTGAGACAGAGAGAGAGAGAGAGAGAGAGAATGATCAGAGGAGGGCCAGAGAGAGAGATGGGGAGAGAGAGAATCCCAATGAGGCTCTCCACTGTCAACACAGAGCCTGATGCTGGGCTCAAACTCATGAAATGTGAGATGATGACCCGAGTTGAAACCAAGAGCCAGACACTTAATTGACTGAGCTATCCAGGTACCCCAGATTATTGATTAATTTTTTTAAACAAATAGTTTATTGTCAAATTAGTTTCCACATAACACTCAGTGCTCATCCCCACAAGTGCCCTCCTCAATGCCCATCCCCCCTTCCCCTCCACATCCATCAGTCCTCAGTTTTTGTCAGCATTCAAGAATCTCTCATGGTTTGCCTCTCTCCCTTTCCCCCACCATTTCCCCCCTTCTTCTCCCCCTTGTTCCTCAGTTAAGTTCCTCCTAATCCTCCTATACGTGCAAACAAATGATATTTGTCCTTCTCTGCCTGACTTATTTTGCTCAGCATAACACCCTCAAGGTCCATCCATGTTGCTACACATGGCCAGATTTCATTGTTTCCCATTGCTCACGCCAGTCAGAGTGGCTAAAATGAGCAAATCAGAGAACTCTAGATGCTGGCGAGGATGTGGAGAAACGGGCACCCTCTTAACTGTTGGTGGGAATGTAAACTGGTACAGCCCCTCTGGAAAACAGTGTGGAGGTTCCTCAGGAAACTAACAATAGAACTCCTCTATGACCCAGCAATAGCACTGCTAGGAATTTATCCAAGGGATACAGAAATGCTGAGGCATAGGAGCACATGTACCCCAATGTTCATAGCAGCACTCTCAACAATAGCCAAAACATGGAAAGAGCCTAAGTGTCGATCTACGGACGAATGGATCAAGAAGATGTGGTTTATCTATACCATGGAATACTACATGGCAACCAGATTATTGATTAATTAAGAGAAGACTGAAATTTGTGATATTGGATTTTCTGTTCAAGATGATAGCAAGTATTTACTTTGTCTACTACCTCTGAGTCCATGGTTAGCTTTTTAAATTTTTATTCATGCAGATCTTACATGTGTTTCCTCAAATTTGAAATGTATCTATTTTATTGCCTTTGTAAATGAGGTATTTTCATCCATTTTTTCTAATGGTTTTTGTTGACATATATTTAGGCCATTTTCTAGACATTAATTTTGTATATAGCTACCATACTAAATTGTTTTAAATTTGTAGTAGTTTCTTATATATACTCAGTTTTTCTCTAAAAATATTTTTGTGTGTTTGTACAAATAATGATTTTATATCCACCTTTTAAATATCTATACATCTCTCTTCTTTTTCCATTTCATGACCGCATTGGTTAATTCCTCCCCAAAATATTAAATACTAATGGTGATAAAGGCATTCTTATCTACCTTTTTATTATATGGGAATGGTTATATTATTTCCATGAATTTAGATGCTTCAAGTCCTGTTTTTCTTAAGAGGTGCTTTTGAGAATGGACATTAAGCATTATGAATTGCTTTTGCCACATCTGTGGAAATAATTATATATTTTTACTATTATTACCTATTAAATAATGCTTAACCAGATGTTCCACTGATTTATGTATTTCATTCTTATTTTTTACCATACTCTTTTTTAAGACTATGAATTTTTCTTAGAACACAGTAAAATTATGGTTACTTTCAAAATATATTACAGACTCAATGTCTATGTCTTCTTTGATCCAATAGTTGTTAAAAGTTTAGGCTTTCTAGGGAGTAGATTTTTGTTGTTTTCTGTTTGTTGTTAACTTCTAGTTTCTTTCTTTCTGTTCCTTCCTTCTCTCCATTCTTTTCTTATCTATCTTCTATTTCCTTCTCTTCCTTCCTTTCTCTTCCTTCCCTTTTCCTGTTTTTATATCTGTTTCTTCTTCCTTAAAGATTGTTAAAGGCATTGAATCCTTAAATTTTATTTTTAAATGAGGCTGTGGAGAATTGTGAAACCAGTCCATACATTTTCCCCTTGTAAATGACTTCTTCTTTTGCTCTAAGGTATATAAAGGAATATTAATTTTGTAGTTCAGAAATTTTATTGGAATATATCTCAGTATTAATAATTTTTGCGTCAGATTTACCTGGGACATCTTATTCTCTTTTAATCAGTAAAATTATTTTTAAATTTCTGGAATATTTTTTCACTTAGAGCACTAACCACTTTTGTTTTCTTACAATTTTTGTTCTCTCCTTTGGACTACCACTCATTCATTTATGTATTTCCAGACCTTTATTACCTGTCTTATATTATGTTATCTTATATTATATCATCTTTTATTCTCTCTGATAATTTTACCACTATTTATTTTTATTTTATTTTCTTATGTTTCTCATTCCTATACACTCTCCCTATGTTTTCAACAGTGTTGTAATTTTTTGTGTTACTTTTTGTTTTACTTTAATTTTTCTTCTATTCTTTTCTGAATTTGTACAATAATGTTTCATCTTATGTTACTTTATTATTACATTACTAAGCTCTTGTATCTCTTCTTTGTGCTCTTCTTTTATAGAAGTTGTTGCTATGTTGTTTTAAAAACTCGCAGTGATATATTTTGTCAAAATATTTTCCAAAATTTCTGTTGGGTGACTTTTTTTTTTTTTTTTGCCAATTTTCCTGTTTCTTTTTCTCCTTTATCCCATATGACATCTTTAGGCCTTCAAATAGGAGAACTTTGCTGGTGTGAATGTGAGGGAGAGACAAAAGCTCTAATGTGGGCCAGAAGTATGAGGAAATTTACTTAGTTTTAAATTGTGCCCTACTACTCCTCATAATACACATCTTTTTTTTTTCTATGCCTCACTACAGGTTGTTTTCCATATATATTATGTTCGATTTTGCTCTTCCTAGCTTCTCTAGACTTCATGCTTACATTGATTCAAGGAAACTCCCACTACCACTTTCATGCTTTGCTCTCTCCTTATATTTTGATGAGTTTTATTCCTTATGATGTAACACATATTTTAGATACATAATTTGTCCTATTTATTTATTTAGTTAGTTCTAAAGGCATGGATATCCCCCTTTGGTGTCTTTCCGTACCTTAGTATGCTTCTTAATGTTGTCATCCTTGATTATATACTTCGGTTTAGATAGATAACTATAGTTTTGCTGAGCAAAGATCTTGTGTTTTTGTTTCATGTTAGCTCTGTTGTTTTGGAGGTCACTTCTGGTGGAATCAGGAAGCAGCTTCCATATTTTTTCTATGATTTTAAAGCTTGAGCACAGTTTATTTATTTTGAGAGAGAGAGTATGAGCAGCAGAGAGGGAGAGAGAGGGAGAGAGAATCCCAAACAGGCTCCATGCTGTTAGCACAGAGCCTGATATGGGGCTTGATCCCACAATTGTAAGATCCTGAACTGAGCCAAAATCGAGAGTCGGACATTTAACTGCTTAACTGACTGAGCTATCCAGGCATCCAATTGAACACAGTTTATTTTATCTTGCATTTAGCAACATTTACATTATAATTGCAACTATGTGCTGAGTATTGGAACAAAGAATATATTGAGTATTGATTTCATTTTTCCATACCTTTCCAGCATAATTGTAAGATAGTATGATATTACAATCTTAACTATGTATTTGACTTTTGCAATATGATAAGTAAGAGGGTGACTTCTACAAAAAATATTTTGGAATGGCATTAATTTTTCATAGGACTGTACTTAATTCTTTTCAATTAAACTACTTCTAGTTTGGAATCATGTCTCATCATTCATGATGATTTTCTCTTTTGTATTAATTAACTGATCTAATTTTATCAGATTCTTCTTTGTCATGGACTTTGGGAGAATTTGAGAAGTTCTGCCATGAGAATTTAGCATATCTCATAGAAGTGAATCTCTTGTAAGATTTGTAGTTTTATTTGTAGTTAATTTGCATTGTGTTTGCATTATACTTTTTGGATATTTAATATCTTCTAAATAGCAGAAAATGACACTCATAGATAATCTAAAATGTAGGAAAATGCATTATAAATAAGAAAGAAGCAATGTCAAGGTGAAGAGAATTTTTACCTGTGATTATGGGAGAATATTTTCATTTTATGATGAGTTTCTTTCCTACATAGTCTTGTAATTACTGGGATTTAAATAATGGTTAATTATGTGAGGAGTACTTTCTATATTCCCTTGTTAGACATCATGTAAATTTATAAAAGTGTAGGTTAGTCAAGGAAAATAAAAATTTACTTTAAGTTAACTGAAATTGGGTTTTATTCTATTCTGATGACATCCTAAATAAATAGAAATTGTTATATTTGGGGTAATATTTGTTTATATTTTTCATAGTTCAATATAATTATGAAATTAAGATGATGATGATTATCTCTTTCCTATTTAAATAGTCCAACCTCAAATAATTTAAAAGATTTACAGTTAGCCACTTTCAAAAGTTTTACTTTCACATTTGCTTTAGTTGAGATGATTCTTCAACCCATGCTATTAATTGAATCCTTCTTGAATAGAAAAGCACTAGACTGGAAATTATAAAAAGAACTTGGTTGTAGTTCTTTCCTGATACTTGCAACTTAATCATGTTCTGTAGCCTCAATGAATAAGTTTTATTTAAAAAATATTTTGAAATTTAAGTAAAATATCACCAAAATCTTTAAAAGTGTATTGAAATGTGAAAAATTCTCTATTCTTCAGGTTATCTAGATAAACATCTTTGGGTGGTATCTAGATGAAATAAAAGAATCAAGCACATGAGAATTTGCTTGGTTATTTCAATAACAAAGGAATCACTTTTGTAATTATTACTTTTGTTTTTCAACAAAGATGACTTGATTTAGATCAAACCTTATGTATTTATCTCACTTCATAGCACTTCATTGCTGTTTTCTTTGGTCTTTTACATTGCTCTGTCACAGAAGCTATAAAATAACATTTTGTTTTAATTTTTTTTTAATGTTTTATTTATTTCTAGGAGAGAGAGAGACAGCGCGAGCAGGGGAGGGTCAGAGAGAGAGGGAGTCACAGACTGAAACAGGCTCTAGGCTCTGAGCTGGCAGTCAGCACAGAGCCCGACGCGGGGCTCGAACCCACGAACCACGAGATCATGACCCAAGCGAAAGTTGGACGCTTAACCGACTAAGCCACCCAGGTACCCCATATTCTTAAAACATTTAGTACATTATATTAGGAGCCACATACAAATATATGCCCACTGGCAGTTTTGTAATATCTTAGTGCCTTTCAAGTAGGTGATCTCATTTGATTGAACAGTGTCAAAACATAAGACTAACTATTGTTGCCATATATTATTTCTGTAGTTATGAATGTTTAAGCATGCCACATCTGTCCCAAACAGAATGTATCATTTAGATCCAAACCAGACAATCACTTGTTGAGATCCCAATAATTTAATCATACATGCATAATTTATTACAAATATTTACTGAGCCTTTTAACATCTATTCTTTGTTGATATGCTAGGCATTGCAAATATGGAAGCAGAAAATGATGCTTACAGTTGAGTGTGGCAAACATGAATAAAGCAATATTTATATTAAAATCAGATATCTGGGCCATTTCCTACAATTCTTCCCTTTGTTTACTCTGCTGCAGCCTCAATGGTTCCCTTTCTGGTCCTCAAACATTACAGTAGTTATTTCTTCTGTCTGAGATGTTTCACCCCAGATAGTCACATGGCTTATCACTTTACTTCATTTTGATCTCCGCTTAATCACCTCTTCTGTGATAACTTCCATGACTTCCCATGTAAAAAAATTGGTATTATTTTACTGTGCTTTATTTTTCTTTGTGGCATTTATCAATTCCAGATATTTTTAATGTTACGTTATGTTATATTATACATCTGTTTTTTCTTATTGTCTTTCTCCGCCAGTGGTATGTAAGTATCCCAAGGGCAGTAGCCTTGGTTTTATTACTATTTTACCCTAGTATCTAAAACAAACCCTGGTTCATAGAAGACATTCAGTAAATGTTTTCTGCATGATTCACTTTGCTGCAGTAGAGATGTACACAAAGTTTTTTAAGTCTGACATTGTACCAAGCTTTAATATTTATATGTAATTTCATGTAATGCCCACAACCACCCATGAAATAGCTACTATGATACCCTTGTTAGCAACAAAGAATGTGAGACATGAAAAGATGAATGCCCCCTTATCTGAGCTTGTAATGAGGTCAGCATAGCAGATGATAGAGCCTGTGTCTTCTGAACCCACTTCTGGTAATCCTTTCACTACACATGGACTGCCCTATAACTGTCCTAAGAGCAGAGGAGAGGTTAAATATATAAGCTCCAGCTCTTGCAACTTGGGAAGAAAGTACTCTAATGTTGCTTTTACTGAGACTCTTCTCACAGCCCTAGAAGACTTATCAACATTCATTTTTCTTTAATATAAATCACTCATGAAAGTTTTAGTTGGTTCCTTTACATGGAGTTTTTATGGGCCTATAGCTCATTATTTCTTCCCATTTATTTCTGAATGGGGTGACAGAATCTAAAGCGTGGAAAGAGATTGTATGAAGCCATATGATTTATCATCTCAGCCAGATCTCTTTTGGTTGGCAGTGAAAGAACTCCAACTCAAACTGTAAGACAATTTATTGACTCATATAACTGGAAAAACAGAAGGTAGATATTGAGGTATGGGTGCATTCAGGAGTTTATAGGATGATACCAAGGTACACTGTCTCTCATTTCTCTTTCTCTTATTAGCAAAAGGCCCTATGGTAGTTCCAAATTATCTATTCTTTAGAGTCCATGAAGTCAGAAAAAGAAAAAAAAAACTTTTCTTCTTTTTTTTTACTTTTTCTTTGAAGTTTACTTATTTTTTTAAACAGTTTATTGTCAAGTTGGTTTCCATATAACACCCAGTGCTCATCCCCACAAGTGCCCTTCTCCAAGCCCATCACCCCCCTTCCCCTCCTCCTCCTACCCCCATCAGTCCTCAGTTTGTTCTCAGCATTCAAGAGTCTCCCATGGTTTGCCTCCCTCCCTTGTGCTAGCAAAATGTTTGAGGAAAGCCCTGATTGGCCTGGCTTAAATCACACATGTTTACCTGACCTGGGATGTCTGAGAGAGAAAGTAAGCTCTTGAATGTTTCACGTCCCTGAGGCTGAGGTGGGACTGAATATTTTGAAGCAAGAAGAATTATTATAGCATTAGAGAGAGATGCTTCCCTGAAAGAAGAAATGCTATTCAGACAGACTATTCAACCACCTCACTTAACTCTTCTAATTCTTATGGACCATATTTTTGCAGTGAGCAAATATATGTGAAAATGTTTCCCATGCCAAGCTCTGGGATAGGCCCTGGGTATTATCATTTTAATCAATAAGCCTTGTCCTTGAAGATGCAGATACAAAAAGAAATGTCCAAGATGGAGAAAGATAAATAAAATTGCAAACCAAAATATAAATTGTTTTGAGAGCTTAAAAGAAGAGCTTAAAAGATATGGACTTGTTACACGACCACTCCCCTCTCTAGTCCTCATTGACCACTACCAATAATTTTCAGTCTCTTTGCAAACTCTAGTATATCTTTGAACAATCCCTTTGTGTTCTTTCTGTCATCAAAGACACTCTCTAAGTCGTCTCAAACATCTCCCAAAGCTCCTTTCCAAAGTCATGGTTTTGTAATATTTTAGTGTCTTCTTGTCCTCTATTTCATGCAACTGCTTCAGTGACATTTTCTTCTTAGACACCAGGGAATGTTGCTGGAAGTAGAAAGGGATGAGAAGAGATGGGGAGGGTTAAATCATGCCAGAAAGTGAAGAAGGGGTATCTTCAAATTAGATTTATTTATTAGCATGATGACTCACAGTATAATAATGCCACCTCACCAGTGGCCAGGATAGAAAGCAAGACTATAAAGAAATAACTGGCTGATACTTAGAGGCATCCAAGTTGTTATATCTTTAGGAAGTTAAAAAAGTACCTTAGTGTCTGCTTACTCATCCCTGGGCCGGATGTTCTTAGCTGGAAAAAAAAAAAAAAGGAAAAAAAGAAGTTATTCTTTTTTCTGATTCTGATCGTCAAGGACAAAAGGCTCAAGCTCTGCTACTAATTAGATTTGTGACCTTGAGAAGTCACTCAATCTAGCTTAATCTCTACTTCCTTATTTAAAAAATAGAGAGTAAATTATGTCTATTTTATAGGTTGGTATCATGAAATCTGTCTACATATTTCAGTATCATACCCACTGAAAGATATGAAATATGCATTTATTATATATGTATATGTGTGTATGTATGTATGTAAATATATATGAAGGTCCTATTCAGCAATGGAGCATAGTATGGATTGGATAACTCAATTTCCTTATTGTACCCCTTTACACCCACTTGGTCTCACTTCCTACCTTTATACAAGACTGGGCTGAAATAACTGATCAATACCTTTCCTCCTCTGATATTCTACTTTTCTGGACATTTTTATAACTTTCATAAGTGAGAAAAATGGCACATTTTTTCCCCAGAAGTTATTTTCTATAAGTAACATATCCTCTGGTCAGAAGAACTCTTCTGCTAGTGTTCTCTCACACATTTTTTTTTTGATACCATAAATATGTTTAAAGAGTCATTACCACTCGGTTTCACCATAGGGCTTTTCATAAGCAGTGCAGGAAGTCAGCTGAGCCTTTTGGGAAAGTGAGGGCAGCCTTTGAGAGGGACAGAGTTCACTCTCCAGGCATGGCTTTATCCACGGTGTTCCTTAGGAATCAATTCTGGGTTGGTTTCCATGTATACAGTCACTGCAGAATTTCTTTATTCTTCATCTTTGCCCTCACTTGGAGAGGAAATGATTCAGAGAGGACGCTGGGACAGAGCAATTCTTCTAAAGCCACCCTGCCCATCAACACATCAGCACTGAAGTCAGCTTCGTGTTTCCTGCCAAACTTGATGAGCTCAATTTCCATATCATTTTCCAGGGCTCTGGAAGAAGCTGTCACGAGCCACAAACAGGGCAGTAGAATCATAGTATGACAGAGTCAGAAACAACTTGGAGAGGTCACCAGCTGTATTCTGCTCTTATTTTAAGAAGCGTTTGACAATTGTTAAGGTTAAGTGAATTGTGTAAAGTCTCACAATGAGTAAATAACAGAGGAAAACAAACCAAGAATATCATCACCCTTCCCTGATTAACATTTATGTAATACTTTAAATTTACAGAATGCCTCTTCCATACATACCTTATTTTATACTCATTAAATGTATTTGAATTATTTATTATTTATATCTCCACATACAGGGAAACTAATTTGAGGTTAGGAAAGATTAAGTAACTCTGAGATCATTATCTCTAGGAAATATCAGAACAGAGATCTGCATTCCACTTGTTTTATTTAGTTATTTGTATTAGTTTGTTTCCCTTGTCATCCATCCAATCAAGGAACAGTTGGCCTTCCTTAATCAAATTTTAATTAAGGAGAAAGTCAAAGAAAGTTATCCATAAATTAGACCCGGACAATTTAAACAGAAATCTAACGTGAAATTGATGGGTTTAAATTTACAATAAACAACTTGTTTTTTATTTCTATGGACTTTAGTAATAAGCATGTCCTAGTAAATAAATACCAATATATCCACTTATGATTCAGCTTCCGTAAAAAAAAATTAATATGCCTCCTATTAAGGAAACTAGTGAATTTCTATTAAAAATAAATATTAATTGAGGTTACATAAGAAATATTGATAAAAAAAGGGGAGAAGTATAAAAGTCATCCGTCCACAATGCTACAATCTGGAGATAACATCTGGTATATATGCTTTCAGATTTTAAAAACTTTCTTACACATTTGTATAATTCTTTAAACAAAAAAATGATTTGTATCATTTTTTGTATCATTTGTATACTATATACTATACTATACTATAGACTCTTGAAACTACTTTAAAATAGATTATAAGAATTTTCTATATGACTGTATACACAGCCTCATTGTGGATCACTGCTTAATATACAATTTATGGATACAAAAATATTTAATTCCCTTTTGCTACACATTTCAGTTATTTCAAATTTGAAATTATTATAAATCATGCTGTAGATAAATATCCTTGTTTATAGATATTTGCACATTTCTCTGATTATTTTCTCAGAATATATTTCTAGAATTGAATTGCCAAATCACAGATTCTGTGTATTTTTACAACTTTTTATACATTTTGGCAAACTGTCTTCCAGGGTGGGAAGGGGGCTATTCTTTTATCACAACACTTTGTCCTAATAATATCTGATATCCCTGTCCAAATATTATCTGAGTTTAAGGGAATGGTTTTAATCCACATTAGTAGTATTTACCACCAAAGGCTTTAGGGAAAGAAATAAAAACTCATACGTACACGTAAGTTACATGCAGTTTAAATCTTGTGATTCCTAGAAAGTTGTAAAAAGAGTGCTCTGGATTTGGGTGCACTGTGAATATGCCTACTGTAAGAGATACTATTATATGGCTACTCAGAACAAATAGTTGGAGACTCTCTGGTCTGCTCTCATCAGAGGTGTGGCCATTGGCAGTACAGCAGAGTAGTAAGTAGTAAAGGGCATAGACTCTAGAACTGGACTACCTGCATTCAAATGCTGACTCTATTACCTACTAGCTGTGTGGCTTCTGGCAATTACTGAATTTCTCTCTGCCTGTTTCTTTACTGCTAAATGGGGATTATAATAGTTCCCAATTTATAGTGCTGTAAAAGGATTGAATGAGTTATACATCTAAATCTCTTAGGGGCACCTGGGTGGCTCAGTTGGCTAAGCATCAGCCTTCGGCTCAGGTCATGATCTCATGGTTCATGGATTCGAGCCCTGCATCAGGCTCTGTGCTGAAAGCTCAGAGCCTGGAGCCTGCTTCAGATTCTGTGTCTCCCTCTCTCTCTGCCCTTCCCCCACTTACCCTGTCTCTCTCTTGCTCTCAAAAATAAATAAACATTAAAAAAATTTTAAATCTCTTCAACAGTGCCTGACAAATGAAAATACTAAATAAATATTAGCCATTATTATTGTCGATGTTACTGTTATTAAGCTATAGGAATATTATTGAAAACCTAATATATAATAGATACTCAAAAGTGTTTTCTTAAAGAATAATAAAAGAATGGTGAATGCATGTAGAGAGTTAGTTCCTGACTAGAGACAGAGGCTTGGGAGCCATTTACACAGCAATAATAGGTGAAGTAGGTAAGTGACTGAAGGGTACAGCAGAGTAAGTTGAGGCATGAAGACCTTGATTCAGGCAATATTGCTCATACCTACTAGGAAGAAGAAAGTGAATTTGTAAAAGAGATTTAGGTGGAAACGGTGGTGGTGGTGATGAAGTAAGTGCAAACCTAGAAGAACAAACAAAGCAACCTAGTCCAACTGGAGCAATGGGTTTGGATTTATTTTTTTAATGTTTTATTTATTTTTGAGAGAGAGATAGAGACAGCATGAGCAGAGGAGGGTCATAGAGAGAGGGAGTCACAGAATATGAAGACAGGTTGCAGGCTCTTAGCTAGCTGTCAGCACAGAGCCCTACGCGGGGCTCGAACCCCCAACCGGGAGATCATGACCTGAGCCGGACGCCTAACCAACTGAGCCACCCAGGCACCCCTGGATTTTAATCTTGGGAGACAAAAATAAAAAAGACAGACAAGAGGAAATAAGAATCCTTTTGCCCTTGCCCATGACTTCTGGATTTAGAGGTGACATGGAATATCAGCAATAACACTTAAAAACAGGCCAAGAATTAAGGCACAACTCTTTTCTGATAATTTTTGTGCTTTTTTTCAGAGCTGCACCGTCCAACATGGTAGCCACTAGTCACCTGTGGCTATTTAAATTTAAATTTTGCTTGATTAAAATTAAGTAAAAATTTAAATTTAGTTTCTTGGCAGTGCTAGCCATATTTCAAGTGTTCAATGGCCACATGTGACTGGCAGCTACCGCGCTGGTTAGACATCACTAAATTAAATATTTTCATTTCAGAGAGTTCTGTTGGACAGTGCTGCCTTCTATGATCTGAAGGCAGAAGAGGTGTGGGGACATCAGACATCCTGGCAGCAAGAAATCTGAATGTTAGAGTAGGGCTTTTATATTCTGAACTTTAATTTATTCCTGAGATCAGTGTATCAATCAGATTTCAGCAGGAAACAGAAATTACACACAGGTTGGATTGGACAACGTGAAGAGAGTTTAATAATAAGGTCTTCATTGGCTGGGNAGTAACTCACTAAGGCCAGATGCAGAAGGAGAGACTGTGGATCTATAGGATCGAGTGAAAGATCTCCAGCACAAGTTGCCTGGAAACTAGTAATGACTTGTGTTCTCAGGCACTGAGAATTCTGACCAAATGAAGGAGGCATGCAAGAATTCTTGTTCTTCTTTCTGGGTAGTCAGATATTTTCCTTCTGTCTTCTTGTAAAGAGGCTCTAGAAAGCCTTTTATTGACATTTTTCCCACATTAGAAACACACTAAGATGTACCCAGGTGGATTTCATTTTATCTTTGGAGAGCCTGACTTTTTTTTTTTTTTTAGTAATAGAGAATTACCCATCAGTTAGGCATTACAATATACAAGGCAAATCACAAACAGGCTTGGGCATAACCTCAGATGACTGAGGTTCAGGGGTGAGGCAGAAGAAAAGGAGAGGACCCTTTTGACTACACAAGTGAATTTGAGGTATGAAACCTTGTTTTTCTCAAGGATGAAGACATGCAGAGTTAAGTAGGGCAACATCTGTTTCCCTTCTGATGTCTGGATACAGTTATCAGGCAGCTTTGCTTTTTGAAAGTTAGATTGAGAGGGAAATATACATTTGGTTATTGACTTTGGTCTCCTCATAGACAGGCATTTTCTCACTACTGGTATTTTGGTAAGTGATTCAAGACAATCAGGAAGAAATTCTTATCCAACATAAGACCACTTCTCAACCTCCACCCAACTAAAATCATGTAGATCTTTGTATTATTGTGTGGCAGATATCAATATTATTGTTATCATTATCATCATCATCATTATCATCATCATCATATTTTGGACATGTGGAAATTGAGACTCAGATTAAGCAACTTGGACTGGATGACACAGCTGATTGGCACTGGTGCTCAATCAAAGCCTTCCAATAAAAAGCTGGTGCTCTTTTGCTAAACATTTTCTGGCATATATAAAAAAGGGGTATCATTTATTTTTTGCCTTGATTGAATCTTAATTGAAGAGAAAATTAACATTCATGAAACAATGAGATAGTATATCATAAATTTGAATATGCTGAGGACTCATTCTATCTTCTAAGAAAATTCATTTTCTTTCTCTACAAACTTGTTCCTCATTTTATATTTCCTATGATTATTGCCACCATAATCTTGAATCACACAAGCTAGAAACTGAGATCTTTCTCCCTTTCTAACTCACATTTCTGGTCCATCCTGCAAGTCATAAAGAGTGATACAGATCTATCCCCTCTTCTCCAACCCCATTTCTCTGTTCTAATTCTGATCTTCCTTATTTCTCAACTGTTCCAGTAGTAACTTTGGTGGTCTCTCTAGCTCCTGCCTCATCCCAATCTGATCCATTTTCCACCATGGTCACTTGGAGACGTTCCTTAAAGCCATATCTAAGTATGCCATTCCTTTACTGTAGCAGTAAGATTTTAGTCATAGATGCACATTATCTATACTCAGAGCTGATTCATCTGGTGTGCAGCAATATGGCCACAGTGGTTGTTAAATACTGTAAAATGATCCATTTTTAAAATAATTTCCCTGTTTTGAGCAATAATAACAAATCACAGAGATGCCTAGATGGCTCAAGCACTTAAGCAACTGACTCTTAATTTCAGCTCAGGCCATGATCTCACAGTTTGTGAGACTGAGTCCTGTAGTGGATTCCATACTGAGTATAGGGCCTGCTTGGAAATTCTCTCTCTCCCTCTCTCTGCACTTCCCCCACTCATGTGCACACTTTCTCTCTCAAAGTAAATAAACAATAACAAATCACAGGTTAGAAGATACTAGTCACATAGTGTTTTTATAAGAGACTCCTTACATGCATACATACTAACTAAAAAGAGTTATCTACATACCACCTAAAATCAGACTAGGGTAAATGTTTCACCATTAAGGACTCTAGAATAAAAGTTTAGCTCCTTCATGTGATACTAAGACCCAGTAGAATCTGATTGCATCATCCACATCCTCTCTTATTGGGTCTTACATTTCTTTCAGTCTATAGTTTTAGAAAATTATAAATTCTAACAACTAGCTTAGGTCCTAGTATAGAATATATATAAAATAAATATGCACTAAACAACTGAATAAAAATCACTTGCTTGTCTTGTCCTATTAGATATTAAACTCCCTTAAATCAGGGATTAAAATATTAGTAATTTCTCTCTCTCATAATCTCTTTTCTTTTTCCCCTCCAGAACATTGTAGACATACTGAAGTGAATTTCTATAAAGTACGTTGACAAAACATACTACTGGAAATAAAAAACTGAAGAAGTAATGTGAGCTACTCATTGTAACACAGATGGTGTGACTTGAGATAGGTCTTGAACTAAGGGTAAACAGAGAGAGGAAGATAGAGAATTCCAGCTACAGGAGTGAATAAAAGTTCAAGGTGCAGGAGATCATAACTGACTTAGCTGGAATGGATAGTGTACATTTGAGAGTAGGTTTCTGTGTAGCAAAGAATTTAACCTTGCTCAAAGAGAGGTCTGGCTTTTGCCCTTGGCTTCAGGGAGATAATCTTAGAATGTCATGCCTGGAAGGAATGTTTTTATCTGTGTGGGGCTCTTGGATCACAATGTATAGTCTAACAATGAGATTTAGGGTGAAAGCTTTGGGTCACACTACCCTGATTCCACAAGGAAAAGGAGATTTCAAGTTACATGTTTGAAACCCTCATGAGTGCTACCCAATGGGGTTATCACCTTGTATGATTTGTAATGTGTGTCCTTTACCTGTAACAAACTGTAACTGTGGTTGCAGCAAGGCCACAGGCTTTACATCTGGCTGGCTGTCCTTTATTTTACTNTTTTACCTGTAACAAACTGTAACTGTGGTTATAACAACTTTTAATGTGTCCTGTGAGTCCTTCCAGTGAATGATTGTATCTGAGGGTGGTTTTGAGAACTTGCAGTTGGTATCAGAAGTGAGGGAAGTCTTGTGTGCTCTCTTCTAATGTTCCCACTTTCCAGCTCAGTTTAGATCTAAAATTATTTTTTAATGTTTATTTATTTATTTTGAAAGAGAGAGGGGGGAGAGAGATAGAAAGAGTAAAGGGGAGACAGGCAAAGGAAGGGAGAGAGAGAAAGAGAAAGAGAGAATCATAAGCAGGCCCCATGCTCAGCATGGAGCTGGATGCGGGGCTCTATCTCATGAACCACAAGATTATGACCTGAGCTGAAATCAAGAGTCAGATGCTTAACCAATGCTAAAATAATTTTTAAAGCCCGGTACTTGAGGGACCCCATTATCTAGAGTAAATGTAAAAGGAACTGCTGTAGTTGCAGCAAGGCCACAGGCTTTACATCTGGCTGGCTGTCCTTTATTTTACTTGCCATCCTAGCCCCATCTGCTGAAGCTAAAGCCATGTAGAGCACCTTTGAAGACCCTCGTCACTGGCTGGATGCTCTGTTAGAAGAAGGAGAGAACAGTAACAGTTTTTGGACATCTACTGAATGTATCCCTGCAAACTATTTCATGGCATTTCTTTTAATCCTGTAATCACCCTTGAAGGTAGGTGTTTAGCCCCTTTAAAATGCATCAGAAATAGGCTTAAACAATTAGGAGCTAGCCCAAGGCCACCCAGTGAGTGCAAGGCAGAGCTGGGATTAGAAAGTCAGCAGAAGTTCAACTTATCCTTCAATAACATGGAGATAACTTGGGGGCTTGAGCAGGGCAGGGATTTCATAAAATGAGCATTGGAGGAATATGTGGTGTCAGTGTGGAGCAGTGGGAAGAATGGAGGTGCTAGGAGATGGTTGAAAGATGAATAGAATCATGGATAGCTGTGCTTCAAGCAGGCTGCTAGAGCTCCAGTATAGATACAATTTAACTTCACAGAGTCCTGACCTTTTAGATCAGCACCGAAGAAAAGAACCTCCTGGACCATTGCTCTCTGCCCCACCTCTTTAAATAGTGAAGAAAAAGAAACATCCTCTGTGTTTAATTTTTTTTTAAAAAGCTATTTCATTTTAAGTCACTCATGATTTCACCTGTCAAAGAACTAGGGGAAAAAATGAATAAAACCTAGAGAAGATCGCTAAAGAGCTCTCAGACATGAAAGTATTTCTGTGGTATCTATGAAAAAAGTGAAAATCATGGTGACCTCTGCCAAACTGGAGCCAAAAACAACTTACTTTGTGAGATGTAATTTCTTGATTTGAAGTATTTTACTCATGAAGTCCTAACTGGAAAACAATGTAGGAAATGGGGGAGCTGATATAATAATAGCTGATGAGTGCTCTTCACTAATTCTGTTATGTGCCCATCATGCATTCACTCATGTAATAATCACACTAACACTGTGTGTGAGGCAGGTGTATTTAGACTCCTCAGCTGTTATAGCACAGTTGCAATTAAATCAGTTTGTAATATGTCATTTCATGCATATTTTGTTTTCTAGAATGTAAGTTCACTAAGGGCACAGACCTGACTTGTTTTACTCTTTTACTCCTTACTATTGAATTTCTTGACGTTCATGAACCTCATACCTAATTGGTACTTGATAAATACTCTGAAAGTGTATAGTTAGTATGTAAAACTAGCCCCAAATCCAAATTCAGTTCTTCTGACCCTCAGGTAAAGTTTAGAAAATGTAGTAGGTACCTACGATGATCATTTTGTCTACTGTAAACTGGTCTCTTAGCTTATTTCCCAATTGGCCTTGGTTGTGTCTTAGTGGCTGACCAATTTCTTATCTATGAAATGAAATCTTGGAATTACTTCTGAGGTCTTATAAATTTTTGTAAGGCTGCGAATGTGTGAATGTCAGTAGTAGGTATTTTAGATGAACTCATCTTTGAGAGAAGTGAAACCTGTCATTATGTGATATTGAGCATGCTGTAAACATGCTTCTTCTAATATTAGATTTTTTTTTCCTTCTTGGCTATGGTATCGCAGTAAATCAAGCAAAATTAGGCATCTGTTCACTTTGGTGGATTTTACTACAAATAAAAAGACCTACCTTCATATTCTGGTTCTGTCATTACCTGATGATATTGAGCATCTTTGGCTTTCAAGTTCTCTGTCAGTGATAATAATATTGCATGAAAATAATAATAATGATGTAACTTTCATGAATTGCCAATGCTATAGGCTGAATGCTTGTATGTCCTTTATATTCATATGTTGAAATCAAATTCCCTGTGTGGTAGTATTTGGAGTTGGGGCCTTTGGGAAGTGTTTAGATCGTAAGGGGAGAGCTCTTATTAGATCGGGATTAATGCCCTTCTTAGAGAGGCCCCAGAGAATTTCTTGTCCCTTTCACCATGTGAGAACACAGTGAAAAGACAGTCATCTATGGCCCAGGAAGCAGGCTCTCACCAGACACTGAATCTACAAGTGCCTTGATCTTGGACTTTCCAGCCTCTAGATCTATGAGAAATAAATTTATGTTGTTTATAAGCCACTTGGTCTATGATACTTTATTATAGTAGCCTGGGAAGACTAAGCCAACCAGGTACTATGTGATCATTTTTTATTTTTAATCTATCTTAATTTGTAAGATGATGTTATCAAGCAGATATATTTATTGCCATAAATGACTATGGAGACAGAGATTTAAAAGTAATTTGCCCAGGGTGTCATATCTTGAAAGTTGGTAGGAAAAGGAATTGAAGCAGATAACTCTGATCTATAGATTTAAAGACTTTAGCCATTACATTTCTAGCTTTTGAGATGCATGAATTTGGAATGGATTTTGTTTTTTGTAGTGTATAAGTCTTTGTAAAAATCTGATGGAAGTTATAGTGTGATTTTCCTAAAAAATAATTATATCACTCAATATTTTGGAGGTTGTGTCAAAGATTTCATAAATTTCCTAAAATGTAACAATTGGAAATATAGGGGGAAAAAACAATGAAAAAAGAACGCTCCCCAAATCTGAACTAGATTTATTCTAAAAGAACTTTTAGAATAGACTTTCAGAAGCCCATGAAGAAAATCTAAGAAAAGTCACAAAGAGTGCACTGAGCCCCTTTCACCATAAGTCTGTATACTATGGATTTCATTGCACTGAGGACCAAAACAATATCCTTGCCTGCCTGTAGGCTAGAAGACTCAGCCTGGTTGCTGATTACTACCATTGTCACGAGTTTCCATGTTTGCTCCAAGTTCTCAGATTTCTGTTTTTCAAGTTTAATTTGCCCGGGACATTGCAGGAAGAGAAACTGTGGGAGCATGATTAAAAGCATATGGCGTATGAGGTGGGGAGGGGGAGCAGTGAGCACAGCCGGAGGGAGGAGGATTGCTAAATAGAGTGTTTCTAATAAAGGAGAGTGGGAGAGTATTTGCTGCTTTTGCTTGGGCTAAACTGTACTGTGTAATACTCCTTCCTCTTGCCCTCCAGGCCTAGAGTGTAAGAGGGGGTTAAGGAACTGTGCTGTTTGGTATCTAGTTGTCACATCTATCTATCATCTATCTATCTATCTATCTATCTATCTATCTATCTATCTATCTATCTATCTCTCTCTCTTTTCCTGGAGTGCTTTTATATATTACCTAATGATACAATGACAGGGGTGTGTGTGTGTGTGTGTGTGTGTGTGTGTGTGTGTATTCTCTTGTTAAACAAATGGAAGGACAGTGGTGGATACCAAACTTGACCTGGCATCATACCCCTTGGGAATGTTTTGAAGCTATACATTCATGGATTCACTCAAGACTCACTAAATCAGACTCTCAGGGAAGCCACCATTTGCCTTTAAGTATACATCCCCACCTTGTGCTGTCACTTACCTCTACCAAAATTCTTTTACAGTAAAATAAAGTCTAAATGGACTCCCAGGATATTACTTCTGTAAAGAAACTTAACCCCCATTGAAGTGGATACTTACAGATTTTTGGCTGTTCAGAGTCCGTTCTACCTTTTTCTGATTTAAAGTAGCCATGTTTCACTTTAAGAAGTAATCACTCCCAATCATGTGCAGATTTAATTGGATTTATATTATATTAGTCTTGTTCTCACCTAATCAATTGGAAGTCAGATAGATAAACTAGGTCAGTGGTTTCTCTCTCTCAAGAGTATATGAAGAGATGGAAAGACAGATTTTAGAAAAAGTGGAATAAAAAAAAGAAGGCTTGATGCTCATTTGCTTTGGTATGGACGTATTAGTTAGACTGTATAGGAATTCCTGCTTCCAAGGTCTCTGGTGCCTTTCTGGTCCTTGCCACTTCCTGGCCTAGTTCTCCAGGTCTCCTCTCAATTGTGTGAGCCATTTAAATACTTCCAGTAAATTGCTGTTAGACTTAAGTTAGCCAGAGACTACTTTAGTCACTTATCCATCTTTCTAATCCAACACATTTATTTTATACAAGAAGAAAAGAGACCCACAAACCCTAAGTTACCTGCTTAAGGATACCAGATTACCAGATTAAGTGGCGGCATTGGGACTAGAATCTGGATCTCTTTGTTTTGGGGATAAACAGTAAGTGTTGGTTTGCCTTTATCAAATGGTTCCTCAAATTCGTTTAACCTTGGTGGGGTCTTCTAGATTCTTTTAGAAGTTATGCCAATAGGATAATGTCACATTGGTAGACACAATTTTCTTTAGTTCTCAAAATATTTCATGGGCCAATGGGTCTTGCTGCCTGCTGCCCTGCCTCTGGCAAGTGCCTATTTTTGAAGTTTCTAAAGAAGATGAATGTTCTCCTCTTCTAGTGCACCTGGACCAATATGCCAGATCTATGGGAAGAAGATGCTTTTTTCTCAGAGCTAGTTGTTGCTTGAGGCCCCAAGGTATGGTATTGATTGAAGATGGTTGGGTAGAAGAGGTAGGTCAGCCATACTATTTTAATCTTGACTTTTCACCCCAAAGACACTATTGTACACACATTATGTAGAAATATTTAGGCTAGTTAAACCTGATCGTCAGAGATGGAGTCTGAGCTGGTTAAAGTCTGTTGGTTGAAGAAGAATTAAAAGGTATAGGTAGTAGAGGTTTTAGGAATTGCCTGAAAATAATTGTTTCCTCCTGATTGTGATCAATTACTCCTTCTATTTCCATATCATTTAAAACACTGGATTAGTAATGTTTCTATTTTAGCCTATTTTTACCATTTCACATATTTTCATTTATATAACACTTCACATTACATACTATTTAAGTTATTCCACTACTCAGAAAGTAGACATTTTATTTTATTATTTTTTTAATATTTTTATTCTATTCTATTTCCTTTTAGAGAGAGTGTAAGCAAGGGAGAGGGGCAGAGGGAGAGAGAAAAAATCTAGGCAGGCCCCACACTCAGTGTAAAGCCTGAGATGGGGCTCTATTCCATCATCCTGGGATCATGCTCTGAGTTAAAATCAAGAGTTGGATGCTCAACTGACTGAGTCACCCAAGTACTCCCCAGAAAGTAGACTTCTATGAGTGAAGGGTACTTCTAGATGGGTTAATAACATATCCAAGGTAATATATGCCCCATAAGTAGTGTGGGACCAGTAACCTGGAAACCCTAAAACCCTGAACCATAGGGCTTGCACCCTGACTGCCACTTCTTTTCCTATTAATTGCTGTCATTGTGGTGGCAGTTTCCTTGGGGAATAAATAAAAGGATAGATCTTGAAGATACTGAAGAGAGCTTCAAGTTAGATGTGAGAATTTTCTGACTGTAAATAAGTCCTTACTCCATTGTGCCTCCACTGTTCACTAGAGACAGAGTAATTTGTCAATCAATTTATTCACCAAAACATTTCCTACTTTATTACTATTTGCCTCCAGTTTCAAAGGGGAATAAATCATGGTACCCACCATATTGGTTCCCAAACTGGTCTCTGTACCTGAAAGGCAAGGAGCAACTGAAGAATGAGGCAGACATCTCCATATTGGTAGGTGACAGGTTTAATAAGCAAAGGAATTAACATATGAGGTTTAACTTGAGCAGGTTGAAGGTGAATCCTCCATTCTTGCCCTCCAGAATCTTAAGTTTATATAGAGGCCTTAACTGGGTTCAGTTACATATTTAGTCCAGTTGATCTCAACAACACCTTCTCTTGAGGCTACATACATCCTAAAACAGCTGCTATTATGGGAATAGCAGGCAGAGTGTCCCATTCAAAGACATGGGAGGGGGTAAGGAGCCTCCAATTGCTGGGGTCCAGCTCACAGGTCAACCTGTGGTCACATCCTCTCAATGACCTCCCCTAACACACTCTCAAAAAGCTTGCTGTCTAGTGGATTGGTTCTAAGACCAAGGTCAGAGAAAAAGAACTAACATTTTAAGGATAGCTAGCATATGCTGATTATATATATTTTTTCAAATAATGCCTTTTATAGTTAGTTGTGGGAGAGTTGCTTTTCTCCCATAAGTTCATAGTGTTACATTGTAATACACGTCTTGATTACAGTACCTGGCACTTAGTAAATTCTCAGTAATGGCATCTATTGAGTAATTATTTAAATCACACATGTGTGATCATTTTATACTATCAATTTTTTTTGTTATTATAGTTTCTTGTCAAGTTAGTTTCCCTATAACACCCAGTGCTCATTACAGGTGCCCTCCTCCATGCCCATCACCCATTTTCCCCTCTCCCACAACCCCCATCAACCTTCAGTTTGTTCTCCATATTTAAGAGTCTCTTATAGTTTGCTTCCCTTCCTCTCCTTAACTATTTTTTTTTCTCCTTCCCCTCCCCTATGGTTCTCTGCTAAGTTTCTCCTGTTCCACATATGAGTGAAAATATATGGTATCTGCTCCTTCCCCTCCCCTATGGTTCTC
This sequence comes from Crocuta crocuta, assembly GCF_008692635.1. Taxonomy (NCBI): domain Eukaryota; kingdom Metazoa; phylum Chordata; class Mammalia; order Carnivora; family Hyaenidae; genus Crocuta; species Crocuta crocuta. The sequence continues at coordinate 3,112,320 of NW_027529549.1, forward strand.
TGTTAAGTTTCTCCTGTTCCACATATGAGTGAAAATATATGGTATCTGTCCTTCTCTGCCTGACTTATTTCACTTAGCATAATACCCTTGAGTTCCATCCACATTGCTACAAATGGCCAGATTTTATTCTTTCTCATAGCCATGTAGTAGTCCATTGTATATATAAACCAAATCTTCTTGATCCATTCGTCCATTGATGGACATTTAGGCTCTTTCCATGATTTGGCTATTGTTGAAAATGCTGCTATGAACATTGTGGTACATGTGCCCCTATGCATCAGCACTCCTGTGTCCCTTGGGTAAATTCCTAGCAGTGCTATTGCTGGGTCATAAGGGAGTTCTATTTTTAATTTTTTGAGGAATCTCCACACTGCTTTCCTGGTGGCTACACCAGTTTACATTCCCACCATCAATTTTTTTTTTTTTAAGTCATCATTTCATTGTACCTTGGCTTATAAGATGATGTCTGAACTTCTAGGTGTGAATTATACTAAAAGCCTTCACTATCAACCCAAACAACCTCCCCAACTTTGCTATTTTATATTCCATTTTATAATACTTACTGTAATTTTTTTTATTTGTTGGAATGAGTAAACTCATTTATTTATCATTCAATATCTGGTTCAAAATTTGTCTCCTTTGGGAGGATTTTTTTATCCTTCCCTTCACTGAGAACTACACTTTAGAACTTTTGCAAGCACTATAGTTATGTATTTTTATAACACTCTTTTCCACTAGATAGTGAATACTTTGAGATCAGAGACTTTCTTAATCTCTTTCCTTTCAGTTTTGGTCCCTGATATAGTACCTAGGATGAGGTAAGGGTTTAGCATATGTTTGCAAGTTGGGTAGGTATCCACCTATTATGAACTGGAGAATTTCATAGTCATACTTATATATATGTATGTGCTCCTTTGGTGCCTGTGACAGAAAAGTGTTGGCCATGTCATGCCACTTTTGCTTTTGTAACAAGTCAAACCTCTTACAGCATTTTTCAATTTCTGTCTTTCCATTATCCAGTCTTCTTCCTTACCATCTTCTAAATGCTTTTTCACTTTTTCTCCCTTCTCTGTCTTGCTCCTAATTTTAATTTCTCAGAAAAGGCTCTGCATGGCCCAACATGTCAGATAGCTACTTTTGAGCCAATCATTTGTAGACAGGATGAGTTACTATTAAAGAGTGGGTTTGTGGGGTGTTTGGGTGGCTCAGTCAGTTAAGTGTCCCACTCTTGATTTTGGTTCAGGTCATAATCTCACAGTTCATGGGACTGAGCCCTGAATCTGGATTCTCTCTCTTCTCTCTCTCTCTCTCTCTCTCTCCTCTCTGCTTCTTCTTCACTCATGCTCTCTCTCTCAAAATAAATACATAAAATTTAAAAAATGTGGATTTTTATAGGGCAGAGGGAAGCTCATTGGTAGGGCCTTGAGCTGAGTGCCTTGTATCACCCTACCCCATTTTTTCTGGGAATGATCTGAAACTAGGGCCAAAAGCAGCCCTAATAGGGTCCTCTATGAGTTAAAAAATAAAAATAAATAAGTAAAAAGTGGATTTGGGGAATTTCACTGACTTGTTACTCTCCAAGATGTTGATTATCATAGCAAGAAGTTGGGCAGAGAACCCAACAGGTGCCTTCCATACAATAAGGTATAATGTATTGTGTAGTAATACGATGTAGGTGGGGGTAAGAGCTAATTCATATTAATTCTGATTTTAAGGTGCGTGGCATGGAGGTAGTGGCCATAAAATAAAGACCTTATGGGGGGTTGGTATTTGGTTTGGGTCTTTAAGAGGATGTGGCACAGCAATCCCTGAGTCTAAATTGCTTTAAAGCTATAACAGAGTAAATAAAAATTAATAGCATGCAAGCAAATCACCTAAGTACTTGCAATTCTGAAAAGAATTCTCTGGAGGAAATGTATCCTATAAATCTCATAAAAATAAATGAAAAATAATGTTGGTTATCATAAACTAAGTAGGAGAGTATATTGTATACCCAGGAGAGATTATCCTTTTATTCTTCCTCCTAGCTCTGTTATAGAAAGTGTTAAGACATATTACCACCTAAGCTTTTGATTTGAAAATGATCCATGAGCCATGAAATATTAGCAGGAGTGAGTATATTGGTGCTATGACCATTCTGGGATATTAAAATGCCATTGACATCCATAACTACCAATGTATAAAAATAACAAATGCTAATGAAATGACCCAAGTGCTGAGAGCATGCAGTTTGGCCCTTGTCAGTGTTTCCTTCATGAAATATAGGCCACTCTGCTTCCCTTTCTTACGTCAGACTGTCCAGAAGAATATGCACTTCATTATTCTTCTGCTATCCATCAAAACTTTTGTGCCCAAAAACTATTAGGGGGAAATAGTGCCTTATCTTTTTTCCTTTTTTGCAGACCAAAGTGCTTATTGAATAATGGAATTAATATTTTAGACTGAGGAAGTGTTTCCCTGAGTCCAAGTAGCCTGATTATATGTTTGGATTTATCAACAAATATTATTTGTTATGGACTACATGTTTGTGCTCCCTGAAATTCATATGTTGAAGCCCTAATCCCACGTGAGGTGGTATTAGGATATGGGGCTTGTTGGAAGGTAGTTAGGTTTAGATAAGGTCATAAGGGTGGAGCTCCTATTACAGGATTAGTGTCCTTATAAGGAGACATAGAGACAAAAGCTTGGTGGCCATGTATAGCAGGATCTACAAGAGGAAGCAGGGTCTCACCAGATATCATTTCTACCAGTGACTTGATCTTGGACTTTACAGTCTCCATAAGTGTGAGGAATAAATGTCTGTTGTTTGAGACACCAGTCTATGGTATTTTATTATAGCAGTTCAAACAAAGACACTATTCTTCCCTGATGAAGCCTCAATGATGTATTTTGTAATAAGATGCAAGTTTAGCATTTATGTAGGGAAAGCATTTGAATATGGTTGAGAGCCATGCATTGAGGGTTATAAATATATATATAAATTTCAAACTTTGGAAAACTATTGATCAGAGTGGTAAAAAGATGACATTCTTTGGGTGGTTTATCTAGTATCTGTTGAATGCCTACTGTATACAGATCATTGCTTTAGATACTAAGGAATTATGAGCTACTGTTTTCATATAGAAGAGGAGACAGATGGAATAAATGATATGAGAGTGGTTAAGGAGGAATATATCAGTGTCTGCTAACTATCACCTAAGCACAAACTGAATACATAACACCAAGAAAAAACATTGGTAAGGTGATCAAGACTTCAACAGATTCATAAGCAAAAATAATGAACAGACAATTCACAAAAGTGAATATATTGCTCATTTATAAAGATGGGAGGATGTTCTCATTAGTAATCGAGGAAATGCAACTCAAACCAACACCACCAGTCCCCCCTATCAACTTGGTAACTTCTTTTTTGCTTTGTAAAGAAGAAGATATTCCTCTCTGCAGGCAAGGTTGCACAGCCCATTTGGGAGTTACTTGGCAAGCTGTCACAAGCATCTTCAAATATTCACACCCTTTGAGTCTGGTAATTCCAATTCTGGGAACCTCTCTCCTAAACAAATAGCTAATTCTAAAGAACAAAAAAGCTTTTTGAGGTGAACATCAGTGTCTTTTTTTAACAGTAAAAAGTTGAAAACAACATAAATTCCTGAATTGGGGGAGTGATTAAGTAAATTATTGTAAATCTACTTAAGAGCAACATTTATTTAGTGCTTACACGGTGCCAGACTCTGCCTTTAATTTTCATTAAAACTTTATTATTATTCCAATTTTACAGATAGGAAACTGAGGCTTACAGAGGATAAACAACTTGCTCAAGGTCACTCAAGTAGTATTTGACCAGACAGGGGTTCAAATTTAGGTAGCCTTAGACTGATGAGATAATTTATAGGTATGTAATAAGTTTATGTAGCATACATAAGACATGAAAAGTACTTATGAAAATATTAAATTAAAACAGCCCAATACAATGTGAGACCATCATATAATTCAAAATTATGTTTAAAATGAAACATACATATCTATACATACACATGTATAGATGTGTATACATACATGTATATGTGTATAGATATAGATTCTAAATTTTGTTGGTTTTCAAGGTTTTCCTTTTGATTCTACATCATTCAAATATTTCTAACTGCTTTATTAAATGACTCTTTCTCTACCACCTAGGTTATTTTTCTGCTCCTCTTCCTGCCTACATACATCATATAATTTATAAATGACTTCTCATCTTTGCTTACCGTATCCCTAGCTCCCACTCCTCTGTAGGTATTTTTCAAAGCCCAATGTCAGTTCTTGTTCCAGGATCTAAGGTTGCTCCAGCTCATGATGGCCACTCAGTCCTCAGACATCCCTTGCACAGACAGATGACCTGTCACAGTTTTCCACTTTGTCCCGCACTGTCTCACTTACTCATTGCTTCATGTGTATGTGTGTGTTCTCCAGACTCGCCTGCCTGATCCTTGAGGATAGAAGTTACTTTATGTGTTTTTTTTTTTTAATCTCTTCAACAGCTCTTACCAGAGGATTGAGCACAAAGAAGGCCCTAAACTCACATTGGTTCATTGAAACAAGTTTTAAGTTCTAAAACCCTTAAAGGCTTATTGTTACTGTATTTGTTACTTTAGCTTTAAAACAGAGAAAATTTGGGGCACCTGAGTGGCTCAGTCTGTTAAGTGTCTGACTTCAGCTCAGGTCATAATCTTATGATTCATGAGTTTGAGCCCTGCTGAGAGCTCAGAGCCTAGAACCTGCTACAGGTTCTGTGTCTCTCTCTCTCTCTGCCTCTCCCATGCTCGCACTCTTTCTCTCTCTCTTCCAAAAATAAATAAACACCAGAAAAACACATTAAAACAAATAAAATAACTTAGAGAAAATTTGGTGGACACCTAGGTGGCTCAGTCAGGTAAGCATCTGACTCTTGATTTCTGTTCAGGTTATGATCTCATGGTTTGTGGGTTCAGACCTTTAAACCCCATGTTTTGCTCAGGTCTGACAGCATGGAGCCTGCTTGGGATTCTTTCTCTTCCTCTCTCTACTCCTTTCCCACTTGTGCTTTCTCTCCTTTTAAATACATACATACATACATACATACATATATACATACATAAGCAAACACTTAAAATAGAGAAAAATTTTAACAGGGCCTTATTTCAAACACTAAAAAGAAGTCTGATAGGGGAGTCAGACTTCAACACTTAAAATAATAATAGAATATTCAAATTGGGAAAGATCTTTGGGGTCATGGAATTCAACTCCTCATTTTGCTAATAAGGAAAATGAGACCCACCAAAATGCAATACTTGGCCCAAGTTCTACAGGAGTAGAATCAGAACTAAAATCCAGGGCTCGCACTTCCCAGGTGGGAGCTGAGATGGACCAAATGACACCGCCCTGTTCTCAATCACACTTAGATAACTCCTCCCCTCCCCTTGGGCCTCATTCTATACTTGCCCCATTTTCTGTTTTAATTTTTGTTTTCCCCTAGTTGAAAACATGAACCTCAAAGCCAAATCATCCTCAGAATGCAAAGGTCCTGAAATAACTTCTTTGCCTGCTAAGGACGAGAAGAGAGAGTTTATTGAACATCTTTCTCTTTCCTGGTCCTTTTGGCCTTCCTGATTTTCTACAAACTCTGGCACAGTGTGCCCTGCGTGTTTGTGGAGAGACAAACTCTGCCAGATTCTGCATTCAAAAGTTTTAGGCTTTATTAGAAAGAGCTGTCGCATTTTGACCACAGTACATCAAGCCCTCTGACATGCAACCACATGGCCAACTGAGAGCCTTTGAACCCATAATCTGACACTTGTTTCTATTTTTAAAAATTCATTAATCTTCATTAGGCATCCTACTCTTCATCCAGGTCAACAATGGCATTTCCTGATCCCACCATCTTTATGGGGATAAATTTATTTCCCTGATGACTTGGGTGAGTGACTATACACACTCACAAGAGCATGGTTCTTAAATGATGTTTATTATGTAACATATGGTGGAAAATTAAAAAGGCCTGCAGCAGTCACTAAGGTGTGCTAGCTAGCAATCCCTCCCTGATAGCGACTCCTGGTGGTCCACCCTGACCAGAGCTGTGGCCCTACAGCCTCACATTGCCTCCAGCTCAGTACAGTATGCTTTGAGAAATGATTGAATGTGACTTTTCATGCTTCCCTGAAGCCTGCTAATGGAACCTTGCATGATGATGCAGAAGGCAGCTTGCATTGCAACACCCTGTAATATGGCTGGAATTAAATGAGCTTAAATAACAAATGTTCAGATCGTGGTTACTAATTAAGAGTGATGCCAGAATGCCTATAAGTTTTACATATGTTCCTCGTTTGGCTGAAATTTGACAATGAGTAATGCAACACAGACTTGGTCACCTGACCTCCAGGCAGCTGTGCTAGTTGGCTGGGAGCTAAGATCCCAGTGTAAACCCTGGGGCTATGAGTCAGACTGTGCCCTAAAGATCACTGCATTAACCAGAGTAGCCAGTCTGGGCATGTTGTGTGTGTTGGGAGGAGGGCAGGAGGAGGAGAGTGGACAGAGGGAGCTTTGCCTTGCAATGAGGTGAGAATAAATGCCAAAGCCAGATAGTAGGAGGGACATATATAATTAACAGAGGTCTTCATCCCCTAGCAGATAAATATATTTATGTGTGTCTTACATATATTTTGTACCTAGGAAATAAGGGAAGACTGAATCCCAAGAGAAATATCATGTACCATGTGGCCACCCCTCTCCAGTGACCTTCTAAGAAGATGTTCCTTGCAGCAAGACTAAAATATACAGCTTCTAGTGCAGGACCTGCCCCTCAGCATAGCCAAGATTCATTATTGGTAAGATGCAGTCCCTTTACCAACTTCTCAAATCATCCCCCTTGGGCTTTGGTCGTCATTGATCTTTCCACATCCTAAATCTTAGCCCTGCTCCCTGGTACATGCTGATTTTATACATATAACAGATTTCTCTTACTTGGTCTTGAACCTTATTCTGGGATATACCTCAGGATGTGATCAACACTGGGACATGATCTAGTCTGAGGCTCATCCTATATTTGCTAGTTCTGGCATCACCACAGTCCCCCCACCCCCAACATCCCTCTAGTTGTATCCCTAATATTAAGATACCATTTCAGTTGCAAGTAATCATTTTTTTTTTCTACAAAGAAAAGGAAAATAGTTCTTATACCTATGTCTCTATCTTACTCTCAGCCTGCTTCTCACATCTGTATAACCTGCCTGGTCACATAGGACCCTTCCCCTGGGAGGACTTTTCAGAGATTCTATCCTCACAGTTTGGTGGCAAAGAGCATAGGCTTTACATCAGACAAACCTATGTTCTAATTTTGGGCTTCTCCCACTGTGACAGATGACTTTTTCTGAGTCTCAGTTTCTCCTCTATAAAGTGTAGATAATAATACCTACTGCACAAAGTTATTGTGAAGATTAAGGGAAATAATGTACCCACCACATTTAGCACAGGACTTGTGCAAACAGGCAGGCAAAAATAGTAACTAATAATATTATTAACATTCCTCTCTTTCTCTGGTTACTTTCTTTGTGACCTGAATTTTTTGGTGTGAGTCAACAGTATTGGGTGGTAGGGAAGAGAGATGAATGCTCTAATTTAGTATATTGTTGAATACTCTAAAACTTCTTCAGGACTATACAGGAATTGGGCCATGCTTATGGCCATTCAAAATTCAGACCTTTGATAAAAAATTTAATCAGACATACTTCTTTTCTCACCTTGGACCAACTTGTACAGAATCTCTCCCACATTATCAGAATAAGGAGATTGTGACAAATTTGACAAAAAGTAAACACTACTTTTGGTTTGGGGACTTGGGAATTCCAAGACCAAACAGCAACTCAAGTTACTGTAGAGTGTGTAAGACAGATGTGAAGGTCCAACAATATAATTTCGCTCTGTGCTAAAACTGGTGAACCGTAGAAGACAGGTTTAACTAAAAAGAAAATCTACCGAGGTCTCCTGCCGGGAGCTGTTATATGAATGGAGTGATTTTAATTTTAGTCTGCAGATATGAGCTCTGTAACACAGCACCACCGTCACCAGCAGCCCTGGCTTTGTCAGAATGGCTCTACCTCTTTGTAACCCTAGCAGCTTGGCATCAGAGTCTCGCATTTCAATGTATTAAATATTTACCAACAACCTATTGGCCATATGTCGTTGGAGCTTATGTGGTGACAGACTCACTACTCGGCACCTTTTCAAGTGGATTCTGTAGGATCTGCAAGGCTCTGTAGGTTCACAGGTCCTTTTAAATAACCAAGTCTTTCATTCTTTTTTGTCCTCCTGTTCACTAAGCTGGTATCAATATCATATGCAGGTTCTGAGGGAGTGAACTCATTCAGTCATTCCTCTTTCTATATTCTTTCTTCTTCTGGCACCATGAAGGGTATCAGTATTCCCTATTCATTGCTTATTTGTCTGAAGGTACTTGTTTTAGCTATTGTATAGGTGTAGCAGCGTTTTCCTTTCAAAAATGAAATTATTGTGAGAGTTGAATTCCGCCTACTTTGCTTATTTGCCAATGAGTTCTAATTCATTTTATGCTGTGTAAAGGAAAACTCACCTGAACTCATGAACTTTGGATTTAAACTTGTTGGGTTTTCAAATTGAAAGCCATTCCATGGAGAAAATGTAGCAGTTTATGACACTGAACACCGCTTGAGAAATCTTTTGAAATAAATTGTATATCTGATTGGAATTAACTAATCCTATGAGGAATCAGATAGTATCCATTTTAATACCCCAGATCCACTAACAGGTATTTCTTGAGTGCCTACTTTGTTTTGCTCTTTGCTAGGCATAGAGCTAAAAAGATCAATAAGATAGTTTCTGCTGGAGGGTCATGGGACTGATTCATTGAGTTTTTTGAATATGGTCGCTTTTTCCTCCTATGCCTTTGGTTATATGAAATGACAACTTTTATTTCTAGAGAAACTTACTTAAAACAAACACACTTTTAAGAGCTCATAAATTCATAGCTTTATCAGCTATTTAGGACCAATGTGACTCTTCACTCTACCACTGTCTTTACAATCTATAATCTTTGTAGATCTACAATAATGGATCTACATTTGAGTTTTTCACTTATTCTTTGTATATGAGATATTACTGAATTTTGATTCTTCAAGGAAACTGAATATTGTGCCATTTTCCAGAGAGTGAGGGAAAAATGATCCAAATTTAAGCTTATTAAAGACGTTCGTGTTCAGTACTTATCAGTATTGAAGTATTGTGTGAAATGAAGACATGTCATTATTCCAGAGTTTCAATTCATTCTGAATTTAAGCACCAAAACAAGGAAAGCCCTTGAGAATTAAGTTTGGACCAGATTTCAACCATGACTTAATATCTACTTTCCTCACAGTCCAGTGCCATATATATATGTATATGTATATATAAATATTGCTAAGTAATCATATTTTGCTCAATATTGATAAGTAATCATGTTTTAAGATATAAAAATCCCGATTATGTAAGTGATAATAGATGACAATAGATGAAGTGAGAAAAATGGCTTATTGCCTATATCCAATCACAGTTATTTAATATTTTAATGTATCAGCAGGTAGTGCACATAATAGGAGGCACTATTTTGTTCTACCAGCCTAGAACAGGCAAAGGTAGAAAACAACACATGTTTCAATATTAATAAAAATATATACACTGGTTTTATTATGTGTGGCAATCTATGTTATAATCGATTTCAGTTTACTGTGTGATCTATATGCATAATCTTTAAGTGCTTAAGAAATGAGGTGTTCTGATTATTACATGAGTAATGTCAGTGGAGAGAGCTCAGACTTCAGAATTGAATGCTAAAGTTTCTGTTCCTGGTTTTACTACTTAACTTTAAAGACTCACATGTTCAATTTCATGATTTGTTATGATCAAGATTAAGATATTGTCCAGATATTGGTGAATTCAAAACAACTGGTCGATCACAAGTAATAATGCTAGAAGCTGATATTTATGTTGTGTTGACTTAGTGTCCAGTGCTTTTAAAGTGTTCTGTATGTATGTATGTATTTACAGCACCCCTAGGTAGGTACTGTTATTTCTCCTTTTTATAGTTGAGGAAGACAAAGCATGGCTGTAATAACTTAATTGCATACAGTTTTAGGCTTGTATAGGAAGAAGTTAGTGATTCAAGTTCCTTACTTTGTGAACTTGATTAACTTAGGCATATATCACTGATTCATTAATTTGGTTAATTCAACGATTTTGCCAGAGCCTAATCTGGGTGGGGCATGTTGCTATAGGGTGTCAGCAGGCACAGGACCTGTGACCCAGAAGATTGTAGTCCAGTGAAGAGAAAGATGAGCAAGCAGATAATCACACTTTAAGGATATGATGGCATGTTAAGGAGCACACCACAGGAAGATATAACCTTGGTACTAGCCATGCAAAATGTGGTGTATGTGTAGGCACACCCATATGTACCTGGGAAGTAAGAATGTGGGAAAGGTTGAGAGGAGGAAAAGTAGACAGCAAGAACATTCCAGGCTGAAGAAACAATATTATAAGTCTATCTCTGAGGAAATGAAATTTATTCATTTTGGTTAGAGCAGATTGGGTGGTCAAGGATAAAGTGACTGACTGAGAGATGAAATGAAACTGGAGAAGTTTGCAACAGCCAAATCATAAAGGTCTTTATTTTAAATCACGTTAAGTAATTTGGATTTTATTTTAAAGGCAACCCTCTATCCCCTTGTACCATGTTCATGTTATTCATCATTAATCAACTGTGACAATGAGCTTAAGAATCCTTCTCAACACAGCTGTCTGGGTAACCAGTAAAAATGAATAGGAATTGGCAATAAAGTTGACTTTGTAGATGCTATTGGCCTCAGTGCAATTCTAGAAACATTCATTTCATCCTTATTGTACAGATGCAAAAACTGAGGTTCACTGAATGAAAAAAATTTACATATCTTCTATTTAGACTTGAGCTAATAAAAGTGTGTCCTTACTTATTCTCCCAAGGTGACAACTCTAAGTTCTTCACTCTATCAGTCCTAATCAGGGATCAAGCTCCACAGCTCCAGCCATCTGGGAAATACCAAGTCAGACTCCATTCTGGTGTCTGTCCATTGCAGATTTGAACACACCTTTATTTTTTATTTATTTATTTTTTTACATCAGCTAATGATCATTCTATTTTTCCTTTCAGTTGCTGGATACAAAAATGATTTTTATACTTTCTCCTATCTCAGATAAGAGATCTTGTTGTATTCAGCTGAGCTGAGATCACTAAGGAGCTAAGTTTGTTCATAACTCTGGGTGTGGAAGGTTGGATAACACACCTATTTTATAGCTTCTCCTCCTTTTCCTTTACGCGCAACAGCTGATTATGGTCTCACTCTTGGTCAATAGAACCTCAGTGCTTCTAAAGAGCTTCAAAATATTAAAAGTTTATCTTTAGGAGTGGGGCATGGAGAACTTCCATGCCTCAATGTCATGTACTCTTCCATAAATGAAAAGTGAACTATCTGGAACTTTTATTGGTAAAATTTGTGAACATAAAGTCAAGTCAAAGTTACACAGATGAGGAAATTAAGACTTGCGGTTGAATGGATTCCACATAGTCACAGAGCTAGGAAGTGCATGGTCAGGGTTTATATGTTTGTCCTAGAGGGTTCCATACCCTGTGCTCCAGCCCTTGTACCAACCAGGTGGCTGCTGGAATACAACTATTATCTCTGAGGAATAAGATGCCATGTTCAGTCATGATTCTTATGGTATTATGGGAGGCAGCATGGACTTGGCCAGGCTGGCTTGAATTTGAATCCCACCTTGCTATTTATAAGCAGCAGTATGACCTTAGGCAAGTTGCTTAACTTTTCAAACCCAGTTTTCTTACCTGTATAATGTGAATCATGCTTATCTGGCTTAGTTGTTGGGACAGTTGCATTAGATCAATGTTTTTCAAATTTGAGGGTTAACAGAATCACTTGGAAGACTTGTCAAAACATAGACTGCTGACCCCATCCTAGAGTTTTTGATATGGCAAGTTAGGAACAGGGGCTGATAATTTATATTTCTTACAAGTTCCCAGGAGGTGCTGATGCTACTGGTCCAAGGATGGCACTTTGAGAACCCTTCTATTGGATAATATATAGAAAGTGCCTTGTTTAGAGAGTAGCTTGCTCAGTGTAAGTCATGCCCTTCTCTTCACTAACAGAAAACAAAAGTTTTGAGGGAATGGGAGACAAACTGATAAATTTTGATTAGGAGAGAAAAGCAAGAAGGGAAGGTACTCAATTACTTAACATGCTGTCACTGAAGGCAAATCCTAAGAGGAAACTATAGGAACAATATGCCCTGAAAGAAGGGCAATATAGAAATGCCCAAAAAGTGGGTGGGTCACAGGAGTAAAAAGGGAAGAAGATCAAATTCAAAGCTCAGCAACTACATCTGTTTTCAAAGGCAGACCTGGCTATTTCCAGGTGGTTTCCTAGGCAGTTGCCTTATTAACTTTCCATGAACACTGACCATGGACAATTTTAGTACAGCTTCCAGTTTGTATGGTACAGCTACATAATTACCTCCCTTGTTCATGTCAAAAAACCTGCACAGCAGGGACTTGTATTCCCATTTGAGGATTTGTAATCTGAGGCCCACAGAGGTTAAGGGGTTTTCCTAAGGTCATACAGATAGTGAAGATTTAGAACTTAGATCTTGATTTCTCCAACTCCAAATTCCCTTTTCTCCTCTCTATGGTGACCTATATCTCTCTTCTCAAAGTGTTACATCCAGTCTGTGGACAAAGAAACTAACCCCAAGAACAAAAGATGATGTGTTCAGAATATGGTTCTAATCCCATGCATCTTTTGCACCTTGAGGTGATAAGAATGCTTGAGTTGATCCTTTTACTACCTGGCCTGAGCACTGGGCATCTCTTATTTGCACAACCTTCTACCCAGGCAGAGCCCACACTGACAGCCCAGGCACCTCCCATAGCAGCACTGGGATTTTCCGGGATCTGGTCGGCCTGCTTTCTTGCCTTTTCATAACACTCAGTCTTTGAAGATGTACATGCAGCTTTCTCTTTGCATTATTTAAGAGATGGTTTCCAGTAAGGGAAACAGTTGAATTCTAAGTCTCCCTGTGATGCTGGTTTTAGGATTTTCTAACTTAAAAATAAAATTGCTTTTTCTTCCTTCACTCATTTATTTGCTGAAATGATGGTAAATGGTACCAGTGCTTTTCCCCAAACTGAAGTCACTGCTGTGATCACATGGGGGGCTCCTCTTCCATGGTGGTCAGATTTTTTGTATAGCATCTCCTGTGAGAAACTCCCAGCTCTAGGCTGGTCTGTGATCATTTGTATCACAAGCAAAGTTGGCCTTGTAAATAATAGATTGATTGATGGATTGATTAGTTCTTGTATTCCTTCAGCATTGACCATAGTGATGAGTAAGAAGCACAAACCTGGGAAAGTATAGTCTTCGTGGAGCAGACCTGGTATCCTCTATGGATCTTACATAAAATTTGAAAGAGAAGCCCTTTTCTGTCAGCCTCATAGTGTCGGAAACTGCACTAGTAGATATTAGTCTTAACAAGAAAATAAGTAGGTTTTCTACCAGTGAAGGATCCCTTCCTAAGTTCTGTAGGCTCCCTCCCTGTATTGTCATTTTCTTTCCTCCTCAGAGTTTTGAGACTTCAGTAGCTATTTCTTTTCCTTTTCTTTTTCTTTCTTTCTTTTCTTTTCCTTGTCACCCTCTCTGATAGTGTATCAGAATAGTTACAGTTTGTTGTAGTCTCAAGATGCCCTCTATCTTTGCTGTCTCTGAGGACAGCTGGGAAAACCACAGATATGCTTTCTTTACGTTTTCCTATTATGTGGATCATGCTTCACTAGCCCAATCCACTTACCTCTCACTGACTCCTTCCTATGGTGGAGGAAAGACTTCACCCGATGGCTGTGTTTGAATAATTCAGACCCTTTCTCTCCTTCTGGGGAACCCACTTGCTTGCAGAAAGCATGCATTTAAAGAAAAAGGCCCTGTTACTACATGTGAAGGCCACAGGTTTCTAGGACTATCTATGATTTTATAGATGTTTGCTAATTTTGGAGTTTAATATAAAGAAGCCCACTCACCAAGAGATAGAAGCTATATTATCCAAAATCAGCTTTATTATAAGCTGATTATAAAGATGATATTTTCAATTATATTTCTCAGGATTCAATTGTAAGGATGATATTTTATTGTCTGTCTGCTTTATTATTCTTATTTCGCAATATAGTCAGAACTTGGATGAGGAAGAGTTAAGGTATTATTTATTATATTCTTTCAAGGCCCAACCATTAAATAAAACTCCTAGGCTTTTACATTTAAAGTGCTTGTTGCTATTTAATATGAGAAAGTCACATATTATTTATTCAGTAGATATGTTGATTCAGTGTCATATCTGTGCCCAGCATTATACCTGGTCCTATGGATACAAAGATACTGTTCCTTTCCTCAAAGAGTTTCTAGTTCAGTAGGAAAGACCCCATGAAAAGAAGAATTGCCTTGCACTGTGTTGTTTGTTATAGCAATAACATTTCATACAAAATATGCAGGAAAGTTAAAAATGAAAACAAAACAAACATGTCATGATAGAAACAGCAAGGCTGGGAATTTACATACACTGCAAACACTTGAAGAAATCCTAGAATCAAGGTTTCCACACTGTAATTTTCTTCTTGCCAACTCATAATCTAATATTCTTTTGCTCTTTCCTTTTTGTAACATGGCAGAAGTATGTTGGGCTCAGCATTCTCAGCTTTATAGCTATGCATATTTAGGTCCAATTCTGTCTCTGCATTTTTGCTTATAGGCTGTGGGTGTTTTTACTTTGTCTTTAACTTGTCTTTAATTTATCCTCTGGAAAATAGAAATTAAATAGTACTCATCTCTTAGGGTGCCTAGGTGGAATAAATCTAATAATCTATATCAATGCTTAGCTTGATACCTAGTACAGAGTAAGTAGTCATTAAATATTAATATTAACTTTAGTTAATATTATCACTTACTGTTTATTCAACATCAATTCAAGAAATCTTTATTGAGAACATCTTATATGTCAGGCACAGTTTTAGGTTCAGGAAGTCCTTAGAGAATACAGTAGATTGAATGAATATAATGGATTTCTTTTTTTTTTTTCTTCAAGAGTCTAAACCTTTCCAGTCTCAAGATCAAGGTGACCTTTATCTCTTTTGAAAGATCTTCATTCTGAAATATTGTAGGTAAGCTTAGGCAGAACAGGAGGTATGAACTTGGAAATTAGTGAAATAGATTCTAGTCACAAGTGGATAATTTTCATTTGGGGGATACTTCAGTCTGGGAAACTTTCATCTTCATATACTCTGTGATACTTTGAGGTATAAGTTATGCAATCATATTTTTCAAATAGTAAGTCAAGACCAATCATCTGACATTGATGAAGACAAAAAACATCTGCATCCACACACCTTACTGTTCTACATTCACATGACTTTTTCCTTCCATTGTCTTCTCCAACATGATTTTACTACTCCAGAAAACTTTTGCCCAAGAAATTAAAAGTTCCAAAGAATGATTTCTCTCTCTTCTGGAAACTTCCATAAAACATATTTAAAACTGCTCAGTTTTTAAATAAATACCATGAAATAATTATTTCTCCATGACTCTTCAAAATTCTTCTTGCTTTGGACTTTTCCATGTCCACCAATCCTAAAGTATTATGGCACAAACCTTAACTAAATCAAAAGACCCACTTTACACAGACCTCTAAACCTCATAAATATCTTAGCTCTGTCCTTCTACCTTGAGACATTATTTCACTTTTTGTCGAGGTAGTGATTTCTCACACAGTAAACTCAGTTTTGCTTGATCAATAGGCTATTTTGGGGATATTATAACAATTATACTTAAAATTTGGCTTTGTTGTGACTTTATCTTCACCTCCAACTATATTACTTTGGAAAAATCCCTCAATTTTTGTCATCTTTAGTTTCCTAAGGAGAGATAATAAGAATGGAGTGAATTTATATGGTTGTTGTGAAGATTAAGTGAAATAAGCCATGCAAAGTTTATTCAGCTCTGAGCTATGGCTAATAGTAAATAATAGCAAGAAAATGAAACGTCATGATTTGTGAGTCTTTTGGCCTTTGCACTTCTCCTTGGGATTTGGTAGCTTGGTTATAAGAGCAGACTTTACAATGTGGCTACAAGATGCTCATGAACACATTGCACTTTGGGGTATACTGCTTGATTCTCTAAGTGGAAACAAAACACTGGCAGAGTTAAAACATTCCTTACAGTCTTTCCTAAGCATTTCCCAGCTCAGCAAATTTGGCCAGACTGGCAAAATCTTAAGGAAATAAATTTTCAGGAGAAATAAGCAGAGGAACCATTTTGACATGATAAAGCTGTTCACGCTGGTAGTGGAATGGATTGCCAACTGGCTTCATTTAACTTAACTCTTGGTCCCAGACAGACAGGCTCCGAAGGGCTGGGGATGGGATCACTCAGCAGCCTGGGAGCAGATTCTGTGACTTGATGAGAACACACATTTGCAGCTCTGGACAGAAAAAAAATGTGGCTTTAACTGAGAAACGTTACCAGTTCTGGGGACTTTGCTTCCAGCTCTGAAGAGGAAAAATACATTAGCCAATAACAGTTTTGACTCTTTTTATTGTCAGAACTTGGTTGGGATTTCGTAAGTCTTCAGTTAAGTGAACTTTCTCATTCTATATTTGTTTATTGAATGTTTAATGGATTAATTTATTATTGAACATATATTTATTCAGCACCAACTCTATATGAAGCGTGTAGTGCCCTAACATTCATCTAGTTAATTAGGATAAGTAAATAAAATTATCAAAATTTGTTGTGTTAAATGTTATGGAATGCAATTCACAGATAGACCTGGAGGGAAGGAACCACCAACAAGCTAGCCTGGGAAAAAGAAAGACTTTAGTAACAAAGTTTTCACTTATTTGACTTTCACTTATTCTGACCCAACAAAATGAGACAAGTAAGATAATCATAACATTTCTATACTGTGCCAAACCAGACCAGATGAGGATAATGATTAATGTGCTGCTGAACTGCATTTAACTAGTCTGTTATTGCATGTTGTCAGACAGGCTGCAACCAAAACAGAGTCCTAAAGCACAATACTAACATGTGACAAAGACCTGATTATGGCAAAGTGAAGCCTACTGCATTTTCTTGTTGAAATTATAAATACCTCAATAGTGTATGACATGTCCATACTGTGAGATATAGTTAGATTTCAAGATACTTGGTTTGGTTATTGCCTGACTACCAAATTGCAGAACATTTTGCCTGGTGGAAAGGTCTATGTTGAGTAAGAGTTGAAAGGAGCCACGGAGGCTTAGTGTATGCAATCTTCATGCTAATAAATTTTGCATAATCCTTTGTTACACTAAATCAGTTGTTTTATGTATGACACGGTGTATAGTCTGTCTTTCAAGTGCTGCCAATGTGATCACAGAAAAATTAATCAAAATTTTTTTCTAATCCTATAAGAACTTACGACAGGGACTTCTGAGCATTGGAGATGGTCCCAGGAAGTAGGAATGAAGAATATGGGTGAGTGAGACATGGAAGCAGGGAAGGCAAAATCAGGTTAAGCAATTGAAGCAGCTGCTGGGGCTTCTGAGAGGTGGGAGAATGTCCCTCAGAATTGTCCATTTGAGGGAAAGAGACTTATGCATATATTTACCCATCAGCTCCTGTCTCCATTGGTCAAATATTAACCCTAGAATAATTCTCTGCATTACTAGTCTGCACTTCCAGTTGAATGGACTACTATTGCTCCAGAGAAGGTTTCTAGGCAGAGCTGGAACCAAAGGATGCCAGTAAAGAGAAGTGGGCCTAAGGTCCCTGGAATTTATATTATCTACTATAGTTGCAACTATGTGAAGGGCAGGCCAAGAGGATCTGAAGAGAGTCACCAAAGGCATCTCCTATAGGTACACATGGCCTTTCCTCTTTAGACATCTTATTTACCCTCTTTCCCTTAGAGTGAGTGCCAAATCAAACCAGATCTTTTGAAAGAAATAATTTTCATCGGCTTTGCATAAACACCCCTGTATTCTCAGAAATGGATGTGAAGATTCAAAGAAAAGAATTTCTGTTAAAATGCATTTCTAAAAGCATGTATAATTCAAAATGTATGCATCAAGGAGCATTTTTATCACCTCAGCTTCTCTAAAAAAGGACCAGGAAAAAGAAGAAGTAAGAGTTTGTCCATGTTGTGGAGGTAGGAAGTATATTTTTATCACTTATGTAATGGCTACAAAAGGAGCTTGGGAGTCCATCATCATCATAATTTACCACACTGACCAATTTGCTTCAGTTTCTCTGTAGAAATTTTGATGGGGGCCACAAGCTAGCACTGGCCATGGATGACTTTCTCCCTCCCTTCTTCCTACTAAGGCCATCTGTATATACCTGGACATTTGCTTCAGATCTGAAGAAACAGTAACCTCAACATTTACTTCAATATCAGTAAGATCTCTTTCAGAGAAGAGTTTTGTTGTTTTTGTGTTTGTTTTTTTCAGATAGAGTTCAGTGCAAGCTACCTTCTTGTGGGGCACTCTGGGATGTCAGAGGGGACGGAGGGCTTGGCTTGCCCATAGGCAAGGAGCAAAGGCTTCTCTTACTCTTTTATTAGGATAAAAGCTTGAATCGTCTGAAGTTCTTTTTTTGCAAATAGTTTCAAAGACTTCAGGGCCTAGAAAAAAAAATATTGCTTAGCAAATAGTGACAATTCTGACATACTCAAAGTCTTGTGAGGTCTTCTGATAGACTTATCCAGAGGCTGGTGGGAGAGGTGGTGTGACTCAGAGCTCAGGAGAGTGAAAATGGAGGATTTCCAAACATATGTCTTCTGTAGAGCCGCTTTGCTGTTATGACATTGGAAATGGTCTGTAGGGAGCAGAGAAGAAAACAGGGGCAGAGAAACCAACAGAATGATAAATGACCTCAAAGTTGATGGATTTCATCTCAGCATTCCCTTGGACCCACAACTAGCAACAATCTCATAGAACCCCAAGCTGAAAGATGAAAGCATTTCATCTTATCTTCTTCAAGATTGTTTTTTCCTCCCAGTGAACAAGATTGTAACCCTTAAGGCTAGGACCTTAAACATAGGCAAAACAGAACTTGGCTAGCCCATGATAGGTGCTCAATAAATATCTGTTGACAGATTGAATCATATATTATGGAGTTGTATACAGAAAAGTAGACTTAGAGTAGGGCAAAAAAAAAGTTCTTGCCTAAGTTCTGTGACTAATATTTCATTTTAAATTAGTTTATCTGTAAAATGAAGCATTAAGCCCCTATAGTGAACAAATCTCAGTACTATGAAGGATACAGTAAAGAAATTCAAATTTAGGAAGTGGTCTTTGTCTTCAAAAAAGACTATAATTTCTGAGAAGAGAAAATTATGAATAGTATTGTGATGAAAAGCCCAGACAGTGGAGTTGGCGTAACTTGGGTTCGAATTCAGATCCCCACATATCAGTAAAATGGAGATATTAACATATGCCTGCAACTGTCACTGGGAAGATAAAATAAAGCATTTGAAACACACAAAACTAGAACATAGTATTCAATAGCATTTGAAACACACAAAACTAGAACATAGTATTCAATACATATCAGCTATTAATAATTAGTTAATAATCAAAAAGTGATTATAATAAGAGCCAGATACATTTATCATGTTAGCATATTCTTCTGGAGTGAGTGGAGAGGAGAAGAAGCTTTATAATGGCACTGTAAATGGAGTGGCATAGGGTGTTTTCAGGAGTCTTTAAAGTAATTTTGAATTTGGCTCATAAAGCATGAGAAAAGTTTTAGTGGAAAAACAAGAGCAGGAAAAGCCTTCCTAGGAGGAGAGGGGCAGTAACATGAATGCCAAGATAAGGGAAAGGCATCATTTAGGCATTATATCACGAAGGGAGGGTTGGTGTTATTAAAGATTCAATGGAAACTTCACAAGTAGCACTTACACTACAACAATTCTCTCTATTTTTTAGGAACAAATGGATTATTATTGTTCTTAACTGTGTCTGCTACTATTAGCTGCTTACCTAATTTCACTATTGCCCTTCTTCCTCCAGCTTTACCTCTAGAACTGTTTTGGTAAAAAATGTCAACATGTCCATTTACAAATGTTCACCGCCTCTGGTCTTTTGCAGCTAGACATGTCTATATGACCCTGCTCCAGCCATTGGAATTCAAGCAAAATTCCTGGTGGGGAGGCTTCTAGGCAAGTAATTATATTCCTGACAAAAAAGAGCATTTCATCTGGCAAGCAAATTTTGCCCTCACTTCTTCCCAGCCCTTTCTTGCATCTGTGCTCAATATAGAAACAATGTCTGGAGAAAGAGCCATTTTGCACAATAAGGACAAAACCATACCCTATACGTGGTGAATCAAGATGCTGATGAGCTTGAATTTTTGATGAGGTCCGTGAAGAGCCACATGGCCATTATGCTACCTGCCCTCTACTTTATAATATGAAGTATTTGTTTCTCAAAAGAGAAACAAGGTCTTACTTGTACAGAGGGCTATAATCCTGTCTTTGTTTCATGCAACTGAACACCATCTAACTGATACCTTCAAATAGACGGACTCTGGTTGCTTGTCTGTATGATATGCTTATAACCATGCTAACGGGGAGAGCATATACCATATTATGTTTCTCCGGTTGAGGATTCTTTGTGTAGGCTCTTTCAGCATGATTATTTCTTTAGATAGATCAAGGAAGACTTAGTTATCTTGAGTGCAAAATGTATGAGGCAAGTAAGTTAAAAGGAAGGTGTGATAAAATTTCACTATAGGAAGTGATTGATAGTCATTGAAAACCAAATCCAATATATATGGGCCACAATTCTAATCCCAAGAAAAGTTCTGGAAAGGGTTAAAAACACCCTTTATTTTGCTGGAGAGGTCTTTCTAGAGTGACTCAGCTGTAAGCTGTAGATAAAACCTATGTGTATATTTTCTACTGTTCCCCAACCACTACCCAGGGAGCAATGCTGGGTAGTGAAGATTCTCACCTTCTCTTAGTAGGATGTATTAAAGACGGTGGCACTTGGAATCACATTTGGTGGAAAACAAAAGACTTATGAAACTCCCTGATCTGTCTCAATCTCTTGGTTTATGTGAGTGAGCTCAGGCTCTTGTCAGTGGGGGGGAAAAAAGGCAAAGAGCGCAGGCTCCTCAAGTTCAAGCAGGTCCCAGAACAATAGGTTATATTGGACATTGGATTTAGATTATTGAGGAATACCAAATTAAAACATTTGTACCTCATTCTGTAGGACAGACCAGTTGTTAGAGGCATTCTCAGAGTTTATCATTATTATTGGTGTTATTAATAAGAGTAGCTAACACTTGTGTGGTCACAGGCACTGTGCCATTGATGTTACATTGGTTATCTAAGTTATTCACACTAAACGTTATGAAAAGGCCACTATCACTAGCTCTCTCTTGATACATGAGACTGTTGAGGCTTAGAGACATAAATGGCTTTCTTAACCCTTCATCATGAAACATACTACCATCCTACTTGATTCTTGCATAGTTTATTTTGGATAATCCTATGTTTTTATTAAAATACCTATTGTACATGAAATAATTTCCAATTATTAGATCAAGTGCTACTTGTGAATTTTAAAGCTTTGCTGACAAATATTCAAGGTGTTTGTCTGAGCCCCACTCACTGCCCATTTGTTCAAAGATGATAACAATCTTTGCCTAAATTCCTAATTGGGAGAAGGATATAGAAGCCACTGCTCCTCTTCCCAAAATATTCTCTAGTCATTGATTTATTATTTTATTAATTATTTATTGAACCCCTAGTATGTGCGAGATTAGTCTAAGAGGGGAAGCAGGGAGGCAAACTGGCAAGTGAAGTCAAGTATTGAAGGTGCAAAGACAGAGGGAAATAAGTAAGGCATGGAAAGGAAATGGTCAATTCAACTGGAGAGAGGGGAGTCTGAGTGACACAAGAGCTTCATCTTATTGTGATGGATATAGGTTTGAGATCATCTCTGCAAAGGAATCTCTATCTTAGTTCTCTGGTGATGTCTCTTGTAATGCATCTCTGGCGATCCTCCTCATATGTAAGTTTTCTATCTTGGCTGCATGTGGTCACCTCCATTTTCTAAACAGTAGATTATAAATTTTTCAGTAAGCAATAGAAAATTCTTTGGGGAAGCTATCTAGCACCTCAATAGAGTAATACCTAAGTATTACTGCTGAAAATACTTGAGTAATTCTCCTTATATTAAAATTATACAATCTTACCAATATGCTTGTGAATCATTGATAAAATGTTCATTATTGTATATTTATATGAAATAATATAACATCACTTATTCATTAATTTCAAAAGTTGTTAAGCACCTACTATATGCCACACCACATGACACAATGCTGATGATACAGCATTCTTGTGAATCTCTGTCATTAAAGAGGTCACAGTTAACTGGGGAGACAGCATATATAGACAACTATAATAACCTATGTTAGTTATTATAATAGAAATGTGTTTAGAATTCTGTGATTATTTCTATCTTGGAAAAATCAAGGAATTCTTCCAGAAAAGGTGACATTTGGACTAGTCTTTTAAATATAAGTAGGGGTTTTGGAGCTTGCTAGATAGAGTGCTGTGAGTATGCTGAGGGTGGAGACATTATGCATGGATGCAAGGGCAAACCTGGGGAGGCAGGAAGACTTGTGATAGTCTGGGAAGAAATAGTGTGGTTAGGATGTAGAGGGCATGGTGAGTGATGGAAAACATGGACAGAAGGCAGAAGAGCAAGTTGAGGATTTATTTTGAACGACTTCAAATTCCCTTTCACCTCTGCTCCTTTCCCACAACTCCCTAAATCTTTAATGACCAAGTTGTTTCTGCTTTCATAATTTCAGGAAACGAAGTGAAGGTAATTTATCAAAGCAAATCCACAACTGACAGCCCTCCTTAAAGTTATTTGTTTTTAATATCTCCGTCCTTTTCTTTTAGTAGCACCTTGGTCTTACTGGAATAGCTGACACCCTAACTGTGGAACACTTCAGCAGAACTCACTTTACAAAAGATCCCACAGCACCAAGAAGGAAGTGTTCTACCTGTGTAGAGACCTATAATTTCAAGCTTTGATAATTTTAAAGGTACTTAACCATTGTTTTCATGAATATTTGGCATGGGTTTCTTTCTTCCAGAAGAGCTAAAATCCTGCCAACCTTGAACTTTCTAGCTTCAACTATTTGCAAAGTTAGAGGAGTGGAGAGAAAAATCATTGCAGGCTTTTGTTAGAATAGAAAATTTTACTTTATTCATCCCAATGTAACTGAAAAAGGAAGTGAATGCATTCATATGAAACTTTTTAAAGAAATTCAACTTAGAGCTCAGATGAAGTGTGAACATCTTTAGGCTAAGAACTTATTTTTAAGGAAACTATGGGGAAACTTGGAAATTAAGTTTGGAATTGGTTGTCTCCTCCTCCTCCTCCTCTTCTTCTTCTTCCTCCTCTTCCTCTTCCTTCTCTTATTCCTCTTTTTCTCTTTCTCAGTTCCACCTTTCTTTTCCTTCCTCTCCCCTCTCCCCCTAACACACAGGTACACACACACTCACATACACACATGTAGATTCTTAGTTCAATTAGACATCACATAAATAGTAACCTTGGCAATTGGCATGTTCCACAAAAGTTAATTTTTCACACTCATTAACGTTTATACAAAGCCTGTTTTTAGTGAAAGTGTTTCTAAAGTATTTGCCACACTTCTCTGCATTCTTAAAGTGTGATAAACACATTTAAACTTTTCTGTTTACACCACTACCTAGATTATGACCTTTGGATACGACCTTGAACTCTGAGTTTCAGGTTCCTTATCTTTTCCATCTCTTTCTCTGCAACAAGATAACTGCAGCGCTGGGTACCCCAAGTCTCTACCCTTCATTCAAGTGTACATCCTATACTACCGTCCTCAACTGCTATTTGCTGCCCCCTGCTGGCACCCGATGACAGTACCTTTCTACTTTTGCCATGGGTTGCCCTTCTTAACTCTTTGTTGGTTTCATTTTCAAATTTTGTATTAGTTTTCTCTACAGGAGAGAAATAGATTCTAGAAAGTATAAGTTAAATAATGTCACATTAATTTCCAGGAAAATTCCAAAGTGGATTATTGAATGTGTTGTTGTGACTACCTAAAAAGAACTAATGGTCATGTGGAGTGAGCAATGGATCACTAAATACACATGAAACATATTAACCTCACTAACCTCATCTTCTATTAGGTTAGAATTACTATCCTGGATTAGTGAAGTGCTGCAGATGTTGATCACATTGGTTTTGCAAGGAATTTAGACTTTGTTGATATCTTCATGACCTCTTTCCTTTCTTCAGAGTATTTTTCTTGCTACGGCATCTATCCCTTCTCTATCCATGCTGAAACAGAGAAGTATTATCCAGTGGATGGTATAACAGTATCAATGCTCAGTTGAAAAAAATCTGAGCCCTTAGAGGGCAAAAATGTGATTTAAAAAATCGTTTTTGGTGTGTGTCTCTCTATATATAACATGTTTAACAGTATGTAGTATATTTGTGCTAAAAGCTTATTGAATTTTGGTAACTAGTTGAGTGATGTTGGACGTGACACTTATTTCTCTGCCTTCTTCTTCTTTTTTTTAACCACCTAAAGAACGAACTGGCTGTACCATATCACTGTGGTCCTTAGATACTCTAATATTTACTGCACAAAGGTATAATCTTCTCAGATGTTACTGACTGAGGCAGAACTAGTTGAAGCAATGCTAGCTGACCTCAGGTTTGAATGATATTTTATAGAATGTTTTGTTTTGGTTTTTTGTATTTTTAGTAATTTTACTCCTTCATCTCCTATACAGTTGATAGCTTGCTAGCTCTCTATTCTCTGTATTCCAGTACTGATCACATTTCTCCTACCTCTTAGTTGCTAACACTAAACTTACATGTCTGATAAACTAATACTAAAGCTTTGTTTTTTATGCCACTACACAAAAACATTCAAAATCCTGAGGCCTCTAACCTCTTATGGTGGTCTGAGGTTGGCTTCAGTTCATCTTGTGGCAAAAAGCACATAGTATTTGTAAAAGTTATTTTTCTTTCTCTTCCACACCTTCTCGCTTCCAAATTGTTCTTTGTGGCTATGTTTCAAATAGATGATGTTGCCATAAATCTTTAAACAAGTGGGGCACATTATTGTATAATCACTGATAGGCAACCTCGGTATTTCTATTCAAGGCATAATCTGGCTCCATATGTTGACTGATTTGTGAAGAGATTAGTGCATAAATCAGTGAACAAATATTTAGTAGGGATTTCCCCTCACTTTGTGCAAGCTACTCACATGGAGATCTGAAATACTGAAAGAGAGTCCTCAATCTCAGGAAGACATAACACAAATAATAGTACTGCAGTTAAATTAAAAATATAAACATTGGAAACCACAGAACAGTGTGTGCTTAGCAGTTAAGTGCATATTTCAGAGATTTAGTGCTTTGGCTTCAGAGGCTATAGTGAATCTCTCTGGTCAAGACTCTCTGTACAGGCTGCTGGGTACGGAAGTTCTGACAGAGAGCTCTGCTATTTGTTAGCAGAGATGTGTTTGCTATTTCTTCAGAGACAAGTGTTAACTGCCATCATGTGTCCCCTCTTCTCTGAGAATATTGATCCAGTGTTTCTTCTCTTTTGCTTCAAGAAGACTCTGTTTTCCCACTCTGTAGTTTGGTGCTTGCCTCACCTTCCCTAAATGGTAAACTTGTTTAAAAGTTATAAATGTATTTCCTCTCTTCAGCCAAAAGTGGATTCCTTCATGCACACTGCTCCTCCATGAGATATGACTTGATAATTTTATGACCATTCAGGTTCTTTCAAAATGGGGATGAGGATGGAACAGAAGAGCATGGACTCTAAGACAGGTGAACCTGGCTCTGAAGCACCACTTCTTGGTTGTGATACTCTTGCTGATTTTCTTAAACTCTCTAGGCCTCAAGTTATTCATCTATAAATAGAAGATAACATGGAGCTATGACATTAGGGGAATAAATTTGGCAGAAGTACATATGATAAACTAGAGAATCAAGAGAAACCACTGGTCAGGAGACTATTTCAGAAACTGGTGTGTGAAAATGGTGATAAATATCTCAGCTAAGTCACTGACTGAATGCTCTGACAGTGTGGTAGGTTTTTGAAATAGAAATCGGTCTGAAAAATTCAGGGCATATGGTTGCCATCAATAAAAAACATGTGGTCTAGGTTTTCTTCTTGAAAGTACTGATGAGGACACTAGCAAATATATTGTTCTGAAATGTTATGAGGACAAGGACTTTGTCTGTCTTGTTCTAGCAGCTTCCACAGTGTTCCTTACAGGTAGTCATTTGATGAATGTATTTGATATATGAAAATTCATCTTATCCTAGTCTTACCATTCCAGATCACTCACACCTGGAGGTCATGGCATTTGACTTGTATCCAGTGCTAATTATAGCTAGAGTCAGAATCCAATATGGCCCTGATGACTTTACTTAAAAATTTTTTAAGTTTATTTATTTATTTTAAGAGAGAGAGAGAAAAAGAGAGAGAGAGAAAGAGAGCCAGCAGGGGAGGGGCAGAGAGAGAGAGGGAATAGAGGATCTGCAGCAGGCTCTGCACTGAGAGCTAACAGCCTGATGTGGGGCTTGAACTCATGAACCCTGAGATCATGACCCAAGCCAAAGTCAGATGCTTAACTGACTGAGCCACCCAGGCGCCCCTGGGATGACTTTACTGTGCAGCATGTTTAGAAGACTATACTTTGGAGTCAGATGGTCCTAGGATAGAATCTTTAATCCCTTACTTATTAGCCATGTTGAAAAACTATGTTGTTTATTGCCTTAAGCCTCAATCTCATCTTCTATAAAATAGGGATAGTATTAACAACCTGAAAGGTGCTTTTTAAAATTATATATAATCTATATAAAATGGTTAGCATAATACCTGGCACATTACAGGTAAATAACAATCTTTAGCTATTTGTAATCTTTATTATTGTTGTGCTGTTAAACTCAAACCTCAGTAGCCACTTAACAACTGTAAGCTTTTGTTTATTAGTTGGACTATATGAAAGAATAGGCAAAATACTTGGGTTTAGAAAAACTGACTTACTAATAAAGCATACATCTGAATGAGGACTTGACACAGCCAGGCTCTAATTTTTGGTAGACTTCCCTTTTACCTTCTTATAGGAAGTAACAGTCTTGCCTTTCCTGGTAATATGATACTGGGACACATGGCTGCCTCCACCCCCCTTTTTCCATCTAGAGGCTTAGTCTCCCAAAATGTTCTGGGAAGAGTAACTGGCATTGCTCTTAGGATATGATGTATATGTATGCCTCCTGCACCAGTATTCCAATTGTGTTTTTCCATAGAATTGTTATGAAAGAGATTCAATTGTAAGGAAATTTTATTTGTAGAACTGTCCTTCCAATACATTATGAATTCAGTAACCTTTTGAGGCAAATCTGGAGATTGTCATCATAACCCTCTATTCTGAGCTCTAGTCCTTTTAAATCCCCAAACAATGACACACACATCATGATTTCCATTGAGGCCACAGTCTAAGTTCCAATAGCCAACCTTCAAATGGTCTCAGGACTGCAGCTCGTTGGGATGTTTTCATTGTTAGTACAATTGTTATGAAAGGCAGTGCAGTACAGAAGACCAAGATCTGGAGATCTTGACTCTGTGCTGAGCTGTACCCCCCACTTATTTTCTAACTTTGGACAAGTCACATCCTCCTCTGGGACTCAGTTTGCTCATCTGTAAACCGAGGGGTTTGGACTGAAGTTCCCTCCGACTCAAAAGGCCTCTGATTCAGCAAAACACTTACTATTATAGCTATTAAAGAAGGTTTGTTTCAGATTGATTGTGGTGGCCACTGCTTTCTTGGTCTGTCACAGTCCTCATTTCTTCCTTTTCCCCTCACGTCCCTGTGGTATTTTGGCACAGGATGAGTCACTCTGCCGGCTGTGGCATACATCCGGAAATGGACTGCCATCCTCTTTCCTGGCACAGAGAGGGAGGAATGAAACTTTTTATATCCCCTCCTATTGATTAATGACATCTACTACACAAGAATTATGATTACTCTGGTCTCATCAACCCACATCTATGAATACAAATCCTTCACGTTACTGCAAACTCAGGATGAGTCTGACCTCGGAAAGGCTTTGGGAACACTTTAGAAAACATCTCTTTCTACCACTGAAAGGTTCACAACTATTGTTTTCCTTTTCTGACTCATCTTTGAATCAGTAAATTAAATATGTATAACTTGTGAAGATTTCATTTTTATTAAAGCAAGGTGCTTTGCTGTGCAAAGTCAAGATTTAGAAGTAGTTCAGCTCTTCTTTCCTCCCCTTTCAATGATTTTATTTCCTTTAGTTTGCAGGAGGGCTATCAGAAAGCTGCTCTCTCTCTTTATCTCTCTGTGGCTCTGGCTCTTCCCTGTAACATGGAGAAGTTAAAAATGAGTTGACTATCATCTACTTCTCTAGGGGTCTGGCAAGATTTGAGGATCCAGAGGCTGTTTCCCAAGTAAGTGCTGGCCATTATGTTTTCTGGGAGATTGTGTCTTCCTCTGGAGTGGGGAAAGTTATATTTTTGTATTATGTTGTTTATGACATGTTTTGGAATTCTCTTTCTTGATGATCCTCCCATCTGGAATGTTCTTATCCCGCTCCCCCAGCCCTACCTGCCACTTTGTCATCATGCCTCCCTCCTTTTTATTTCCCTAAAAGGGACTAGTTTATTTCATCACCTAAAGCCTTTTTGCCTACATTATTTTCTCCTAACATGAATATCTATACCACCTACTGTATATCTCATATTTTTGATAATTTGTTTGGATAATGTATCAGATTTTTTATACAGTTTCTTCCTGGTATGCAAATCTTGCCTTCCCAACCAGATTGGAGGTTTCTTGAGGGCAAGAGACTACATGCTTTTAAATAATTTAAAACATTTTTATTGAGCTCTCTTTATTTCCATGGCACATATTATAATTTATTTCTATCAGTTGTACTGAGCATAAATTTTAAGTGTTACCAAAACCCTTTGTTAACAACTGAGTAGCAGATGACATCACCTGAAAAATACAAATGTTATCTGTTAAACCATCAAACTAGTAGAGATTGTAGCATTTTGATATTGTGACTGGGACCAAACTCTTACCTTTCTTCATTCATTTCAGTTCTCAGTTCTCCAGCCATGTATAAAGTGCCAGGCACTGTCCTAGGTACCAAACCAAACCAAACCAAACCAAAAACAACTCATCAGGTTCCCTGTGCTTAAGGAATGTTTGCTGTACCTTTGAGCAAGTCATTTAATGTTTAGACATATTTTCTTATCAAACAATGGGGGCAAAAACTATTTCTTGAAAAAAAATATAAAACTTCTTGAAATTGAGAAGTGCTGAGTTACTTTTTGTCTTTCTTAATTCATTGAGAGGATATGTTTTATGAAAAGTGATGTTCTCTTAAAAATAGGAGGTTTCCTTCTCTTAATTTATGTTATTTTCACTTTCAGGGAAGCAGAAACCTATGAGAATGGCAGATTTATTTGCCTATAAGAAATATGAGTGACGATGGGTTGCTGGTGTGACAATTTTAGTCTTTCTCCATCTTTTTCACTTATTGTCAGCAGTCCACCTAGAACTTCCATTTTTCTTCATTTCTCTTTCCTTTTGTTTTCTTTCCTTTCTTCCAAATCACTGTTGCCATCATAGTCAAATCCCTATACATTTAAAAATGTTCATTTATTGAAAAAGTATTTGTTGTGTTTTTACTAGGAACATGGTTCTAGATACTAGGATACAGTAGCAAACAAAACCGACTTAATCCTGCCTTTATGAAGTTTACTTTCTAGAATAAAGTCAGAAGCTAAATAAAAATAAATCACTTAGGAAAAAGAGTATATTGGAAGATTAAGAGCTATGGAGAAAAATAAGGCTGAGAAACTAGTTACGGGATGATGGGGGGTGATGGCTACAATATAATGCAAATAATAAGGGAAGATAATTTTTGCTTAATGTCTTGAAAAGGGTGAGGGACAAGTCATGTGGATATCTGTTGGAAGAACATTCCAGAGATAGTGACCAGTTTATCACAAAATCTCTGAGGTGAGAATGAGTAAGTCAGAGAAGAAGTAGGAGATGCATGGACAGAAGGAAGGCTGGCAGGGGCCTGAAGGGCATTGTAAGGACTTTGGCTGTTATGCCAAGTGAGATATACAACCAGTAGAGCATTTTGAGAAGGATAAAGGCATGATATAACTTAGGTTTGAATAAAATTACTCTGGCTCCTATATTGAGATAAGACTCTAAAAGGGCAGATGAA
Source organism: Crocuta crocuta (assembly GCF_008692635.1). Classification (NCBI taxonomy): domain Eukaryota; kingdom Metazoa; phylum Chordata; class Mammalia; order Carnivora; family Hyaenidae; genus Crocuta; species Crocuta crocuta. The sequence continues at coordinate 3,142,782 of NW_027529549.1, forward strand.
GAAGTAAGAAAATCAGTTAGGAGATTATCGCAGTAACCCATGTGACAAATGGTGATGGCTTGGACCAGAGTAGGAAGGGTGGAAACTGAAAGAAATGTCAGGGTCCTGCATGTGTTTTGAAGGTAGAACTCAGAGAATTTTCTGATATATTGGCCACAGAGTATAAGAAACAAAGTATATTCAAGGAAGACTGCAAGATTTTGGCCTAAGGAGCTAGAAAAATGGAGTTGACATTTTGTAAGAAGTATGTTTGAGGCACTTAAGTTTGAGAAGCTTATTAGAATGTAAAATAGACAGTTGTTTATAATAATACAGAGTTCAAGGGTGAGGTTCAAGTAACAGATTTAAGTGTAGCATCAAATACCACTTAATACCATCAGCATATAGATGCTATGAAAAAACATGTGATTGGATGAAATAACCAAGGGGGTTCATATAGACAGAAAAATGAAGAGGTGTAAGGGCTGATCCCCAAGGCATTCTAAGGTCAAGACTCTGTAGATATGGAAGGAACAAGCAAACTAGATCAGCTTATATGGTAGGAGGAAAACCAGAAGACCATAGTGCGAGTCAAATAAAGATAATGTGTTGAGGGAGAGATCAAATCCTACTAAGTAAGATGAGGATTATTGAAGTATCCCTTGGCAAGAACCCTGGTTTTTCCTTCCCCAGATTGCTCAATACCATTAGATTTAGCTTCCTAAAACATGGTTTTTATCATGTCCCACTCAAAAAACTTCCACTCAATGTAATGATAAGGAACTAAAGCCCAAATACTTTAGCTTAATATATAGGCCTCATAAAACCTCCCTACTCATCACTGTCTAGTAGGAAATGGCTCATCTCTTGGAAGTTCCTGCACCTCTTATGTTCTTTTCTCACCCAACATGTTTGCTTATGCTATTTTTGTCACTGTATATTAGCCTTCCCATTTCTCTTCAACAGTTACAATCCTCTTCCTTCCTCATCTGGCTGAAACCCTCACTATGCCAGGCCTTGAGAGGCTCTCCCATCTATGAGTTCCCACACCTTACCACCATCCCATCTTCAGAGGTGCTTGTACTCCCCCATGATTTTTCAACGGTTCATGAGCATATGTGTCATCTTTTCTATGAGAGTACAAGTTCCTTTAGAGTAGAAGCCATGTTTTAGTCCTATATCTTCTGTAGCTCCTTGAGACTGAGCACTTAATGAACCTGCAAGGAATACTTCAAATAGAAATGGAAAGCTGTCATTGGCTATTTGGCTGGTTCAGAGATTTTTTTCTTTATATCTCATCAGTGATACTATTTCTCGACAAGAATATCTTTCAGGAGATCTCAGTTTTTAAAGAGGGTACATGTAGAACTGCTAAGGTAGAAGGCAGAGGTGTAGGAACCCTGAACTTTGTCATGTGTCTGTCCTTCTGTTTCAGTCACTCCACTCATACCCCTAGGATAGCCTCAGAAATACTTCTATGGAACCCATTGTTGCAGATGAAGAATATGAAATTCAGAGGCAATTTGTGCAGGTAGTAAATAACAAAACTAGTATTTCTGTCTACAAATATTTTACTTTGTTTACATTATATAAAGTGAATGAATGAATGAGCTAATAACTGAATAAAAAAGACAAGGGAAGTAGATGACTGATTAGTTCTTTACTGACTGTATTGGTGCTCTCATGACCTCTCTTGATGTAAACAAGGATGAATAATCACAATACCCATTATATAGATAAGGTTGGGGTGAAGAGTTTAACAGATTGCCTCAAGGCTGGGAATTGAAGGATTCGAGCCCACCTCCAGACCTCTAGTGCTGAAGCTTCCATTTATTTCTGCCATGTCATATCCCTTTTGGAGTAGAAATAAAAGACAAATAGAAATTAAAATATGTATTCAGAGGATATTTTGAATTTATGCCCCAAAACTCTTATAGCTCTATCTCTTCTATTTCTCTTTTCTCTCCAGACCTTCCTTTCTCTCTTTCTGTGTTTTAATAGTTACATGTCAGCACTAGACAACTCTAGAGATATTTATTAGCAAGGAGCTACAGAGTCACAGGTCAGAAGCTAATTTTGCATTGCAGGATTGATTCTGTTGAAAATATATTTCATAAACTTAAAAAACCCATATTGGGTGGGGACACAAGACAGTATCAGTATTTCTCATTTTTTATTTATCCTGCAAACACAGTCTCTCAGCCAGAATTTTATGTGTCCTATTGGGATGGGGGATATTTCCAACTAGTGTCACTTAGTAGTGTTAAATGAAATCAGAGTAAAAACATTACTTTGGGAGGGTCTTTGAGATATTTAATACATATTTGCAGAACATTTTATGACATACTACTTTGTTTTGGTAGCCCGGTTTGGATATCTAGAAATGCTGTAAACTAAATTAAGTGAAATGCCTTTTTGAATGTAATAGAAAATATGTCCATTCTGGGTGCTTCATAAGTACTAATTCTAAGAAGTTCTAAAATCTAAATTTTCTACATTACAGAAACTGTGAATATTCCGGTACATGGAAAGAGTAATTATCTTATATTTGAGTAATCCTTTTTACTTTTAAAACACTTTTATATATCCTATCTTATTTCTCAAACAACCCTGTATTATAGATGATAGTATCTCTACTTCAAAGATGAGGGATTTAGGAATATGAGACTTATCTAAGGTCATAGAACCTCAAGCTAATAAATTCTATGTATGGTGGGAAAGTGTGTTTATAATATTATTATATGTTTATTATATTATTACAGAAAAGCATATTTTTCTCTTTCCAGGTAAAAACTCCCCAAACCTTATGACCTTAATATTTTTTATTAGCTTCTATTACTGAACTAGTAGAATCCATAAATGGCTTTACCACGTACTGAGAACTGATAACCAACATAAAACAGTATATTTTGTATAGCAGTTTGAATTTGACAGAGTAGATATTTATCTACAATATCATGTCTGGTTTTTCCAACAACTCCAAGAAGCAGGATGGTCAGGTATACTTGTCCAGATTTTATAGATAAGCTGGTCAAGTGACTCACTAAAAGCCATATAATCAGATTGTAAAAAAAGAGACATAAACTTGGTTTTGGATGTCAAGTCCAGAGATTCTCCATGTGGAGTATTGAACACATTTTCTTGGCATATGTAAGGGTTTAGTACATGGTACTTTTATTGTCATTCTCTACATCAAAGTGATTTGTAAATCCTTGGCCAAGTTGGCTGATGTCTATAATCCTAGCTAGTGAGCCCATTCTTTAATCCTTATGATAAACCACTCAGCTGCAAATAATTAAACAAGTGTCTACATGCTGGAAACTGAATTTGAGTAGGACAATTCTTTTTCATTTGTTTGTTTTGTTTTTTGTTTTGACAAATAGTTTATTGTCAAATTAGTTTCCGCATAACATCCAGTGCTCATCCCCACAAGTGTCCTCCTCCGTGCCCATCCCCCTCCCCCCCACATCCATCAGTCCTCGGTTTTTGTCAGCATTCAAGAGTCTCTCATGGCTTGCCTCTCTTCCTTTCCCCCACCGTTTCCCCCCTTCTTCTCCCCCTTGTTCCTCAGTTAAGTTCTTCCTAATCCTTGAGTAGGACAATTCTTAAGTGGTCAGTTGGGAAACTTTGCAAGCAGAAGTGGACTTCATTTTACAATGTGGTGAACTGTGCAAATATCATTTTATGTGTCTTTGCCAAGATGGTCTTTAAGTATTATTAATTTTCTGAAGGTTTCAGGGGTGGGGCAAAAATGCCACAGTGACCACTAAACATTATTGAATCTTTGAGTTGGTATAAAGTAAAATTTGTAGTCATAGGGAGGCAATCTCAGTCATTGAATTGAACAGTTGAGTGGTTATTCATGAGTGTTCCTGCAGGACAAAATGCTGTATGTTTGTTTAATTCAGAACTTTCAAAACTTTAATAGAAGCTATCATAACTATCATTTATTGTGTGTTTACCATGGCCAGTTACTGTGCTAGATAAATTATACATAGGGAAACCATATATCCAGGTGTGCCTGGGAGAGCCCCTATATTACCTTTATGTCCTTGCATAAATATTAATAGTGTCTTCTTTCATTCTTAAAAGTGTCCCAGAAGAAAAAAAGGGAAAAAATGATATATAGATGGCTATATACATGATTGAGACATTTAGAAAAAAAGTTATTATAAAATCTAAATAGTAGTAGATATATATGGTAGTGGATAAAAGTTCTTTCAACTTTTCAAAATGTTGGGTAACAAATTATATGGTAGATGATCTCATTTAATACTTAAAATCACCCTATAAGTTAGATACAATTATTATCTGCATTTGACAAGTGACAAACTGGAGTCACCATGAGCTTAAGAAAGTGGCCCAATATGTATATGATCTCATTTAATACCTAAAATCACCCTGTAAGTTAGCTACAATTATTATCTACATTTGACAGGTGGCAAACTGGAGTCACCAAAAGCTGGAGAAAGTGGCCCATAATGGAAACTTAAAATTCTCCAGCTGTGCAGCTCCAAAACCCATGCCATTGGAAACAATGCCATACTTGCCCCAAAGATACAATCATAGTAATTATAAACACCAAGTATATAAACACCTTTTTCTGTAACAGATACTTAAATTGCAAGGAAATAGTGTTTTCCAAAATAAATTTTAGGAAACATTGTCATAGAGCACAACAGAGGGAGAAGAATCTCACACATTTTACTTACTCTTTTACTACCTTTTATTGATCAAATCTCTGTCAATAACTTTTTATACATAATTTCATTTTATTCCTTACAGGGACATTATTAAGAAATATTAATATGTTTGCTTTATAATGAAGAAATGGACACCTAGAGTTAAATCTATGGCCATACGTTTTAGTGAGGTTCCAAGCTGGAAATCAAATCCAGGGATATCTACTATCCATACCCCTCAACCTGCTTTTTTCAAACTTGTCCACTCTGCCTCTTTCAATGAGTTTAGCCCTAAAAAGGAATTCATGCCTATGAAGAAAGGCCCTGAATATTATGGGTGAATATTAATTTAAATGTGAATAGAGTGTACCAATAGAATTAACTCCTAAAATCTTCTCTTCATAATACACCATTTTTAGAGAACAAAGAAGGTAAAAATTAGTCACTTTTAAGTTGCATCAGTAGATTCTATGATACTATCTTTATCCAAATATTTTAGCCATTCTTAATTGAATACTTATTAAATGAGGAAATTGAAAGCTAATTACTCCTATTCCTTCTTCTTAGGAGAGACAGATAAATCATACATACTAATTTTCTACTTTGTATCTGGCACCATGCCCTTCTCTGTCTTAGTTCCCTATCTGCAAAGTGGATATAATAATGATAGTGTCAATCTTATAAGGTGACAGTGTGAAGGTCAAATAATAGCTTTAATCACTTAGAACAGTGCTTACCTCACATTTAGACATCGTTCATTCATGTATTCATTTATTCAACCAGTAGTTATTGGGCATGTACTATGTGCTGCACAGTATTGTGTATGCCAGGGATATAGCTGTGAAAAAAATATAGATGAAATCCCTGCCCTCATGAAGCTTGGGTTTTAGTGAGGAAAGGAGATAATACTTGGGTGAGAGAGTAAATATATATCAGGTGACACATTAAGGCTCATCTAGGTTGTACTGCAGTAAAAATAACCCCCAATTTTCAGTGGCTTAACCCAATAAACGTTTACTTCTCACTCATGCTTCATGCTTAAAGCACATTGGCAAGGGGCTCTGCAATTCACCATTGCATAGGAATTCAGGACAGAGGCTCCATCGTGACCCATGCACCATGATCCTCAAAAGAAACATGGTAAGGTGTGCATTGACTCTTAAAGCCCCTACCAAGAAAATGCACATCCACATTTCATTGGCAAAGCCAGGTCATATATCTGTGTGTAATGTCAAAGCAGGTAGGGAATACAAGGCTGCCATATGCTTGGGAGGGGTGTAGAACTGCCCCAAAGGTGATTACATACAGGAAGAGGAGGCTGAATGAGAAATGAAGCAGGGTCATGGGGACTAGTGAACACTGGGTAGGGAGAAGGGTGTTTTATATAGGGCACCCATAGAAGGTCTCAAAGATAATATGGCATTTAAGTGGAGTAATGAAGAAAGTAAGGGGGAAGGTCTTATATGGAGAAAGAGTTTTGTTGTCCAAGAAGATAGCCAGGGTGAAGACCCTGATGCAAGGGTATTCTTGACATGTTTGCAAAACAGGTAGAAGGTCTGGATGATTGAAATGGAAGGAACATGGGAGAGAATGAGGGAGAGAAAGTCAAAGAGAGAGCAAGAGGCCAGTCGGTCATTGTGAAGACTTTGGCTTTAGTGTTGAGTTGGATTGACATTTTGAAAGGAGAAGAGACGTTATCTTATGTACATGTTAATGGGATCACTCTAGCTGCTGTGTGGAGAAGGGAGTCTATTGAATTATTCAGGTGAGAGATGATGCTGGCTTGGATGAAAGTGATAGCAATGGAGAGGTGAGAAAGGGTGAGATTATAGATATATTTTGAAAATGGAGTCAAGAGGATTTGCTCACTGACCAGATGTGGGATGTGAAAGAAAGAGAGAAAAGAGTCAAGGGAAAATTGAACATTTCTAAAATGTGAAATTGTAAGGATGAACTTGTCATTTACAAAGAGGTGGAAATTGGGAGAGAAAAGCTCATAAAATGTCATCTTAAGTATCATGATTATTTAGTCTTTATAGTAGCTGTACAAGAAGCATTTTAGTCTCTTAATTTTAAAAAATACAGAGCTGATGTTCAGTAATGTTAAGTTGCTTATCCAGGGACACAGCTCTAGATCACTTGGTTCCTAACTCCAAGAGAGATACAATACACTGATAATTATAAACCATATTTCTTCTTTTCTTCTGGTTTGGTGATTAACTATATTTTGATATATTTTTAAATGCTATATCATAAAAGCTAAATTATTTTAGCAATAAGTAAAAATCACAATGTAGGATTTTTGAAGGGGTTGATATAAAACCACTAAGAAAGAACTGGAAGCCTCTGTCAAGTATACTATCAATATAGAATTACCTACCACCAGCACTACTGTCTAACATAAAATAAAAATTACAAGTAATCCTGAGTAATGTGTATATGTATCAATGGTAAGGGCATGCAGCTAGATCAGTGGAATGAATTGGGGTTTCATTTCAATATTGTAAATCAATATTAAAGTATCTCTATCTATCTATCTATCTATCTATCTATCTATCTATCTATCTATCTATCATCTATCTATCATCTATCTATAACTGACACTATAGCTACATAATTATATTTAGTATATATATGTGTATACACATATATCTATATGAAACCTACTGGCTTTTCTTCTTTTCTATTCTTTTATTTATTTATTTATTTTTATAAATAGTTTATTGTCAAGTTG
>NW_027529550.1:0-1576 GCF_008692635.1 Crocuta crocuta
GTAAGAGAAGAGAAATAATAAAAAATCAGGGCAGAAATAAACAATGTAGGGACCAAAGAAAAAAAAAAAAAAACAGTTGAACAGATCAATGAAACCAAGAGTTGGTTTTTTGAAAAAATAAACAAAATTAACAAACCCCTAGCCAGGCTTCTCAAAAAGAAAAGAGAGAGCACTCAAATAGNAGCACTCAAATAGACAAAATCATGACTGAAAATGGACTTATTACAATCAACCCCTCAGAAATACAAGCAAATATCAGGGAATACTATGAAAACTTATATGTCAAAAAACTAGACAACTTAGAAGAAATGAACAAATTCCTAAACACACATGCACTACCAAAATTCACACGGGAAAAGATAGAAAATCTGAACAGACCCATAACTAGTGAGGAAATCGAATCAGTTATCAAAATTTCTCCCAGCAAATAATAGCCCTGGACCAGATGGCTTCCCTGGGAAATTCTACCAGACATTTAAAACAGAATTAATACCCATTCTTCTCAAGCTATTCCAAAAATAGACACCAAAGGAAAACTTCCGAATTCATTTTACAAAGCCAGCATCACTTTGATTCTCAAGCCAGACAGAGATCCAACAAAAAAAGAGAACTACAGGCCAATATCCAGATGCAAAAATCCTCAACAAGATACTTGCAAATTGAATTCAACAGCACATAAAAAGAATTATGAATTATGATCAAGGGGAATTCATTCCTGGGTTACAGGGCTGGTTCAATACTCACAAATCAATCAATGTGATACATCACATTAACAAAAGATAAAAATCATATGATCCTGTTGATAGATGCAAAAAAAAGCATTTGACAAAATACAGCATCCCTTGTTAATAAAGACCCTCGAGAAGTCGGGATTGAAGGAATTTACTTAAACATCATAAAAGCCATCTAGGAGAAGCCCTAAGCTAACATCATCCTCAATGGGGAAAAACTGAGAGCTTTCCCTTGAGATCAGGAACATGACAGGGATGTCCACTCTCACCACTGTTGTTTAACATCGTGCTGGAAGTCCCACCAACAACAATCAGACAAAGGAAATAAAAGGCATCAGAACTGGTAAAGAAGAAGTCAAACCTTCACTTTTCCCAGATGACATGATACTCTACATAGAAAACCCGACAGACTCCACCAGAAACCTACTAGATCTGATCAAGGAATTCAGCAAAGTTGTAGGGTACAAAATCAACATACAGAAATCGGTTGCATTTTCATACACCAATAATGTAGCAACAGAAAGAGAAATCAAGAAACTGATCCCATTCACAACTGCACAAAACAATACCATAAAATACCTAGGAATAAACCTGGCCAATGATATAGGAGATCTGTATGATGAAAACTATAGAAAACTTATGTAAGAAATTGAAGAAGACACAAAGAAATGGAAAAACATTCCATGCTCATGGAAAGGAAGAATAAATATTGTTAAAATGTCATTACTACCCAAAGCAATCTACACATTCAATGCAACCCTAATCAAAATTACACNAGCACAAAAAGAGACACATAGACAGATGGAATAGAATAGAGAACTCAGAATTAGACCCACAAATGTATG
>NW_027529551.1:0-6628 GCF_008692635.1 Crocuta crocuta
CACTGGGTGTTATATGGAAACCAGCTTGACAATAAACTATTTAAACAAAAAAGAAGAGCAAATAAAAAGAAAAATATTCATTTGCAAGGTATCTCCCTCTCTACGACAGGAAGAGAATAATGACTTAATCTTTGCACTGGGTGCAGAAGAGTACTGGGTGTTATATGGAAACTCACTTGACAATAAACTAAGAAAATAAAAAATTTAAAAAAACCTACAGCCAAATTAATTGAGGGGGGACCAATGGAGTAAAGACAGAAACTATCATTATCAGTAACTCGAAAAGTAACATTAAAAAAAGGAAAAAAAAGGTAAGATCAATAAAAATATTAGAGGTTTTAAAAGGATAGTAAAGGAATATTATGAACTTTATTCCAGAGAATTTCAAAAATTTTATTAAATTGACAAATTCTTTGAAAGATGGAAACCACTAAAGATCACTCAAGAAAAAATAGATAATGTAAATAGTCTCATCTATTTTAAAAATTGAATGTATAGCTAAAAATATTCCCACACAGAAAACACTAGGTCCAGNTCATGTATGAGTTCTACCAAATGTTTAAGGAAGAAATAGTAATGAGTTTTTGAAAACCTATCACAGAAATTTGAAAAGTAGGAAATACTTTTAAAATTATTCTATATAGACAACAAACCAGATAAAGACATACAAGAAAACTATCTACCAGTATCCCTCAGGAACACAGATGCAAAAATGTTAAAAAGTATTTTAGCAAATTAAATTCAATAATATATAAAAGAGGATTATACATTATGACCAAATTGGGTTTACCTTAGGTTGATTTAACATTCAAAAATCATTTAATGTAATACACCATTGTATGAAATTATATAAGAAAACCCATATGATCACTTTAATAGATGTAGTAAAAAATGGTTGCAAAATTCAACATCCATTTTTATTATGAACTCTCAGAAAACTAGGGCAAGAAGGGAACTTCTTTATCCTGAAGAAGGACATGTATCCAAACTTTAAAGTTATTGTTATACATAACTTTAAATGATGAAATGTTTTCACTCTAATATCAAAATCAATACATGGATGTCTACTCTTACTACTCAAAATTTCATTCGGGGTTCTAGTCAGGGCAATTAGGAAGTTAAATAAGTAAATCGGTCTTTATTTGCAATCAACATGATCATGCATGTAGAAATTTTTGTGTACTCTACAAAAGGCTACTAGCACTAATAAAAGAGTTCACCAGTGGGGTAGGATTCAATATCAATACACAGAAGAAATCAATTGCATTTCAATGAAATAGCAAGAAACATAAGGAAATTGAATTTTATAAGTACCACTTACAATATCACCAATAAATAATAAATACTCAGCAATATCTTGAAAAAAAGTGTGTAGGATACATAAGGTGAAAAACTATAAAACATCAATGACAGAAATTAAAGATCTAAATAAATTGATATACATACATTGGTCATGGGTCAAAGTTTTAATATGGTTATAATGCTAATCTTCCTAAATTGATCTAAAAGTTCAACACATTCCCTTTTGAAATTCCAGTAGGCATTATTTGTAGAAATTAACAAGCTGACTCTAAATATGTATATAGAAATGCAAACAACCTAGAATATCCAAAACAACTATGAAAAAGAAGAAAGTTGGAAGGCTCACATTTACTAATTTAAAAATTATTATAAAGTCTACTGTAATTAAAGTGTTATAGTATTGGCATCACGACAAACAAATAAATGTGACAGAATATCATCCAGAAATGTAACCACATATATATGAACTAATGATTTTTTTACAATGGTTCAAAGTAAATTCAGTAAAGAATAGTCTTTTCAACAAATTACATTGAAACAATTGTATATTCACATAAAAAAATAACCTTTATTTATACATTATACCATAGACAATAATTACTTGAAAATAGATCATAGACCTAATGTGAAACCATAAAATACAATTTCTAGAATAAAACATTAAGTAAAATCTCTGTGTTCTTAGGTTATAAGGATGGTTCTTGATATGAGCTCCAAAACATAATACATAAAAGAAAAAAAGATAAACTGAACTTCATGAAAATTTAAAACTTATGTTCTTTTAGAGGTGATGTTAAGAGAATGTAATGGCAAGTCATGGACAGGGAGAGCATGTCTGCAAAGCATATATCTTATAAAATACGTGTATCTAGAATATACAAAGAACTCTCAAAATTCAATACTGAAAAACAAACACCCTAACTAATAAAATGGACATCAGACTTGAGCATATACTTTGCCAAAGAAGATATTTGTAGGGTACCCGAGCACATGAAAAAAGATGCTAAATATTATTAGTCATCAGGCAAATCCAAAATAAACTACAATAAAAGAACTACACACATATTAGAACAGCTCAAATTTAAAAGGCTGATCATAGCAAGTGTTGAAGAGGATGTGTAGTACTGGAACTCTCATATACTGCTGGTGGGGATGTATATCACAGCAACTTGGGAAAACAGGCAGTTTTTTAAAAAGTTAAACATGTTTACCATATGATCCATCCGTTTCACTCCTAGGTATTTACCCAAGAGACATTAGAGCATATGTCCATACATAATCTTGTACATGAATGTTACTAACAGCTTTATTTGTAATAGCCTCAAGTCTGGAAACAAAGCAAATATCAATCAATGGGGAAAAAAGATAAAGAAATTGTCTTCTATCTGTAAAAGGGAATACTATTCAGAAATAAAAGAAATAAGTTATTGGTGCATACAACTGCATGGATGGATTTCAAAATTAACTATGCCGAGTGAAAAAAAACAGATAAAAATAGTATATACTGTATGGTTTCTTTTATATAAATTCTAGAAAATTCAAAGTAATCTATAGTGACAGAAAGTAGATCACTGGATGCTTGAGAATGTGAAGAAGGAATTACCAGGGAGCATTAGAGATTTTTGTAGGTGATGAATATTTTATATGAGTATATCTCTTTATCATTGTGATGTTTATGGGCATATACATATGTGAAGACTTCCTAAATTGTACACTTTAAATATGTGCGATTTATTTTATACCAGAGGCTTCAGGCACATGCTATCTCTTTCTTAAGTAGCAAAAGAACCTGCTTCTCATACAGTTCAACCATACATCTCAGAGTTTAGACTTAATTGCACTGATGGGCATGACTCATGTCATGTCCTCTACTTGAAGCAATCACAGTATCTTGTGAATAAGATATATGGCTTATACTAATTAAAGCCTATCCCTAAAGCATAAAATGTGGTTTATCCAACCAATCTACACGGTTGGAAAATTCTGGGTGCTGCTAGGATTGAAGAAGAAAAGTAATAAATCCTAGAGAGGAAATCAAAAGTGTCCATTACATATTTTAAATGATTTAGGATATTATAAAGTCTAAGAATTCCTCATCAAATTCTTTTTAAGAGTTATATTTTTTCTTTTGTTTTTCTTTTAACTCCAGTATAGTTAACATACCATGTGTGTTAATAGTTTCAGGTATACAATATAGTGATTCAAAAATTGTATACATTACTCAGCGCTAATGATGATAATTGTACTCTTTAATCCCATCACCTATTTCACCCATCTCTACACCCACCTCCTCTCTGGTAAGTCTGTCTGGTCTTTATAGCTAAGAGTCTGTTTCTCGTTTCTCTCCCTCTCTTTGCTCCTTTATTTTCTTTCTTAAATTCCACATATAAATGAAACAACATGGCATTTGTCTTACTATATTGTTGCAAATGGCAAGATTTCATTTTTATGACTGAATAATATATATATTATTCATATACCACATATATGAATATATATTATTCATATACCATATATATATGTATATGCATCTTCTTTATCCATTCATCCATTGATGGGCACTTGGGCTACTTCCACAGTTTGGCTATTGTAAATAATGCTGCAATAAACATAGGGATGCATGTATCCTTTTAAGTTAGTGTTTTGTGTTTTTTTGTGTAAATAGCCAGTTTTGATCCAGTCAACACATATTTGCTGAGCTCCTGCTCAATTGCCAGGCAATATAATAGGCACTAGAATATAGCAGTGATAATAACAAACAAAATACCTGACTTCATAATACTCACATTCTGGCATGGGACACAAGAGCACAGTAAAGTAACTATGCAAATATGTCATTTTAAATAGTGATAAGTGCTTTTAACAAAAATATAACATGGTAAAGGGAAATAGAGGGATATTTTAAAATTTTTTATGGAATATTTAATACAAAGTTATAAATATATGTGTATATATATATACATGTTTTTGAATATATATAAAACAAAATGAACACTCGCATTTCTACCAAATTTGAATAGAAAATTACCAATACCTTTGAAACCATATATTTTCACTTCTACTACCATATACCATAACTTGTAGATGTAGATATTTAGACTTAGAGATACAATTTTATTTGACATATACAGAAAGTAGGGAAAGATATAGAAATCCACAGGTAAGGGGCGCCTGGGTGGCTTAGTCGGTTAAGCGTCCGACTTTCGCTTAGGTCATGATCTCGNCCTTAAATCATAGGGTTATAAACTTAACTATAAAGTAAGTAATGACAGGTTATGGAGAATAAGGAAATATGGCTCAAAATGATATGACCAAAAAGGCAAAAGATTAAGTTTAACTTAACTCATAATTGTACCTCAGCTGATGCATAAATAAGGGACTACCAGGAGATACTTTTTTCACACTAGATCACAATGTTTATTTCTATTTTCATAACACTAGCATTAACATATTTTATGCAAAACAAAATCAGAAATATATGTTAACAACATAAATAAGGTAAAGAAAAGGAGGATGTTCAGTATGACTGACTTTTTCACCTTCCTTCCCCATCATTAGAATTACTATGGTTATTTAGAAAAAAATTTAAAAATCTAACTTTAGTGGACAATTTGTCATTTATATTTGCCTATATTATTCATCATGGATTTTCNATGAACCAGTTATCACTTTTATTTGGTTATCTATAAAGAATTTTGAATTTATCCAGACAAATTAAGAAATAACGATCAGATATGGTTTTATCATCAATGTGATTAAATGTATTAATGGTCTTCAGTCAATATAAGTCTATATGGAAGCCCCAACAATCATTCAGGGGTTTAAATTGACAGAAGTTTTGTGATTTTTTAAGTGTCCAGCATCAGAGGCACCTCAGGAACATTCTCTTACACTAGTATTTGACTACTTCTTTTGAGACAAAAAAAAATGAAGACATCAATGCGTGTGTTCAAAAAGTTATATATTTTGTATAACTTACCACCAAATGTTTATGTTTTATTTTTTAATAAACATCACTGGTATAGACCTTATATCCAATAAAAATGAATCAATGGGTTCTACCTCTGAAACCAATACTACACTGTATATTAGATAACTTGAATTTAAATAAATTAATTAAAAAATAATCAAAAGATAAGTTAAGCCTCCATCCAAACAAATGCGTACAATTAAGTATATATTTTGATGAGCTTTAACAAATAAATATACCCTTGCAACCACTAGTACAATCCAAATATGGAACATTTCATTCATCCCCAAAAATTTCCCTTGGGCTCCTTCACAGTAAGTCCCTGTCCCCAACTCTACACATTGACCACCTGTTCTGGGTTTCCAGGGACTGTTCTGTGTTTAGCACTGAAATTCCTGTGTTGCAGGAAACCTTTCAGAACCAGATAAAGTAGGATTGTGAAATACTGACCTGCTTTCTCCCATTATAGATTAGTATTGCCTGTTTCACAGTTTCATACAAATAGAATCATACAATAATGTACTCTTTAAAATCTCAGCATAATAATTTTAAGATTCATCTGCATTGTTGCATGCAATAGTAATGTATTTCTCTTTAATACTGAATAATATTATATTCTTTGGATACACCACAATTTGTTTATCCATTTACCTGTTGATGGACATTTGGGTGGTTCTCATATTTTAGCTATTATAAATAATGCTACTACGAATATCTATACATAGGTATTTCTGTGGACATATGTTCTCATTTCTCTTGAATAAAATACCTGAGCAGTGGTGCCTGGGTGGCTCAGTTGGTTGAGCATCCGACTCTTGATTTTGGCTCAGGTGATGATCTTGTGGTTCATGAGTTCAAGCTCCACATTGGGCATTGGGCTCTGCGCTGACAGCATGGAGCCTGCTTGGGATTCTCTCTCTCCTTCTCTCTGCCCCTCCCCTGCTTGCTCGCTCACTCTCTCTCTAAATAAATAAATAAATAAATAAACATGATAAAAGTGTGATAAAAAAATAAAATACCTGAGCAAATACCTAACAGTAGTAATGCTGGGTCATAAAAGCGGTATATGACTAAGTTTATAGGAAACTGGTAAACTATTTTCCAAAGTAGTTGTACCATTTTACATTCCTACAAACATTATATGAGTCTCCCAATTATTCCACATCCTTTATCAGTGTTTTTAATTTTTGCTATTAAAATGGTTATGTAGTAAAATCTTATGATTATAGTTTACATTTCCCTGATAATTAATGATATGGAGAACTTTTCGTGTATTTATTTGCCATCCAGATACATCTCTTGGATGACTGATAAGCATCACAAACAGCACATATAAATCCAAATATTTGATGATCC
>NW_027529551.1:6831-12730 GCF_008692635.1 Crocuta crocuta
AAAGAACTGACAAAAGATTAACTTTGCTCTATATTTTAGTATACTTATAAATTAACTCTTCTCACCACCTTCATAACTATCCTGCTCCAACCTACCATCATTTCTTGTCTGGACTAATACAATAGTTTCTTACCTAGTCTCTCTGTTTCCACTCTTGTTCAAGCCATCAGTTTATTCTCCACACAGCAGCCAAAATGATGCTTACAAAATATATGTCAGATCATGCACTCAACATCCAATGAATCATAATGGCCCCTGTCTAGAAAATAATCTATATAAGGCTATATGATCTTACCCCTCTGCTACCATTCTGACTTCGTTTCCTACCACCTCTCCTGGTTTTACTTCATTCAAGCCACAATGACCTCCTGGTTGTTTCTTAAACATACAAAGTACGCACCTGCTTCAGGACATTTGCACTGGTTTTTCCTCTGCCTGACATCTTTCCCTGAAGAATCTGGCTTGTTTGCTCCCTTCTTCAGATGTCAGCTCAAATGCCTTCTTAACAGAGATCATTTTTGAACACGCTATATAAAATCACTCTGTCACTCTCTATTTCTTTTTTCCTATTCTATTTTTCTTCATACTACTTATCTCCACTTGGCTACTATAGAATTATTTTTTAAGCTACTGTCTACCTTGTCCATGAAATTTATACTTCAAGAGTGTCTCAATTTCTCATATTGGTATCCTAGCACCTCAATTTCTTATACTGGTATCCTAGTGCCTAAACTGTGCTTGGTATGATGATAAAACTCAATAAGCTTGTTGAATGATTAATGTGAACTATTTCTCCATGTCCACCAAGTCCACCTCCTGGATCCCATATTAAGTTATTAAAGGGAGGAATTTTGCCTCATTCATTTCATAGTACCTTGAATGAGGTACAAACTGAGCATTCAAAGATTCTTGTCAATTGGTTTCTGCATGTCTAAATTGCTATCTAAATAGACCAGTTGAGATTGAAATTAGCCATGAAATGTTGATAACCAACATTATCTTGAACTGATATTATAGGAATAACTAATACACTTGATAAATGGTAAAACATGAAATTTTTTTTCAGGTTCAAGTAATACTTATTGCACTTGCTACAGAGAAATAATTGTCAATGTTTTTGTATACCATTTAATATTGAATACATTGATTTTCAGGGATTAAGTAACTCTCCAAAAATCATAGATCTAGAACATCACAGAACTAGAATTCTAATTTCTTAGCTCATGGTTCCAAATTTTGTGCTTATACTTCTGCCTTTCTTTGTTTCTCCTCCAGTCAAATGCTTCCTAATTATTCCCTCCGTCCTCTGCAGTCTTTCATTCTCTAATCCATACCACATCTTGAGAAGTGTGCCATTAGTCACACTTTAGCTGTTCTCTTCAACTTCATCAAAATTTAACCCTATGTTGGCTTACTGTTACACTAACCCAAGTAAAGGGTAAATGACCATTACTGCTTAGTGCAGTAACATCACATAAGAAAATTGACATACTGTTAATAGAAGTCTCTGGCTATCTAATGAACTGAGAAATTCCTGTGAGAATTTTAGATACTGGGGCCATACCAGACAAGGAGCATTATGATGTGTTTAGGCAATTTTTAAAACCCCTTGCACACATCCCCCTAGGCAGCTGCTGATTGTGCCTCCTTCAAGAATAAGCTATGAGTAGAGGTGCCTAGGTGGCTCAGTCGGTTAAGCCTCCAACTTCGGCTCAGGTCATGATCTCACAGTTCGTGGGTTTGAGCCCTGTGTTGTGCTCTGTGCTGACTGTCAGCTCAGAGCCTAGAGCCTGTTTCAGATTCTGTATCTCCCTCTCTCTCTGACCCTCCCCTGCTCACGCTCGCTCACTCTCTCTCTCTCAGAAATAAAACATTTAAAAAAATTTTTAAAAAGGAATAAGCTATGAGTATACATATACATACATGTTGATACACTACTCTTACTTCAAAGAGTGTGAAATGAGAATTTATTTTCGCCTACTTTTACTTAGTACTCCACTGACAGCTATGTTTTCTACGTTGACCTAGGGGACACTGGAAATAAATGTAAGGGGTGAGAATTAGTATAAAGATTATTATTTTTCTTGATTTTCTTTTTCTTTTTTTTCTGTTTTATTTATTTCTGAGAGAGTGAGAGAGAGACAGCATGAGCACGGGAGGGTCAGAGAGAGAGGGAGATACAGAATCTGAAACAGGCTCCAGGCTCTGAGCTAGCTGTCAGCACGGAGCCTGACACGGGGCTCAAACCCACAAACCATGAGATCATGACCTGAGCCGAAGTTGGATGCTCAACCAACTGAGCCACCCAGGCGCCCCTATTTTTCTTGATTTGCATATGTAAATGGTATGAAGTGAGTTAAATATATAAACCTTAAACCATATAATTTTTACTTATGCCATCTGGACATGTAGTAAACTTTTATCAAATAGCTTCTATCTACAATGTACTGTGTTAAGCATTGTGAGAAAATCCTGTGTATTATGCACAATTCTAGCTCTCAGAGATTCATGTAATGAAGAATACAGAAATGTCCATGAGAACTTGCCAGTAAGTAAACTTAGTATGGATATTTCCAGTTTAAGTTTGGTCCACCCATTCAACAATAAGCACCAATATATGCAAGGCATTAGGTTGGGAACTAGGGATTAAATGATGAACATAACCTATCAAAATCCTTATGTCACAGTATACACAGAATAGTAGGGAAGACACAGCTATAAAGGAAATAATAATCCAAGAAATGGAAATTTTTCAATTGTGAATAAGTGCTATGAAAATAAGGCAGGAAGCTCAGGGAAGATTTCATTGATATGAGGATCGTTGAGTGATGATCTGAAGAGTGAATAGGAATTAAGCAAGTAAAAAAGGAAGAGAAAAATGTCCCAGGCCCCCTAGCAGGAGGAAGCAAATAAGAGATTGAAAAGAGACCTGTGTGGCAAGGGNCTGTATTTATGGTTTCACAAAGTGTGTTTTAACAATCTGGGTAATGCAACAATATATGTTGTTCTAAATACTATATTACTAAGAGGTTTTTTTTTATCTTTGAACATGAGAAATTCAAGGTAAATCAAAACCCATGGTACATACTTCAAGGCCTGCTTCAACCCAGACATAGCTGTATATTTTTTTCCTTTATTTTCATGGTAGATACAATATCACAAGCATTTAACAAGGGAAACAGACCACATAAGCCATGCTCTTCTCATGCACATCTACAACTTCAATAATTCATGACTCTTGTTAATATACAGGAAACTAGGTAGGTGAAATATACCCACCAGAAATTATAGCCTAAGGGAGAAAATTGTGCTTCTTGGTTCCTAGACTAAATAGAGAACAAGAAATCAAGGGTAAGCACAAAGGTCTCTTCCTATTTAATCAGTATAATGCCTTTATTAAACATGTACTTTACCCAGGAGCAATATTATCCACTTCCCAAATTTCATAAAGTATTAAAAGCACATTTATTATTATTTTTTATTTTTTTAATGTAAAACACTTCATGAGTTTTCGTGTTGTCCTTACATAGGGGCCATGTTGATCTCTAATCATGCTAATCATTCCAATTGTAGTATATGTGCTGCTGAAGTGAGTACAAAAGTACATTTTTAAAAATCAAATTTTACTAACACAAGAAGCATTTCACCATATTTTTAAAGGAATTCTTGAATAAAGGCTATCACATTGCACGTTGTTCAAGCTTTTTATCCCCCCTTCTCCATGTACATCTTTCTCAAGAAGCTTGTGAGATGTTGGAAACTTTAGAGATCAAAAAGCTTTAATTTTATCAATTCCACATTTTTCATTTAACAAGTACATCTCCATTCAATGTTCTTGAAAGTGTTCTACAGTAATCACTACTTGAAAGAAAATCTGATTATGTAGTTTAGCTCACTGTAGTTGTAATGCTTCATTTTTTTTAGTGCAATGGCCAAATTCAGGGCAATTGCTTCCCATAACAAAATGGAGGCTGTTATTGAATATGAGCTATATTACTGATTCAATATATACCATTGCTATTGTTATTAGCAATTTTTTAAAGCAATTTTTCACATGCTGTGTCGTCTAAAATATTAGTTCATTAATGTCTCCGTAATTTGAAAACACCTCTGTATTATTCAGTTTGGGCTGCTATCACAAAATGCCATAGATTGAGTGCCTTATAAATGACAGAATTATATGTCTCACAGTTCTAGATGCTGACAGTCTGATATTTTGCAACATGGTCGGGTTCTGTTGAGAGCCCTCTTTTGAAGTGCAGACCACTGAATTCTCCTTGTTTCCACATGGCAGAAAGTGAGAAAGCTCTCTAGGATATTTTTTATAAGGGGAATAATCCCATTTATGAGGGCTGCAATCCCCATGACCTAATCACTTCCCAAAGGTCCCACCTCCTAATACTATCATAATGGGGATTAGGGTTTCAACAAATGAATTTTGAGGGAACACAAACATTCAGTCCATAGCAATCTCCAAAGCAGGAGGTGATTTAATTTACAATGATTTTTCTAAAATTATAATAGAATGTGTTTTCTGAAATCAAAATATACAAATAACCCCTATATAAGATTTATTAGATTTATTAACTAAATTTACCAAAATTATAAGAATCTAGACTCCATTATAGGTCAGGTATGGTTTCTTTCCAGCATTTATTTTGTTTATTTCTGAGATCTGTATGCATCTTTTAAGATTTTTGGCATATTTGAATACCATGGAGAAATCATATGCTGTATTTCATTATTTAGTCTTCTTGTATAATTCATTAGTGAATCTAAACTTCATAAAAGCCTTAGGTTCATGTGATGTTAGTGTTGACATCATTCAAATAATATACATTTAGTATGTGCACTAAAACAAATAGAACATATTTGGAGAAAAAAGCTGAAGCATAATCATTTGCTCTCTGAAGAAAACTGTAAGCAGTAGTAACACTAAAAGACAAATATGAGAAGGTAGAAAATTAGATATGAGTTTATAATGTGATAAAAATAATAGAAGGGTAAACACTCTCCCTTGACAATTTAACATTAAGTCTGTTCAAGAGAGACTATGACAGGGGCGCCTGGGTGGCTCAGTCGGTTAAGCGTCCGACTTCAGCTCAGGTCATGATCTCACAGTCCATGGGTTCAAGCCCTACATCGGGCTCTGTGTTGACAGCTCAGAGCCTGGAGCCTGCTTCAGATTCTGTGTCTCCTCTCTCTGCCTCTCCTCTGCTCTCTCTCTGTCTCTATCTCTCAAAATAAAGTGAAGACATAAAAAAATAAAAAAGAGAGAGAATATGAAATAGCTTCATCAAGCAATAAATGAGGTATTCAGTACTCTAAAATGTGGAGAGAACTGGGACAGTTTTCACTTCAAAAACAATTCTTTGGATGATTAAGTCAGCCTTTAGTATCACAAGTATATAAACATATTGATAATGAAAAATGGTGGATTTCTGGGGTACCTGGGTGGCTCAGTCAGTAGAACATCTGACTTTGGCTCAGGTCATGATCTCATGGTCCATGAGTTCCAGTCCCACATCTGGTTTGCTGCTGTCAGCACAGAGCCTGAGCCTTCTCCATTTCTTCTATCCTCCTTTCTCTCTCCCCTCCCCCATTCTCTCTCTTTCTTTCTCCCTCTCTCTCAAAAATAAAGTTTTTGTAAAAAAAAAAGAAAAGAAAAGAAATGGTATCTTTCTGAAGTTGTCAAATAATACATAATACATGGAACTTTGCTGTCATGCAACCCTCTATAATAAAGCATTTGTCTGAATGTGGGTACATATTAGAACTCTTTGTAAGTATATCTACCATATTTATCAGCAAGAAAAAGTCCTTGTTAATTAATTGCTTTTCTGTAGCCAAAATATTTGTAGGAATGGAGGTATTGGGAAGCAAAGGCTCATAGCTGTCC
>NW_027529551.1:12761-15890 GCF_008692635.1 Crocuta crocuta
CATTATTAATTCTTTCATGTATATCTAATCTATAAATTTACCTAAATCTTATATGCTTATGCTATACATCAGGTAATAAAAGTTCTCAACTATACATTACAGTATATGTGTTATTGTCACAATCTGATGGACGATATTCTTGTATTAGTCATATGTTCTAGTTAATATATCAATATATCAATATTAATATACTAATATATTATGTTCTATGTTCCATAGAACATAATATATTAGTACCAGTCATTAAAACACAGATTATAGTAAAGTTAACAATATTATTATGGCTTCATGTATTCTTTTGTTGCTTCTACACTTGTTATTTCATTTAATCTTTACACTCATTCTAATTATATTTATCAATATTCCATTTTCCAGATGAAGAATTTGAGGCCTTATCAAAGATAAGTTCTTTTCTATAGTCACACAACTAATTAGTGTTTTAGCAAGAATTTGGAAGAGAGCCAATCTGACCTGTGAAGTGTCTTTTGATGTAAAAACTAAAGACAAGTAATCTGTTTTTAGGCTTTCTTTCATAATCATCATGATATAAATAAATTATCCTTAGGAAATAGATGTATATGTATATCACATATCATAGTTTTAACTAGCCCTATATTCTTCTGGGTTTGTGTTCTATATGTTTCAGTGGGAATCCAGATGGTTTTGTTTTGTTTTCTGGAAAAGAAAATCATTGTCTCTGATTTTTATACTATTTTATAAAGTTTCCTTTTACTTTGATTTTTTAAAAAATACATTTTACATATAACATTGTGTAAATTTAAGATGTACAACATGTTGATTTCATATAGTTATATATTGGAATATAATTGCATTGTAGTGATAATTAGCACCCTTATCATTTTGGATAAAGAAGTCTACAGGGGAGGAGAATAAGATGGCAGTGGCCTGGGAAAACTCTAGGCTCACCTAGACCCATTAACACAACTAAAAAACTATCAAATCATCCTAAATACCCCAGAAATCAGCCTGAAGATGGTGAAAAAACCCTGCAACTAAAGGAAGAGTAGAGGCAATATTGAAGAAGGTAAGAAGTGCAGAGACATATAAGAGGAGAAACAGATCACTGGTGCCATAGAGGACAGGGAACCATGGTCATGGAGAAGGGCAAGAGAGAGAAAGAAAGGAGCACACAGGGGAATGCATAAGGAGAATGTTTCCCCAAAGCCATTGGCTTGAAAAATGAGAGGGACTGAATTTTATGCATTCTTCCAACCAGTTGGACTTAAAGCGTGGAGTTTAAAAAGCTATCAGGCTTGGCTGGGATAGAGCCTAATGGGTACTGCACTGCTCCAACAGAGAAAGCAGAAAAACAACCCTGGGGCAGATAGGTTGGAAACAGCCATCTGAAGAATATCTGGGGCACACAGAGGTGAGATTATTTGCTCTTCTCAGAGGCAGAATTCACAGAGAAGCTTTGCTGGGAGCAAAGGAACTGGCTGCCACCTTTTCACTCCCTACCCCACGAGCATAAAGACAGAGACACCTATGGGAAGCAGCATAGCACCAACGCTGGCTGCCCCACTTGCTTACACCAGGCCTCACCCTCCTGTCCTCTGGTGGAACTGCCCTTCTCAGTCAAGCTGGCTTCAGTACAAATATGACAGGCCCCTTTCCCAGAAGACCACCACAAACCTTTGCCCACCCCACGTCTCCCAACCAGAGAGCTCTGCAGGGCCTCAGTTCTGGTGGAGTAAGGTCTTATTTCAAGAGCAGACAAGAATACATCTAGTTAAAATTCACCACATTCATGCCAGGGACCAATCACTGCCCACTGCAGGCAAGGAAAGCCTCTGCAGATGACTGTCCTGAAGGATACAAGAGCCAGAACACAACAGCAGAGTGCACATAGCATACACTGTAGACACTCCCTGAAGCACCAGGACCTGGGCACTATATGACTTCTTCTTAAGGCCATTACTTTCACAAGCAGTAGATATACTGGCTTCTCTAACACAGAGAAGAAGGCAGAGACTTAGACAAAATGTGAAGATGGAGGAATTTATCACAAATGAAAGAACAAAATAAGGCCAAGGCCAGAGATCTAGGCAAAACAGATATGAGTAACATGCCCTATGCAGAATTTAAGGCAACAATCATAAGGATATTCACTGGGGCTGAGAAAAGAATAGAAGACATCAGGGAGACCTTTACCACAGAAAAAAACGTTAAAAAAGAATGAATAAGGGATTAAGAATGCAATAAACAAGGATTGAAGGAATGAACTGCAGGATGGAAGAAACAGAGGAACAAATTAGTGACCCAGAGGACAAAATAATTGAAAATAATGAGGCTGAACAAAAGAGAGACAGAGGAATTGTACACCAGGAGAATAGACTTAGGGAACTCAGTGAGTCCATCAAACATAATAATATGCCTATTAGAGGAGTTCCATAAGAAGATGAAAGAAAAAGGGGGTGGAAAATGTATTTGAAGAAATAATAGCTGAAAACCTCCCTCATCTGTAGAAGGAAATAGACACCCACATCCAGGAGGCAGAGAACTCCCATTAAAATCAACAAAAGCAGGTTAACACCAAGATAGTGTCGTTNTCTTAAAAGAAACAAGACAAAAGAAGTCCCTAACTTACAAGGGAAAACCATAAGGCAAGCTGAAAAGTTCTCAACAGAAATGTGGCAAGCCAGAAGGAAGTGCCATTATATATTCATAGTGCTAAATGGGAAAATTCTACAGCCAAGAATACTTTATCCAGAAGGCTATCACTCAGAATAGAAAGATACATAAAGAGTTTCTGCTAGATGAAAAAAAACTAAAGGAGTTCATGACGATGAAACCAGTCCTGCAAGAAATATTAAAGGGGTCTCTAGGTACAAAGGAGAGACCAAAAGAAACAAAGACAAAAAAGTATCAGAGAAAATGTCCAGAAACAAAGACAAAACAAGTAATAAAATATCAATAAATACATATCTATCAATAATTACTTTGAACATAAAGGGACTAAATGTTACAATGAAAAGATATAGGGTGTTAGAATGGATTTAAAAAAAAAAAAGACCCATCTATATGCTGCCTACAAGAGACTCATTTCAGCCCTAAAGACACTTGCAGATGGAAAGTGAGGGGATGAAGAAACATTTATCATGTAAATAA
>NW_027529551.1:15905-18600 GCF_008692635.1 Crocuta crocuta
CAAAAGAGCGCATTTATATAATCATAAAGAAGACAACCCAAAAGAAGATATAATCATTGTAAATGCTTAGGCACTGAACACGAGACCCCCAGATATATAAAACAACGAATTAATAACAAACATAAAGGAAATTGATAAAAAGATAATAATAGTAAGAGACTTTTAATATCCCACTAACATTATTGGACAGATCATCTAAACAGGAAATCAACAAGAAAACAATAACTTTAAAGGACACAGTGGACCAGATGGACTTAAAAGATATATTCAGAACATCCCATCCTAAAGCAGCAGAATACATATTCTTTGCAAGTGTGCATGGAACATTCAACAAAATAAGTCACATATTGGTCATAAAACAGGCCTCAACAAATACAAAAAGACTGAAATTACACCATCACCATTTCTGACCACAACACTATGTAACTTGAAGTCAATCACAAGAAAAGATTTCAAAAGACCACACATACATGGAGGTTAAAACACATGATTTTAAACAATCAACGAGTCAACCAGGAAATCAAAGAAGAAATTTAAAAATACAAGGAAACTAATGAGAATGATAATACAATGATCCAAAACTTTTTAGACACAACAAAAGCCGTTATAAGAAGAAATTATATAGCAATAGAAGCCTACATCAAGAAGCAAGAAAAATCTCAAATAAACAATCTAGCCTTGCACCTAAAGAAGCTAGAAAAGGAACAACAAATGAAGCCTAAAGCCCACATAAGGAAAAGTAATAAAGATTAGAGCAAAAATAAATGATACAGAAACTAAAAAACAAACAAACAATAGAACAGATCAACAAAATCAGGAGCTAAGTCTTTGAAAAAAAATTGATAAGTCTCTAGCCAGACTTATCAGAAAGAAAAGATGAAGGTCCCAAATAAATAAAATCACAAACAAGGAGAAAAATAACAACCAACATGACAGAAATACAAATAATTGTAAGAGAATATTATGAAAAATATATACCAACAAATTGGACAACCTGGAAGAAATGGATAAATTCCTAGAAACATAAACTACCAAAACTGAAACAGGAATAAATAGAAAACTTGAACAGACCAATAACCAGCAAAGAAATTTGAGTCAGTAATGAAAAATCTACTAATAAACAAAAGTCCAGGGCCAGTTGGCTTTTTAGGCAAATTCTACCAAACATTTAAGAAAGAGTTAATACCTATTCTTCTCAAACTATGCCAAAAAAATAGAAATGGAAGGAAAACTTCCAAATTTATTCCATGAGGCCATCATTACTCTGATACCAAAGCTAGATAAAAACTCCACTAAAAAAGAGGACTGCAGAACAATATCCCTGAGGAACATGTATGCAAAAATTCTCAGTGAAATACTAGGAAACCAAATACAATGATACATTAAAAGAATGATTCACCATGGTCAAGGGGGATTTATTTCTGGGTTGCAAGGGTGGTTCAATATTTATAAGTTAACGAACATCATACACCACAATAATAAAAGAAAGGATAAGAACCATGCAATCATTTCAATAAATGCAGAAAAAGCACTTGACAAAGTACAACACCTATTCATGATAAAAACACTCAACAAAGTAGTTTTAGAGAGAACATACTTCATTCAATATAATAAAAGCCATATATGAAAAACCCGCAGTTAAGATCATCCTCAATGGGGAAAAGCTGAGAGCTCTTCCTCTATGATCAGAAATAAGACAACGATGTCCATTCTCACAAATGTTACTTAATATAAGTGCTGGAATTCTTGCCACAGCTATCAGACAACAGAAATAAAAGACATACAAATTGGCAAGGAAGAAGTAAAACTTTCACTATTTGCAGATGACATGATATGTTATATAGAAAATCCCCAAGCCTCCACCAAAACAAACACACAAAACAAAAACAAAAACAAAGAAAAACTGCTAGAACAGATAAACGAATTTAGTAAAGTTGCAGAAATACCAAATCAATGTACAGAAATCTGTTGCATTTCTTTAAAGATTTTTTTAAATGTTTTATTTATTTCTGAGAGAGAGAGAGAAACAGTGTGAGCAGGGTAGGGTCAGAGAGAGAGGGAGACACAGAATCTGAAACAGGCTCTAAGCTCTGAGCTGGCTGTCAGCACAGAGCCCAACGCATGGCTTGAACCCATGAACTGCGAGATCATGACCTGAGCCGAAGACAGATGCTTAACCGACTGAGCCACCCAGGCGCCCCTGTTGCATTTCTATACACAACTATTGAAGGAGCAGAAAGAGAAATCAGGCATACTCCCATTTACAACTGCACCAAGACCAATAAGATACCTAGGAATAAACACATCCAAAGTGGTGAAAGACCTGTACTCTCAAAACTATAAAACCATGATGAAAGAAATTGAGCATGAGACAAAGAAATGGAAAGACATTCACTGCTCATGGATTAGAAGAACAAATATTATTAAAATGTCTATACTACACACAACAATCTGCACATTTAATGCAATTCCTATCAAAATACCAACAGCATTTTTCACAGAACCGAACAATCAATCCTAAAATTTGTATGGAACCACAAAAGCCCTGAATAGCCAAAACTACCTTGAAAAGGAGAAGCAAAGTAGGAGGCATCCATCACAATTCTGGACTTCAAGTTATATTACAAAGCTGTAGTGACCAAGACAGTATGGTACTGGCACAAAAACAGACATACAGATCAATAGAGCAGAATAG
>NW_027529551.1:18906-21508 GCF_008692635.1 Crocuta crocuta
GCAGAATAGGATCCCCCCCCCACCCCCGCAGTGGGCCAACAACTATATGGTCAATTAATTTTCAACAAAGCAAAAAAGAATTTCCAGTGTGGAAAAGACAATCTTTTCAACAAATGGTGTTGGGAAAACTGGACAGCAACATGCAAAAGAATGAAAATGGACCACTTTCTTACACCATACACAAAAATAAGTTCAGAATTGATAAAAGACCTATATATGAGAGACATGAAACCATTAAAAAATCCTAGAGGAGGATGCATGTAGTAAGCTCTTTGACAATAGCCATAGCACCTTGTTACTAAATATGTCTACTGAGGCAAGAGAAACAGAAGCAAAAATAAAACTATTAGGACTTAATCAAAATAAAAGGCTTCGCACAGCAAAGGAAACAACGAAACCAAAAGGCAACCTATGGAATAGGAGAAGATATTTGCAAATGACATATCTGATAAAGGGGTAGTATCCAAAATGTTAATATCCAAAAGTATCCAAAAGAACTTACATAACTCAACACCCCAAAAATGAATAATCCAGTTAAAAAACAGACAGAAGACATGATAGACATTTTTTCAGGAAGACCTTCAGATGACCAATAGACACATAAAATATGACCAACATCACTGACCATCAGGGATATACAAACCACAACTACAATGAGAT
Organism: Crocuta crocuta; assembly: GCF_008692635.1. NCBI lineage: Eukaryota > Metazoa > Chordata > Mammalia > Carnivora > Hyaenidae > Crocuta > Crocuta crocuta. The sequence continues at coordinate 19,567 of NW_027529551.1, forward strand.
ATCACCTCACACCTGTCAGCATGGCTAAAATCAACAACAGAAGAAACAACAGGTGCTGGCGAGGATGTGGAGAAGGGGGGTCCCCCATGGACTGCTAGTGGGAATGCAAACTAGTGCAGCCACTCTGGAAAACAGGATGGAGTTTCCTCAAAAAGTTAAAAATAGAACTATCCTATGAGTCAGCAATTGTACTACTAGATATTTACCCAAAGAATTAAAAAATACTTATTCAAGGGGCGCCTGGGTGGCTTAGTTGGTTAAGCGTCCGACTTTCGCTTAGGTCATGATCTCGCGGTTCTGGGTTTGAGCTCCACGTCGGGCTCTGTGCTGACTGCCAGCTCAGAGCCTGGAGCCTGTTTCAGAGTCTGTGTCTCCCTCTCTCTCTGACCCACCCCTGTTCATGCTGTCTATCTCTCTCTCTCCTAGAAATAAATAAAAATTAAAAAAAACTTATTCAAAAGGATACATGCACCTTGATGTTTATAGCAGTATTGTCTACAATAGCCAAATTATGGAAAAAGCCCAAATGTCCCTTAACAAATTAATGAATAAAGAAGAAGTTGTATGTACACACACACACACACACACACACACACATACACACACACACACACACACACACACACACACACTGGAATATTAGTCATTCATAAAAAGAATGAGATCCTGCCATTTGCAATGATATGGGTGGAACTAGAGAGTATTATGTAAGCAAAATAATTCAGTTAGAGAAACACAGATACCATATGATTTCACTTAGATGTGGAATCTAAGAAACAAAGCGAATAATCAAGGGGGAAAAAAGAGAGAGAGGCAAACCAAGAAACAGACTTCACTACAGAGAACAAACTGATGGTTACCAGAGGGGAGGTGGCTGGGAGGATGGGTTTAAATACTTGATGGGGATTAAGGAGTGCACTTGTTGTGATGAGCAATTTATGGAAGTATTGAATGTCTCTACAGTGTACACCTGAAACTAATATTACATTGTATATTAACTAACTAGAACTTAAATAAAACTTTAAAGAAAAACAATTCTATGAGTCAGCTTATGAGAGGACCTAGCATTTGAATACAGAAATGTGTGGTATAATTGACAGAAATTCAGTTTCCTTTCAGATGAGATTTTCTGCTTTGAAACTTTTTTTCTCTTTTTTCTCACCCTTGGCACTACTGACATTTGGTACTACTGACATTTTGCACTGGATAATTCTCTGCTCTATGGGGATGTCCTGTGCCTTTTAGGATGTTTAGCAACATCCTTTGCCTCTGTTCAGTAAATGCCACAGCACCTACCTTCCCCAATCATGACAACTAAAACTTCCTCCAGAAATTCCCAAAAGAAATATCCCCTATGGGACAAAAGCACCTTCTGCTGAAAACCACAGATTTAAAACAATACCACTAAAGTAAAAGAGAGCAGATATGCATTCTTCAGTACAGCCTTATTCAATTCAGAAAAAAGGCAAAATCATGGACATGGCTTTTCTGACCAAGTTGTGGATTACAGAGTTGCCTATTGAAAGAAGGAATTTTGAATACATAATTATATGCATAGTTTAGTTTCATCAATTTCTCATTGAAATTCAACTCATTTTATTAAGTAAGTTTCATATAGATAAAGCAATGAAAAATATGAGGAAATCACCATGTACTTGGTGTTTTAAAATCATGACTATTATAAATAATATACTCAAAATCATGACTATTATAAATAATATACTCAATTGTGGTTTCACATTGCAGAGATTTCCTCACCTTGTGACCTTTGAGTTGGACTCTATGCTTGGCCTAAGAAGCTATTTTCTCACTAGATTAAATATTGTGAAATAAAAAGAAAATATGTAAATATAATATGCCCCAAAGCAAAAAATTAATTTTCAACACAGATGGGTTTCAGGAGGTTTAATGCCAAAGATTTTAAAAGTCTTGTGCCAGGGGG
>NW_027529551.1:21573-21863 GCF_008692635.1 Crocuta crocuta
GACTTTGTTTGCAACTGAGATAAAATATTTCCTGTATTGCCCTCACAGAATGATGAGTTTCATTCCCAAAGCAGACATTTGAAGGGTCATTTGAAATAAAGTGAAAAGCATTAAATATCCAATTCCCTTATTCCCAACAGTACCATTAACTCTATCTGTTCTATCCCCAAATGGAAAAATGAAGAGTAGGTAGGAATGTGGGTAAAATACTTTATGACATGATTTTTTCCCAAACAGAAATTAATCACAAAAGGATAATTCTGAAGTGTTTATTCAGTGACAACCTTATA
>NW_027529551.1:21961-25899 GCF_008692635.1 Crocuta crocuta
TATATATAGTCAAATGAAGTTAAATCTAAATAAGGACAAACTTAATTCCCATTCCATATGGTGAACTGATATCAATGAAGTCTTCCACATTTAGCCAAGAAAACCTGATTATCACCAAATTCATTTCTTTGCAGCCTTCTTTTGTCAATAAATAAACACTGCAATGTATGGAGGGCTTAGGTTACCTATTAAATAATGGATCCAGCCATTGCCTTCAAAGAGCTATTATTCTATAAAAGGTGGTTAGGACAGAGTTAGAAGGAACTTCTAGAAATACATACTTATACTTTTTTTCCCTCCTGAACATACAATATGCACTTAACCAATGCTGAATGAAATAAACTGAGAAAAGTTACATGAGTTAGAAAACAGACTGGATGGTTCTAGGAAGATTTACACTCATACAAAAAGAAAGCTACCAATGACCTTGAATTCTTAAAATCTTGGTTGGGAATGCTTCAGGAAGTTTCCAGAAATTCCACTTGATTATTCAAAATGTGTGCCTTGGGCTCAGACAAGTTGAGAAAGAATCATATTTGCAACCACCATACATCTCAGAATTTCTGCAAGTGTCCATTATTCTCATAAATTCATTTGGACTTATTCCTATTTGGAGAAAGAAAAAAAAAAAGCTTGCTCCAAGGAAGCAATTTATTCTTGAATGTAAATCTCCAAGCATGCCTCAAGCTGTGGCTTTGTCATTGGTTCAGATGATTCTCTATGTAAATGTTCCTCTATAATTTAATTTGTAGTTAGACAAGTTAGGGGAGAACTACTTCTTCATACATGCTCAACATCTCCACTGTGGTATTATGGCTAATCTGGGAGACTCACTTCCAAATGAGAAAATATGAACGAAGAAAGTTTATGGCTATACTCAAAGGCCCAAAGTACACCTTGTAAGAAGTTGTTTCAGCTGAATGTTGTGTTTTCTTCTCCTTAGTAAAAGAATAATACCCTTCAGAGTTTGAATGATTCCAAAATGCTTAAGCCACCTTATCCTTACTCTAAATAAAGGTTTATTATTTTGTACTGCACAGTCCCCCCCCAAATCTAATGGTAATGATATTGAGTACTAAAATTGTTATGCATATTGTTTATAAAAATTACATAAGTTATGACAACTTATACTCATTTATTTCAGATGGGTGTTACCTTAGACATAAAAAAATACTCTAAATATAAGTTATCTCAACTCAGATTAAAAAGCTAACTTTGTATGTATACCTCAAAGGAATTCTCTATAGAGAGAATACCATTATATAGATGAACGACAAGGAACACTAGCAATGTAAAATTTTTAAATGATAAAATCTACTTCTTACTACCAAAAGTACATTTCAAATGTCGTACAAAATATTCACATTGTGAATTAAACCTTTTAAAAAATAATACATGTTTCCTTTTTCACAATGGACTTGCTGCCAGAACACAGGTGTCAGGAAAACCACCACTAAACCTAAACCAAAACGTGAAAGGAAAAGACTCATATCAATATCCTTGTCATTGGACACATAGATCTGTTTAAGTCTAACACTACTGGTCATCTGATCTACAAATGTGGTGGGATTGACAAAAGAATTATCAAAAAATTTGAGAAGGGCGCTGCTGAGATGGGAAGGGGTTCCTTCAAGTATGCCTGGGTTTTGGACAAACCGAAATCTGAATGTGAACATGGTATCACCACATATCTCCCTGTGCAAATTTGAGACCAGCAAGTATTATGTGAACATCACTGATGTCCCAGGAGGAGACAGATGAACATGATTTCTCATGAACATGATTACAAATGATTACAGGCAAATCTCAGGCTGACAGTGCTGTCCTGACTGTTGTTTCTGGTATTGGTGAATTTGAAGCAGGTATCTCCAAGAATGGGCAGACTCATGGGGATGTCCTTTTGGCTTACACACTGGAAGTGAAACAACTGATTGTTCGTGTTAACAAAATGGATTCCACTGAGCCATGCTACAGCCAGAAGAGATGTGAGGAAATGGTTAAGGAAGTCAGCACCTATATTAAGAAAATTGGCTACAAAGTAGCATTTGTGCTAATTTCTGGTTGGAATGGTGACAACATGCTGGAGCCAAATGCTAACATGCCTTGGATCAGGGATGGAAAGTCACCCATAATAATGTCAATGCCAGTGAGACCACACTGCTTGAAGCTCTGGATTCCATTCTGCCACCAACTCGTCCAACTGACAAGCCCTTGTATCTGCCTCTCCAGTATGCCTAAAACTTGGTAGTATCGGTACTGTGTCTGTGGGCCACGTAGAGACTGGTGTTCTTAAACACAGCATGGTGATCACCTTTGCTCCAGTCAATGTTGCAGCTAAAGTCAAGTGTGTTGAAATGTACCATGAAGCTTTGAGTGAGGCTTTTCCTGGGGATAATGTCAGCTTCAGTGTTAGGAATGCATCTGTCAAAGATGTTCATCAAAGGGCGCCTGTGTGGCTCAGTCAGTTGAGCGTCCGATTTTGGCTCAGATCATGATCCCGTGGTTTGTGAGGTCAAGCCCTGCATCAGCCTCTGTGCTGACAGCTCAGAGCCTGGAGCCTGCTTTGGATCCTGGGTCTCCCTTTCTCTCTGACCCTCCCCTGCCCATGCTCGGTCTCTCTCTCTCTCAAAAATTAATAAAAGTATTAAAAAAAAAAAAAAAAAGATGTTCATCGAGGCAATGTGGCTGGTGACAGCAGAAATGACCGACCAATGGAAGCAGCTGGCTTCACAGCTCAGGTGATTATCCTGAACCATCCAGGAACCTGTGCTGGATTGTTACACAGCTCACATTGCTTACAAGTTTGCTGAGCTGAAGTAGAAGACTGATCATCATTCTGGAAAAAAGTTAGAAGGTGGCCCCAAACTCTTGAAATACGGTGATGCTGCCATTTTTGATATGGTTCCTGTCAAGACTATGTGTGTTGAGAGCTTCTCTGACTATCCTGTCTAGGCCATTTTGTTGTTAGTGACATGACACAGACAGTTGCTGCGCATGTCATCAAAACAGTGGACAAGAAGGCAGTTGGAACTGACAAGGTCACCAAGCCTGCCCAGAAAGCTCAGAGGGTTAAATGAATTATTATCCCCGATACCTGGCACCCCAGTCTTAATCAGTGGTGAAAGAATGATCTCAGAACTATTTGTGTCAATTGGCCATTGAAGCTTAATACTGAAAGACTGGTTAATGATAACAATGCATTGTAAAACCTTCAGAGGGAAAAGAGAATGTTTTTTGAACCACATTTGTTTTGTGTGTGGTGTGGCAGTTTTAGGTTATTAATTTTTTAAATCAGTACTTTTTAATGGAAACAACTTGACCAAAAGTCTGTCACAGAATTTTGAGACCATTAAGATAAAAGTTTAATGAGAAAAACAAAAATAAAATAATACATGTTCTTCATACTATCTTCAGAGAACATAAATCATGGAAATTTACATTTACATTTAAAGTGACATAAGAGGGGCACCTGGGTGGTTCACTAAGTTAAGCGTCCAACTTGATATCAACTCAGGTCATGATCCTACAGTTCATGGGATTGAGTCCTATGTCAGGCCCTGCTTGGGATTCTCCCTCTCTCTCTCTGCCCACTACTCCATGTGCTAGCACATATGCACAAACACAACTCTCTCTCTCTCTCTCAAAATAAACCTTTTAAAAACTAAAGTAACATAAGAAACAGACTAAATGTACCATAATTATATTAGTTTACGATGACCCCACAAATGTTTTTTTTTAACTTAAGGTTTATATTTAAAATACATATAATAAAATCTATACTGTCCAATATGGGAACCACATATCACATCTTTTATATTTGCATTTAAATTAATCAAAAATGAATAAATTTTAAAATTATTTTCTCCATCATACTAGCCACATTTCCAGTGCCCAGTAGCCATATACTCATCATTACAAAAAATCTTATTGTCAATTAT
>NW_027529551.1:25913-27836 GCF_008692635.1 Crocuta crocuta
ATGATGCAACACCTCCATCAATCATTCTAATTAGAATCAGGAAATATTAAATTAAGACTTTTCTACTTCATGCACTTTTGAAAACAGCTTTCCTAATTTCATTGACCAGCTATCCACCAAACTGATGACAAGGCTAAAGAGTACAAAGAGAATTTTATTATATGTAATTTTACTGATTGCTCGCCCATTATTGTAATTATATTCTACTTAGTTTTAACTTCATTTAAAAACTTAGAGGTAAGAATAGTTTATCTATCAGGATTCTCCAGGAAAAAAAAAATGAATAGGGAGATGTATGATTTATTTCTATAGAATTGGCTTATACAATTGTAAGAACTGGCAAGTATGAAAGCTGTCAGGCAGGCCAACTGATTAGAAATTCAAGCAAGAGTTAATTCTGTAGTCTTGAGGCAGAATTTCCTTTTCTCCAGGAAACCTGATTTTGCTCTTAAGGCCTTAAACTGATTGGATAAGATTTATATTATCAAGAGTAATCTCCTTTACCTAAAGTCAACTGATTTGTAGCTGTTAACCACATGGGGAAAACACCTTCAGAGCAAAACCTAGATAAGTGCTTGATTATATACTGGGCCTAGCCCAAATGATACAAAATTAACAATCACAGATGGTAATGAGGTCATCTTAATTCTCTAAAATGGAACTGGGTTGAGAGAGATGGAGGTGACTTCTCATGGCCAGAATGTGTTCAGTTCCGTGTAAGAATTCCTACTTACCACTTCAAAGATGGGTGGAAGACTCAACAACCCCTGTTATGATAATAATCTAGACAATAGGTTCCTCAGCAATGAGATTAAATGGGTAAAAGGCAAGACTTTCCCATCTTTGGACTGGTGGATTGGTGAATTGTCTGCAGTTGTTTGCCTTTATCCTGAAGACTGTTTCCAGAATAGTGTGAGTTTTATTTCCTTTGGCAAAACTCAGTGAAAATAACACTACATACTTGTGTCCTGCCCTCTCCACTCCCCAACTTGATACTTTATCCTATATCATTGACCTTTTTCTCAGTCACCTTCCTTTTTCTCTATTCTTCTTTTTTCTTATTTCAATAACTTAAATACAGATCTAATTTATGAATAAAATTTTTAAACACTGTGTTCAAAATAAATATTCTGCATTACAGGCTATAATTTTGGATACTTGAAACTACTTCAAATTAAAATAAAATCATGGGAAAATATTTATAAAAATTCATGCTCTACATGCCCTAAACTCAGGGTTTAAGACTATACATTCTGTATTTCTTGATGACATTCATTTAATATTTACTTCTAGTTTTGGGATACCTGGGCGACTCAGTTAGTTAAGTGTGCGACTCTTGATTTTGACTCAGGTCATGATCTCAAAGTGCATGAGTTTGAGCCCCACGTTGGGCTCTGTGCTGGCAATGCAGAGTCTGTGTGAGATTCTCTCTTTCTCTCTCTCTCTCTCTCTGCTCCCCCCCTCCTGCTCACACCCTCTCTTTCTCTCAAAATAAATAAATAAAATTTCTTAAACAGTTTTAGAACAAAGCTGGAAAGAAGCTGAATATTCCTGCACATCTGAGTTTCAAAATAAACATCTATGAACCCTCCCCCAAAAGGCTTCATGCATATATGCCTCAGAACTCAAATGTGAGAATGTTAAAGAATGTGCTTTGTGATAAGATCTAACAGTAACATGGAAAATCATACATCCACAGGACTCTAGGTTACATCCTTTGAAAAATCCAAATCAGAATGTTCAAATTTACAACTTGGAACAGCAATTGCATTATAAGATAAAAGATGGATAGTGAATAAATACAAGGTTGTAATCATTCACTGAGAAGGCCCTTGCTGACATCATAAAACATGGGAGTACAGCTTGAACAGCTTTTGTATGTTGGGAGACCCCCAGGAGTTATTTGCAGCCACTTGCTTCTTC
>NW_027529551.1:27974-33219 GCF_008692635.1 Crocuta crocuta
TCCACTTGATATATAAAGGATATTTTTTTGACCCTTCTAAGAGCCTCCTCTGAAGAACTGTTTCAACTGTGAGGAAGTTGAGAGAAAGTTCCCTATGGCATTTCCATGAAAATTAAATTTGAAACTTTTTATTATGAGGTGATGTCAATTCATTCCAAAAATATTTGTCAAGGCTCTGCTATATGCTAGAGATACAGATATGAATACCATCATCCTGCCCTTACTTCAAGGCAACAACTCCTTAAGGAGCCTTAGNATCAAAGTGCCACCTAAGAAAGGATTTATAGCAGTTGTCCAATTTCATCCCTGCATAACCATAACTAAAACAAACATCTGGATAGATTTTTTTAGATGAATTTTTATTTGGGAATAATTTTAGATTTATAGAAAAGCTAAAATGTTAGTATAGGGATGTGATGGTCAATTTTAGGTATCAACCTGACTGGGCCACTGGATGTCCAGACATTTGTTCAAACATTAATCCGGTTATGTCTATGAGAGTGTTTCTGGATTAGATTAACATTGTAATCTATAGGCTGAATAAAGCATATTGTGCTCCCTTAGGTTGGTGAAATCCATTCAATCATCTGAAGGCCTGAATAGAACAAAAAGGCTGCCCCTCCCTTGAAGAAGAGGGCATTTCCTCCTTTCTGACTGCCTTGAGCTGGGACATTACAAGGGTTTTTAAAAATACCTTTGGACTTAGACTGGAACTAAACTATAGCACAACTATATATATATACATATATATACGTATATATACATATATATATATACACACACACATACATATATATCCTTTTAGTTCTGTTTCTCTGCAGAAGCTTAATACAACAAAGTTACCATATATCTTTCACTCAGTTTCATTTTCCCATATTGTTATCATTTTGATTATTATGATGCATTTGTCGAAACTAAAAATTAGAGGGAACTAAGATGGTGGTAGAGTAGGTGGATCCTAGGCTCATCTTGTCCCTTGAACACAACTGGATAACTATCAAATCATTCTGAATACCCAAGAAATTGACCTGAGGACTGGTAGAACAAACTTCACAACTAGAGGGAGAGAAGAAGTCACATCGAGGAAGGTAGGAAGTGCAGAGATGAAGTTTGGGTAAGAAACTGAACGAAAGCAATGCAGGGCACAGTAGAGGGGAGGGAGCCATGGTAACAGAGAAAGGCAATCCTGAGAAAGAGACACACAGGGGAATGGACAAGGAGACCATTTCCCCAAAACCATTAGCCAGGAAAATAAGAGGAGCTGATTTTTGTGAGCTTTTAAAGACTGGAGTTTTAAAGGTTGGTGAAATCCTCTGGGTTAGAGCCCTGAGGGAGCTGCCCTCCTCCTGGAGAGAAGGCAGAAAAACAACCCAGGGTGCAGAGGGCACAATCTGAGGAATGCCTGAAGCACACAGGGGGAGATCATTCACACTTCTTGGAGCACAATCCGTGAGAGGTAGTGTTCACAGAGACCCTCTCCAGTGGCCAATGGGGGGAGCATGGGGAGTACCATTTTCCTCCCCCCACCAACTTAAATGCAGAGGCACTTGAGGAGGGCAGCTTGACCCCAACATTGGCTGCTTAGCCTGCTTGCTCTAAGTTCCACACCCCAGTGCAGTCTGTCATGACTGCCCTTCTCAGTCAATCCTCCTTCAATCCCAGTTTCAGGAGACCCTGCCTCAAAATACCAGCATAGGCTCCTGTCCACACCAAGTCCCTAAAGCTTAGAGTTTTAAAAGTCACCAGGCTTGGCTGAGATAGAGGAGAGAGGACATAGCAGTGCTCCTAGAGAGAAGAAAGGCAAACCACCCAGAGGCAGACAATGTGAAAACAGTGATCTGAAAGATGCCTGTGATGCACAGGGAGGAAATGAATTACTTTTCTCAGAGTGCTTCCCTGAGAGCAGCAAGGCTATGATTCAGAATAGAAGGAGAGATAAAGAGTTTCCCAGACAAACAAAAACTAAAGGAGTTCATGACAACCAAACCAGCCCTGAAAGAGATAAAGGGGACTCTCTGAATGGAAAGGATAGGCCAAAAGTGACAAGGACAAGAATGGAAGAGAAAATCTCCAGTAACAATGACAAAACAAGTAAGGAAATGGCACTAAATACATATCTATCAGTGATTACTCTGAATGTAAATGGTCTAACAGGTCCAATCAAAAGATATAGGCTAGGTATCTGGTGGTTCAGTCAGCTTAGCAGGACTTAATTTCAGCCCAGGTCATGATCTCAAGGTTCCTGGATTTGAGTCCCACAACTGGCTCCACACTGAGTGTGGAGCCTGCTTGGGATTCTCTCTCTTTCCCTCTCTCTCTGCCCCTCCTCCCTCTCTACTCTGCCCCTTCTATGCTCACACTCGTGTGCTCTCTCTCTCTCAAAATAAGTAATAAACATAAAAAAAACTCCCAAAAAACAAAAGTCCAGGGCCAGATGGCTTCACAGGGGAATTCTACAAAACATTTAAAGAGTTAATATCGAGTCTTCTCAAACTCTTCCAAAAGTTAGAAAAGAAGGAAAACTTCCAAATCCATCCTATGAGACCAGAATTACTCTGATACCAAAAACAGACAAAGACTCCACTAAAAAAGAGGACTATAGGCCAATATCCCTCATGAACATGGATGTAAAAGTTCTCAATAAAATACTAGCAAATTGATTCCAACAATACATTAAAAGAACTATTCACCACGATCAAGTGAGATTTATTCCTAGGCTGTAAGAGTGATTTAATATTAGCAAATCAAACAATGTGATGCACCAAACTTTAAAAAATAATTTAAGTCTACTTATTTTTGAGAGAGACAGAGAAAGTGTAAGCAGGGGAAGGGCAGAGAGAGAGGGAGAGAGAGAATCCCAAGCAGGCCCTGCACTGTTAGCGCAGAGCCCAATGTGGGACTTCAACCCATGAAACCATAAAATCATGACCTGAGCTGAAATCAAGAGTCGAATACTTAACCAACTGAGCCACCCAGGTGCCCTGTGATACACCAAATTAATAAAAGAAAGGATAAGAATCACAGCATCATTTAAATAGATGCAGAAAGAGCATCTGACAAAACACAACATCCATTCATGATAAAAACCCTCAATAACATAGGGTTAGAAGTAACATACCCCACTATAATAAAGGCCATATATTTAAAAACCCAGAGCTAACATCAGCCCTCAATGGAGAAAAACTGAGAGCTTTTTCCGTATGGTCAGAAACAAGACAGGGATGTCCACTTTTAGCATTGTTATTTAACAAAATACTGGAAGTCCTAGCCTCAGCAATCCAACAGAAGAGGATGTGGAGAAACAGGCACCCTCCTACACTGTTGGTGGCAATGTAAACTGGTGCAGCTCCTCTGGAAAACAGTGTGGAGGTTCCTCAAAAACTTAACAATAGAACTCCCCTAGGACCCAGAAATAGCACTGCTGGGAATTTACCCAAGGGATACAGAAATGCTGATGCATAAGACCACATGTACCCCAATGTTCATAGCAGCACTCTCCACAATANTAAAATGAGAAAAAACATAAATGTGAAACAGGAACCCATTAAAATCCTACAGTAAAAAACAGGCAGTATTCTCTTTGACATTGGCCATAGCAACTTCTTACAAGATGTGTCTCTGGAACCAGAGTAAATAGTATCAAAATTAAACTACTGGGATTTCATAAAAATATAAAGCTTCTGCACAGTGAAGGAATCAGTGAACAAAACTAAAAGGTAACCTTCAGAATGTGAAAAGATACTTTCAACTGACATATGAGAAAGGGTTAGTACCTAAAATATATATAGAACTTATAAAACTCAACACCCAGGGGTGCCTGGGTGGCTCAGTCCGTTAAGTGTACAACCCTTGCTTTTGGCTCAGGTAATAATCTCAGTTAGTGAGTTGGAGCCCTGCATTGGGCTCCACACTCAGTGCAGAGCCTGTTTGGGATTCTCAAGCTCTCCTTCTCTGCCCCTCTCCTGTTTGTGCGTGCTCACATGCGTGCCCTCTATCTCTCTCACTCTCTCGCTCTCTGAAAATAAAGAAACTTAAAAAAAAAAAAGCTCAACACTCAAAGATCAAATAATCCAGTTAAACATGGGTAGAAGACATGAATAGACATTTTTCTAAAAAAGGCATACAGATGGTATCAGACACATGAAAAGATGCTCAACATCACTCATCATCAGGAAAATACAAATCAAAACTACAAGATGTCACCTCACAACAGTCAGAAAGGCTAAAATTAACAACACAGGACACAACAAGGGTCAGAGAGGATGTGGAAAGAGGGAAACACTTTCGCACTGCTGGTGGGAATCCAAACTGGTGCAGCCACTCTGGAAAATACGGAGGTTCCTCAAAAAGTTAAAAATAGAACTACCCTACGATACAGCAATTGCAGTACTAGGTATTTACACAAAAGATACAAAAATACTGATTCAAATGGATACATGCACCCTGATGTTTATAGCTGCATTATCAATAATAGCCAAATTATGGAAAGAGCCCAAGTGCTCATCAAATGATGAATGGCTAAAGATGTGGTATATATACAATGGAATGTTACTGAGCCATAAAAAGAATGTAATCTTGTGATTTGCAATGACATGGATAGAGATAGAGAGTATCATGCTAAGCAAAATAAGTCAGAGAAAGACAAATAACATGATTTCACTTATATGTGGAATTTAAGAAACAAAACAAATGAACATAGGAAGAAAAGAAAAGAGAGGCAAACCAAGAAACAGACTCTTAACTATAGAGAACAAACAGATAATTATCAGAGGGGAGGTGGGGGGGTGGATAGGTTAAATAGGTGATGGGGATTAAGGAGTACACTTAGATGAGCACTGGGTGTTGTAAGTGCTGAATTAGTAGATTTGAGACCTGAAACTAATATCACACTGTATGTTGACTAACATTAAAAACTTGAAAGAAAAAAATTTTAAACATTGCTACATCATTATTAACTAAACTACAGACTTTATTAACATCTTACCAGTTATTTCTCTGTTTTTTTTCTGTTCCAGAATCCTTTCTCTGTTCCAGGATCTTATCAAGATTGTCTGTAGTTTCCATGTCTCCTTAGTCTACTCTGGCCTTCGACACTTTCTCAGTCTTTCTAGAGTTTTTGTCACTGATAATTTTGAAAACTGGCTATATATTTTGTAGAATGTATTCTTATTTGGGCTTTATGATTTTTTTCTCATGATTAGGATTACGAATTTGTGGAAAAAGTACCATTCTCATTTCGAGTGCC
>NW_027529551.1:33263-37552 GCF_008692635.1 Crocuta crocuta
AGTTCCCTCATATCAAGAGTTATATGACATCACTGGTGATATTAATCTTGACCACGTTTAAAAAATATTTTTAATGTTATATTTATTTCTGAGAGAGAGAGAGAGAGCGAGAGAGCAGAGGAGGGTCAGAGAGAGAGGGAGACACAGAATCTGAAACAGGCTCCAGGCTCTGAGCTAGCTGTCAGTACAGAGCCTGACACAGGGCTCGAACCCACGAACTGCGAGATGATGACCTGAGCCAAAATCGGATGCTTACCCGACTGAGCCACCCAGGCGCCCCTTGACCACTTTTTTAAGGTAGTTTTGGCCAGGTTGCTCTATGATAAAGTTATTGTTTCTCAGTTTCTATGTTCTTTATTCTTGTGATATGTCACTATGTCCAGTTCACACTAGTGGTAAAGGGAATAACCTCCACCTCTTGAAGGTAGACATATACGTATGTATTATTTGGGATTCTGCAAAGTACATATTAAAGTAGCCCTATGCCTTAATAGAAGTGATATTTTAAGAGATTAAATATATGATGCTCAGCTATAGAGACTCAAATTATAGAGCTTGTGGTTTATCTCTGCTTACACACCATCTCATGTTCATGGTAACACTTTTGGGATTTATGGGTACTAAACTATTAAAGGCCTTTTTTCTTCCATTAGGAGCTGTGTAATATCCCTCAGACTGTCAGAAGACAGGACAGAAATGCAAGCTGAAATTTAACTCTTGTCTATCTGTACTTCATTTCAATTTCTAGCAATTGGTCTCCCTATTCCCAATGTTTACTTAAAGTGTGGATCTCACATCCTTGACAATGAGAACTTGTAATAAATCTCAGAAATGCTAAATACAATGTAAACATTATTAACAGTCTCAAGTGTTTAGCTCTACGTATTTAAAAAATATTATGTTGTCTTTAAAATAAATAGTTCTCATTGTTGTGATCCTTAGGTTTTGTTTCTTTATAGAAGACACTGTAACTCCTTGTCCAATTCCTATCATAGTTGTGCATATCCTATTATTCCCTGTGTTGCATTAAGCAACTAATTTTTTCTCCTGAAATTCATCAATGTGTGCATTTGTATGTTATTGTTTTGTCACCAATCCAAAATATATATTTTGCCTTCTAACTTCTGAAAAAATCAGTCACATCACTGAACACTGTTCACTAAATAATAAACACGAAGAAACCATAATTCCTGCTTTAGTGATAATAAATAATATATTTCCTTGCAGTTTATAGAAGGCTTTAATAACATGTGTTCTTTCATGTGACCATGTGATCTGCCCCCAAAATCTCAAGAGGAAGGCATAGACTAGAAATAATAATTTTAAAACAAAAAACTAAGACTCATAGAAGTTAATGGCTTATTTTCACTGATCTCAAAAATTAGAGCCATATATAGAACACATGTTATCTGAATATATTTCAATCAGATTAGGTGAGTTTAGGTTATGTCCCAATATCCTGGGGGCCTAATACATCAAAAATTTATTTCTTACTCACACAAAATCTACTTTGAGTCGACAGTCTCCAGGGCATCTGACCTCTTTTTGGTCATTCAATATTCCGGGATGCTTTGGTCTTTCGTCCTCACCCCCATGCTGATAAACACAGGCTTCCGCAATTTCTATAGCAAGAAAAGAGAACATGGAGAATCTCACACCAGCCTTTAAATACTATTACCCATAAATGGCACAAGTCACTTCTCCTCTTATTTCATTGAATAAAGCAAGTCATATGACTGTATCTAACTTCAGTGAGGCATGTGCCCTTAAGAAGATAATCAAAGATCTTGGTGAACATTTGTATGCCCACTACAGATTACTTGTTTGGTTTCTTTCCGCAAAATCATACTGCCTCATCTGAGAATGTTCATGAGTAGTATCAGTAATGACCCGCCAGTTAATTAAGTGCTCTTTTAGGCCTATAGTCTAAACAATATTATGATTCTAAGTGACTTTTTCAATCCACATTAGCTAAGGATTCTCAAAAAGGCACCATTACTTGTAGTCAAAAGCTTGAGCTTTGAAGTCAGAAAAACTTTAGTTCAAATCCCCCAAAAAAAAAAATATTACTATCTTCAAAAGCTGGAGCAAGGTACTTACCATCTCCAAATAAAAAGGAGATAAAAATAGTACCTACCTCACAAATTTCTTTTGAGCATTAGGAAAGATAATGCACAGTCCTTGGCATATAGTAAACCTTCAATCAATGTTGCAACTCTCATTATACTGTTGCCTACTGTAATTATAATAAACATAGGTCCTAGATATTCAAGAACAGTCCCAATGTTGTCTTATCACCCCCTTACCTTTATTGACTTTGGTGCAAAAACCTTGCTACAAGTATAATCTAAGGTAAGATGAATTTGAAATCTTAAAGAAAAATTATATCTAAAAATGCTTACTTATGAATATTAATACCTAGATTGATATTTTGGGAAGAGTGACAAGGATATAATATCTGCTTTACCTCCATTCTATTTAGTAAGGTCATTTGTCAGTATGAGAAAAAAATTAAAATGCTCCAATATGAATAAGTCTTCACAGTTCCATTGTTTACCATATCTTCTGAGGTCTTATATGACAATTGATTGCTTAGTGTTTACAGCCATGAACTACTAATATGGAACAGTCCTACAAATTAGAAAGCTAGGTACACAATTAAAACACAAGACCATTTTTAACCAGGTACAGTTTCTGGTGTATCTTTAGTGAAAGATACAGATATATATTTTATTAACCATAATCACTAGCATAACAAAAATAATTAGTTTTATTTTTGAAGGACAAATGCTACATTGTCAATTAGTGTGCTTGAAAACACCAGCCCCCCCCACCACAACACCAGTAGAATTCCATAAAGCTATACATTTCTTATTTTCACTCACCTTATATAAATAACATTCTGAATTTACAACAGTTCAAGAAAANGTTTAACCATCCACAGTGTTAATGATTTCATGTTTTGTGTGTATACTTGTGTGAAACATGAATTTATCCTTAAAATTACTTTGAGCTAATCTGCTAACCTTTTTTGTATAGATCAATAAATTTATACAAATGGAGGCAAACTACTGACTTAATGTAAAGATGCAAAATTAAGACTTTATCTCCAACTCTATGCTAGTTGATAAGCACTTACCAAAACAATAATCTTCACACAAAGAAATAGTATCTTTTCTAATACTTTCCTCACCCCACTATAATTTTCCTAAAGTAGTATGTTTATCATGACTGTCATTGATTAAAATTTGGCCCATTTAACCACTTTCCAAAGTGTACATGAACCTTTGAAATCTAACTGAAATGGATTATAAATGGCCAACGTTGCCTTCATTTTCAGAAAGAAGATAGAGTTCTTTTGAAATCCACTTTCCCACAGTCATCCACATAGGTATCTATTCTCAGAAGTGAATTCCTCAGATTATTTCAGTAAGGTCATGCTTCCTTGCTACATTAAGTGATTTCTATACTATAAACAAGCTGGGAAACAACCAACTAAATAGCTAAAATGTCATCATATTTGCATCCTAACTTTATAGTTTTATACCAGATATTTACTGGGACCCTCTCATTTTTCAAGGTCAATATTAAAATAACTTTATGTTAAGATCTCATGTGAAAAAAATTAGTTTGTATATTAGAAAACTGAGATTTCTTTTAATTATTCCAGAAAATTCAGAAAATGAATAAAAATATTAATGTGGAGTGAATAACTAGTATCTAATAGGAATACTATTCCTCTGAACATGTATTGGGAAATGCTGATCTAGACAGTATGCTATTCATGGGCAGTAACCATGATTTTTTTTACACAGTTTCCCCAGTACTAAGCTTAGTGCTAGTAAGTGTCTAATAAATGTTGAATGAATGAAAGGATAAAATGGATAGATGGATGAATGGATGAATGGATAGATGGATTAAAGAGTGAATGAATTAACAAGTGAATAAAATGACTTCTGATCAACAGTTGAAATAGGTCACAGACTTCACTTTATGAGGTCAAAATTTCTTTGCCCCAAGAAAAATTCTTTTTGTACTCTATTAAATGGCCTTTAAGATTTGAACGTGACATTATCATCAAATCAGTAGATACATTTCAAGAAATAATACATGATTTTGACCTTTTTTATTTTAACCACCACNTGAAAGCTTTTAAAATGGCTAAAGAATCTATGATAAGGTCAGGATATATCAATAGAGAAATCAGAGCAAGATTTTTTATTTTAGTTTAGTTCAGTTTAGTTTTATAAAACGAAAATGACTGAAAATTGATTAATGGCTGTCTCAGA
>NW_027529551.1:37564-40031 GCF_008692635.1 Crocuta crocuta
AGCAGAGAAAAACAGCACTACATCTCCCAAAACTACCGATTATCAATGTCAATCAACATTTTTGATGGTCCTATTTGACACAAAGCACTGTATTATGTATTTTGAAGAGATTAAAAAACAAGTCTACCATGTACCTAAAACCAATGTAATTTATATAGAGAAAAAACCATATGTGATTCAACTTAAGACCACTTAAAAACATTGCTATAAAAATATATACATTTAAATATTCAGAAGAAATAATATGCAGAAAACATCATAGTGAAGAAAGAATTAGTTTCATGGTTCAGATGGTTCAGCTAAGTCAGTGGTTCTCAACTGGGAGAAATTTTGCACATTCAACACTAATTGGAGGTATTTTTGTTTGGGGATACACTACTGGTATAAAATAGCTTTAGTGGGTAAATACCATGAACAGTGCTCAATATCCTACAATACATAAGACAGTCCCCCACAACAAGGAATCTGACCTAAAACATCCATAGTACTGAGGCTAAGCAACTCTGAGCTAAGTTCTAGTAAAACACATTCATGGTACTCTTGGTGTTCAACCTTTATCATCTTCCCACAATATTAGGTTACTAAGTGTACTAAGTGTAATCAATATTTTAATGCACACACTGATCTAAAAATTATGTGATCTATTTTCCTACTTTAATGTAATGAGACTTGACCCTAATGCATCAAAATTATTTTAGTGATGGACCTAAACAATATTATTGTTTGTTAGGGTATGAGATAAGATTATTTGATTTTCCATAGCTATTTTAAATTTTCAAAGAGAAAAAATAGTGAATCAGCAAAGAGTTAATGAAAACTACTATAGTATCTTATGTTGAAGGTAAAAAAATAAAAATAGAACCATCCATAAGGCACATAACTAGCATTGATGATTTTTATTGTAAAAGAAACCCTTTGCTCAAAGTGCTTTTGCTTCTTAAAGAGGGCAGTATATGAATATCAGACATTAGCTTTATTTCCTGATTTCTCTCATCAAAGTTTTTTTAACACTTAGTGAGAAATATAATGATTAAGAGAAGTTTGAATATTAGTGTAATTTTTATAAGGTAAACATTTACTGCCAAATGTCACTCTCACCTTTGTCAATGAAAAGTACATGATCTGTGAATAAAAATATCTAAAACATGATGGTCTCAGTTCTTATTGTCTTTGGCTGAGATTTAATATGCCCTTTGACTTCTGTTCTAAGAGAAATGGAACAATCTCAGGAGTACCTTAAAAATTTTAGTATTCCATTTTACATCTAGTAATCTGAGCAGATGAAACTTGATTTTCAAATAACCACCAGCAAGAGGTATTAAACAATGTCCTGAGCTTTTGTTTTAGACTGGAGAATTCAGATTGGGAAAAGGTTTTAGCAAAATATATATATTTTTTTACAAATAGTTTATTGTCAAGTTGGTTTCCATAAAACACCCAGTGCTCATCCCCACAAGTGCCCTCCTCCAAGCNAAATCTTTTAGTATAGTTCATATACTAATCCCACCTTTTATCTCTGGGACCTTGGTGCATCCATAATTCTCCTCAATTCCCAGCATCCTTTCCTATAGTATTTCCATTTTTCCCTTCTTCATTTGGGTGAAATTCCATAGCGAGCATTTATATGGCACTGCTTCCCTCAGCAGATGTTCCATTTGATCATTGACAGGTAAAGAAAATAACCAATCCATAGTCATCATCACCAAAGCATAATTTGTCCAAGATGTATCTACATTTTAATATGGGTCTCTTAGAAATAAAATGCTTTACATGAAAGCAGTGACTCCAAAGTAACATTAGTTGATTACCATATTGATTGCATTTCTGGCCTAACAGATTTATTAATATGTGAAAGATGTAGCTTAACCAAATGATAATAGAAACAATGAATTCATAGACCAAGAAAACAAAATACAAAATAATTGAGAGATGGATGTCTCTGATAGAAAGTGACCCTGATCATGATAAATTATACACATGCATATTCAACTATTATAAGGAGTCAATCCTATCTGATATTAATATACTTTGATAGTAGAATCTGAAGTTTGTCCATTTTTTATAAATATTAATCTAAAAGATTATGCTAAAAATAATGTATTTCTTTGTTTCAGTTGTCATATTCAGGTTATTTAATTTAAAACAATTAAAAGAATACAGAGCTGAAAACTGTTTAAGTATTCATCATGAGATAAATAGGAAGACACATCTACCAGTTTATTTTAATGACAATTTCAGCAAAAGTCAACTATTACATTTTAAAGATTAACAGACTATATTAAGGGGTTATAGAAAGACAGGGATTCTATTAGACTAGAAGTGTACATATTTTGGATTGAAATCTATTTTCTGTGACACTTAAAAGTGAGTGTGATATTCCTCTGGATTATCAGACAAAATCCAAGAAAACATCGATAAAAAATGGCTGAACTCACATAGCCTGAGAGGGAGGTAAAGATGCATGTTA
>NW_027529551.1:40144-43328 GCF_008692635.1 Crocuta crocuta
GCTGAACTCACAGAGGCTGAGAGGGAGGTTAAGATGCATGTTACCATGACAAACTATAAAAGCTGGGAAGGAGTAAGTCTGGATATTACAGTTGAAAACATTAGGTGAAATGATAGATTGAAAATGATGATTATACCAAGGGAGGAGAAAGATTACCCAGTAGGAGGAAAATATATAACATGATAAAATAGTAGGTAGGCAGAGTCATAAAATAATGAATTGCTAAGAGGGAAAATATGATTTTAAATGCTATAATCACTTATCACTAAAATATATTTTAAAAAGAATTATGGAAACACAGCATATTAGCTTTAGAATGAAGCAGAAAAAGCATCTAACCCATCTCTATCATTTTGAAAATGAAAAGACTGAGGTCAAGAGAAATAAAAGTTGTCTAAAGTCACAAAATAAGTCAGTGGCAGAAGAGTAACATTTTATAGTATAATGAAAGTATCAAATACTTCTGGTAATTTGTTTATTTGAATTAGAGCCCAACCTCTCCCACACCAATTCTCTAAAGCAGCAAGAAGAAATATTCAGTAGGAACTTTTCTCCTACTTACCTCTTAGCAAAAGATTGTCATTCATTTTAGACTGGCTTTGCCCATATCAGAAAATAATAATTAGAATGTATTCATTGCTTACTGTGCCAGATACTGTAAATACTTTTCTTTTCTCTCATTTAACTCTTACAACAATCCTATGAGAAAGGCACCCGTAGTGTCGCCATTTTCAGAGAAAAAAATGGGGCTTAACCGGGTAGCAATTTGCCCAAACACTCAGAAATAAAAATAAAATGACCAGGATTCTGAATCCAATTGCATGACTTTGGACACCCCTAGGCTCTACTGCCTCCAAAAGGTGGAACATGCCCCAAATACCTTGTTTGTCAAGACCTGTAGGGTAACAAAATGAACAAGGCTAAACACCCTTGACTGTTCAATGAAGCAAAATCCAAATTAAGTAACATGCAAATAAAGTACTAAATAAAAGAATAGAAAGTTGTTTGGGTTCGGGGCGCCTGGGTGGCTTAGTCGGTTAAGCGTCCGACTTTCGCTTAGGTCATGATCTCGCGGTTCGTGGGTTCGAGCCCCGCGTCAGGCTCTGTGCTGACTGCCAGCTCGGAGCCTGGAGCCTGTTTCAGTCTGTGNACCCTCCCCTGCTCCCGCTGCCTCTCTCTCTCTCTCCCCTAGAAATAAATAAAACATTTAAAAAAAAAAAAAAAGAAAGTTGTTTGGGTTCTAAGCAAACCTCACTGCAACAAAAGCCTTCAAGGATAATACCTCTTGATGAGTTTTATTTGTCTGTGAGGTCCATTAATGAGAGTAGTAGCTTGGAATGAGCCAACAGAAACAGAGAAGCTGGCAATACAAAGGAGAGGAAATAATCCATAGAGCAACATGCCTAACCAAGATAAGAAAGAATGGAACTCAGATCACACACAAGTGAGATGATTAACCTTGAAAAGGAAAAAGGATACCACTTCCCTCTAAAAGGGTACAGATGAAGATATAATTTCTGATTTGGTAGCAGTGAGGCAGGGGATGGGGAGAGATAATTTAATGTTTCATTTTCTCTGTGAAATAGGCAAGAGATAATCAACTGTAAAAGGTTGGAGGTTTAGAAGAGATTGAAAAAGTTTTTAAATAGCTGTTGTACAGAATGGAAGGAAGTTGACTGGAGGAATGTAGAAATATTGTCAGGTACCAATGAGGTCCCCTCTGCAAAATAAGTGATTGACATGAATATTTTATCATATAACATCCCATCTGTGGTGGTTAATTCTGTGTCAACTTGGCTGGATATTTCTGAGAGAATATTTTTGGATAAGATTTACATTTAAATCAGTGGACTTTTAGTAAAGCAAATTGCCCTCCATAACATTAATGGGCCTCATACAATCCACTGAAGGTCTAAATAGAACAAAAGGCTGACTTTCCCCTGATCAAGAGGGAATACTCCAGCAGACTCTTCAGACTTCATCTGCAACATTAGCTCTTTTCTGGGTCTCTAACCTGCCAGCCTCCCCCATCAGATTTTGGATTCACTAAGCCTCTCCAATTGTATGAGCCACTTAAAGTATCTCTTTCTATATCTTTACACATTCTGTTTGGTTCTGTTTCTCTGGAGAAACATGGTTAATACATCACCTAGACAGAAAATGGAATTAAACATAAATACATAATGAAAATATTAAAATTATCAACATACATGTTTACAGATCAAGAAATAGAACTTTCCCAATGCTCTAAATACCTTATGTTTCCCATCCTTATTCCATTTCCTCCCAAGACCATATTCTAAAACTGACAATAATTTGCACATTTTTTTCGTAATAGCATGCAGTCTCCCTCTATAGACTCCAAAAAGATAGATAGGTGGATTCAGCCAACGTTATATTTAACAGGATGGTACAATATAAGGAAGACTGGATTTGTAAAAATGAGAATACTAACAGAGTATCGTTGATTGAATTGGCATTATAGGCAAAGAGGTAAGGTGATATGTTAGAAGGGAAAAAGAAGACTGGAAACTTATGAAACATGACTTAATAGACAAGGACCACTGCTAGCTAATGATTACCAGAATGGGTTCCAGTATTTCAAACTAGTCTTAATTTTTAGTAAATACCCTCTAACATTTAACTAACTTCTAACTAATAAAATCATCTAATTTATTTTGATCTCTTGCTATATATTTTGTAACCAGATTATACTAGAAAGTTAATTGGAAACTTACATCTCTTGATTTTAGATGTATTATAGGTAACTTACTGAGCTTTCCTTCTTCCAGATGAGAACTGTTGCATGTGGCATCAAACTTTGGGACTTTGAGGTCACAGAATGGGGGGGGAGGGGCAAGATGGTGGAGAAGTAGGGAGCTCCGTACCTGCACTCGCGCCCATGCCTCACACGGAAAAGATCTGAAGCCATAGGAAACCGTACCAAACCCAAGAGATTGGGAGAAAAAGGGCGCAGATTCCACTGAGAAAACCTTCTAACGTGAGTGCGAACTGGGGAAGATAAAATCGGGCCTAGATTGGAGACCAGAGAGACGGGCCACCCCCCCTCTGTGGGGAGTGAGAGGGGAAAAAGAGAGTCCGAAGCAGAAAAACCTCCGTTCGGGGGAAAAACCTCCGGACGGGGTGTAGAAAAACTTTGCGCACAAAATACCTGCGCGTCAGG
>NW_027529552.1:0-532 GCF_008692635.1 Crocuta crocuta
AACAAGCCAGAGTACACAGGGTGGAGAGTCCCAAATATCACTACATATAGGGAAACAAAATAACCAAGGTCCCCACAAGAGAGACCAAGAGATACCATTCAAAAAACACTCTCTGAAAGGATAGGCTCTGGACAGTCAAAGAGTCTTCTTGGATATAGCACCGCTCATAGAAACAGAGAGATAACAAATCTTTAAAACCAACAAGAGCCGGAAAGCTAACTAAAATGACGAAACGAAAGAGCTCTCCTCCAAAGAAACTCCAAGAAGAAATGACAGCTAATGAACTGCTCAAAACAGATATCAGCAGCATCACTGAACAAGATTTTAGAATAATAATGGTAAAATTNTAAAATTAATAGCTGGGCTTGAAAAAAACATAGGGGACATCAAAGAAACTATGGCTACAGACAGAATGGAAAATAAAAATAGGCATGAAGAATTAAAAAATGAAATAAATGAGATACATAATAAATAAATACATAAAATAAATCCAATGCACGGATTGAAGAGGCAGAAAGGAGAATAAGTGATT
>NW_027529553.1:0-3636 GCF_008692635.1 Crocuta crocuta
TCTCTCTCCTAGAAATAAATAAAAATATTAAAAAAAAAAACCATATGATACTGTCGATAGATGTAGAAAAAGCATTTGACAAAATACAGCATCCCTTCTTAATAAAGACTCTAGAGAAAGTCCGGATAGAAGGAACCTACTTAAACATCATCAAAGTCATCTATGAGAAGCCTTTAGCTAACATCATCCACAACGGGGAAAAACTGAGAGCTTAGCCCCTGAGATCAGGAACACGACAGGGATGCCCACTCTCACCACTATTGTTTCACATAGGGCTGGAAGTCCTAGCATCAGCCATCAGACAACAAAAGAAAATAAAAGGCATCAGAATTGGCAAAGAGGAAGTGAAACTTTCACTTTTCGCACACGACATGATACTCTACATGGAAAACCCGACAGACTGTACTATAAGCCTCCTAGAACTGATCCAAGAAGTTAGCAAAGTTGCAGGGTAGAAAATTAACGTACAGAAATAGGTTGCATTCTTATACACCAATAATGAAGCAAACGAAAGAGAAGTCAGGAAACTGATCCCATTTACAATTGTACAAAATATCATAAAGTACCTAGGACTAAACCTAACCAAGGATACAAGAGATCAGTATTATGAAAACTATAGAAAACTTATGAAGGAAATTGAAGAAGACACAAAGAATTGGAAAAACATTCCATGCTCATGGATAGGAAGAATAAATATAGTTAAGATGTCATTACTACCTAAAGCCACTCTACACATTCAATGCAATCCCAATTAAAATTGCACCAGCATACTTCTCAAAACTAGAACAAACTTTCCTAAAATTAAATGGAACCACAAAGGACTCGGAATAGCCAAAGTAATTCTGAACAATAAAACCAAACCGGGAGGTGTCACCATCCCATACTTTAGCCTCTACTACAAAGCTGTCGTCATCAAGACAGTATGGTATTGGCACAAAAACAGACACATAGACCAATGGAACAGAATTGAGAACTCAGAAGTGGACCCAAAAGTATACAGCCAACTGATCTTTGACAAAGCAAGAAAGAATATCCAATGGAAAAAAGACAGCCTTTTTAACAGATGTTGTTGGGAGAACCAGACAGCATCATGCAGAATAATGAAACTAGATCATTTTCTCACACCATGCACAAAAATNTTGCACGTATAGGAAGAGTAGGAAGAACTTAACTGAGGAACAAGGGGGAGAAGAAGAGGGGAAATGGTGGGTGAAACGGAGAGAGGCAACCATGATAGACTCTTGAATGCTGACAAAAACTGAGGACTGATGGATGTGTGGGGGAGGGAAGGATGGGCAAGGAGGAGGGCACTTGTGGGCATGAGCACGGATAACAGAAACGAATTTGACAATAAACTATTTGTAAAAAAAAAAAAGTGGTTTATCTATACAATGGAATAGTATATGGCAATGAGAAAGAATGAAATCTGGCCATGTGTAGCAACAGGATGGACCTTGAGGGTGTTACGCTGAGCGAAACAAGTTAGGCAGAAAAGGACAAATATCATATGTTTGCACGTATAGGAGGATTAGGGGGAACTTAACGGAGGACCATGGAGGAGTAGAAGGGAGGAAATGGTGGGGGAAAGGAAGATAGTGAAGCCATGAGAGACACTGAATACTGAGAACAAACTGAGGACTGATGGGTGTGGTGGGGGAGGGGGGAGATGGGCATGGAGGAGGGCACTTGTGTGGATGAGCACCTGGTGTTATATGGAAACCAACTTGACAATATTTGTAAAAAAATCAAAACAAAACAAAGCAAAAAACTGGAACTAATTTTAAAATGGTAAAGCTAAATCATTCAGCAAATATATATTTCATAAGCTCATATGTAGAAGGCACTCTATGAGACACAAGAAGAGAAACAGGGTGGTCCTTACTTTCAGAAGGTTTATAATTTTATGAGAGAAAATACAAGGCATATATTCGAATGATAGATTGAAGTAAACAGTTCTGTAAGCCATTCATCAGAACATTTTAAAAGCTCTGAAACAATTCTGAAAAGTTTGACCATTAAAATGGTTTTTAAATAAAATTTAATAGATAGTATTGTAGAAACTACTACTAATATACCATATGCTGTACATGTAATCATTTTATATCTACCAAATTAAAGTATACAAGGAGAAATCTACACGAATAATTCTGAACTTTCTAAATATCTGTGGAAAATTGCTAATATCACTGTAATTACCTTTCAGGAATTAAACATAAAATTACTAGAATTAATAGCCTAATTAAATATGAAGTTTCATATAGTGAATTTGGAAGATAGGTTGGTGGTTCCTCAAAATTTTAAACATAGATTTATCATATATCCCAGTAATTCCACTCCTAAATTACATACAAAAAATGAAAAATATGTTCTTACATAATTATTCCTAGAAGTATTATTCAAAATTTGCAAAAAGTAGAAACAACACAGATGTCTATCTCCTCAAGAATGAATACATAAAATACATTATGTACTTACAATGTAATATTATTTGGCAATAAAAAGAAACGAAGTACTACTACTACAACATAGACAAACCTTTAAAACATTATGCCAAGTAAAAGACGCCATTGAGAAAGACGACACATTATATGAAACCATATACATGAAGTAGCCAGAAGAGACAAATTCATAGAAACAGAAAGTAGATTTGTGGTTGCCTAGAGCTAGGGTGATGTAGGGGAGTGATGTAACTGCTAGAGGGTATACTATTTATTTTCAAAGTAATGAAATGTTCTAAAATTAGATACTGGCAAAGTCTCACAACTTGCAAAAATATTAAAAATCATTAAAGAGTATACTTTAAGTAGCTTTAATTTATGGTTTGGAAATTGTATCTTGACAGAGCTGCTTTTAAAAAGATATGTAATATATAGGATAATATAGATTAAGAAGTCCTCTCTCTTTCATAATGATTGGACCACCCCTTGGTGGTTTTTTTTTTACAAATAGTTTATTGTCAAATTAGTTTCTACATAACACCCAGTGCTCATCTCCACAGTGTCCTCCTCCATACCCATCCCTCCCTCCCCCCCAACATCCATCAGTCCTCAGTTTTTGTCAGCATTCAAGAGTCTCTCATGGTTTGCCACCATTTCTTTAGTGATTTCCTGTCTGGTTGACTTATCCATTGCTGTAACCGGAGTATTAAAATCCCCTGCTATTAGCACATTCTTATCTAAAAGCTTGTTTCTGTTTGTGATTAATTGTTTTAGATATTTAGGTGCTCCCATATTCGGTGCATAGACATTTATGATTGTTAGTTCTTCCTGATGGATGGACCCTGTAATTATTATGTAGTGCCCTTCTTCATCTCTTGTGATTGTCTTTAATTTAAAGTCCAGTTTGTCTGATATAAGTATCGCTACTCCGGCTTTCTTTTGATTACCAGTAGCATGATATATATTTCTCCATCCCCTTACTTTTAATCTGAAGGTATCTTCCCGTCTAAAATGAGTTTCTTGTAGACAGTATATAGATGGATTTTGTTTTTTATTCCATTCTGCTACCCTATGTCTTTTGATTGGAGAATTCAGCCCATTTACATTCAGTGATATTATTGAAATATGTGGGTTTAGAATCTGTGTATCTTTTGTAGGGTTCCTGTTTGTGGTGTTGTCTCTGGTATCTTTGTTCCTT
>NW_027529553.1:3641-18675 GCF_008692635.1 Crocuta crocuta
CGCCCCGCTGAAATTGCCTTAGACACAACTTCCCAGGCAATCCCCTTGGGGCAGTTCCAGGCCTCTTGCAGAGCTCTGGGGGTGGAGTCAGAATTGCTGCTTACTTCCCTGGGTCGGGCTGGGAGCATGGGCGGGGGCTTGCCTGCCGGGTGCGCCGAGCCCGCTAGAGTGAGGAAAACCAGGTTCCTCTATGGCTCGTCACCCGAAACACGATTTCATAGGCAAATTTCCCAGTTTTTAGCTCGTTGCCTTCCCTCTAGAGTTCCAGCAAGCCAGGAGCGCAGACACACGGTGTCCGCGCGCGGCTCTTTCAGGGGCCCAAGCCGCCGGGGAGGACAATGGCGGCAGGCACACCGCTATTCTGAAGTTCAGTCCACCAGGAACCAGCACAAAGAAGCAGTCTGTGCGCTCCCCGCCCCCCACCCCCGGGACCAGTTGGCACGAGGTGACCTGGCGTGCAGGTATTTGGCACGTACGGTCTTTCTATGCCCCGAGCGGAGGTTTTTCCCCCCGAGTGGAGGTGTTTCTGTTTCGGACTCTCTCTTTTTCCCCTCTCACTCCCCGTAGAGGGTAGAGGGGGATCGCCTCCCACCCTGGAGTCTCTGATCCCGGCCCGATTTTATCTTCCCCAGTTCGCACTCACGTTAGAAGGCTTTCTCAGTGGATTCTGCGTCCTTTTTCTCCCAGTCTCTCAGGTTTTGTAAGGTTTCCAATGGCTTCAGATCTTTTCTGTGTGATGTATGGGCGCGAGTGCAAGTACGGAGCTCCTTACTTCTCCGCCATCTAGCCCCCTCCTCTGGATCACCCTTTGAATAATGTATTTATATCCTAGCAGGTTGCTTTGAAAGGATATTGACAAAGATGACTAAATGCATTCTCAGGAGAGTGGCAAAGATGATGAAGGCACACAAAAATACAGAATTTACTAATATATGATCCTTGACTTGAGGAAAAAAATCTTTATAAAGGAAATTATTATCTGAAATGACAATATTGGAATAGAGGTAATATCTTAGATAAATATGTTGCTTCAATGTTAAATTTACTGAAGTTATACCTATGCTGTGATAACACAAAAGAATGTATTATCCTCTCATAAACGTACATTGAAGTAAACACTGGTAAAAGGGTATGCAACTTTCCCTCAAGGAGTTCAGAAAAAATATATTGTATGTGTATGTATGTATGTGTGTGTGCATGATGTGTGTGCATGATGTGTGTGTTAATGTGTGTGTGTGTTTGTGTGGTGTGAGAGAAAATTAATAATAAAACAAAAATGTTAAAAATTAGTGAATTTTGGTAAAAAAGATTTGAGTATTTTTTGTGCAATCATTGCAAATTAAATCTGAAATGAATATTGATGTACTAAATCAAGGGCCATGTTGCTTTTGAAACTCTAGGGAAGAATCTGTTCCTTGCCTCTCCCAGCTTCTGGTTGCTTCTGGCATTCATTTTAAGGTTACANATGACCTGAGCCATAGTTGGATGCTCAAACAACTGAGCCACCCAGGGGCCCCTAAGATTACATGCTAATGCAATCTTACACAGCAAATCAAATCTTATACCAAAACAACTGCTCTTCTAATTATACCCTTCCAAATAATGTCCTGTTGTATCTCATACTCACAAAATGAGAAAATAGGCAACAGTAGACGTTCCTGAGAGCACTAAAGATAATTCTCACTTTATAACATTTGTCTAAAGAGAACTATGACTATTATGCACATATTTTTTTCATTTGCCAGCCTGTGTCAGGCTCAGTGGCAACCTTCTCAGTTTTTTAGAAGATAGCATGCTTGTTTACACTGTTCATGAACCATCATAGCCATTCACTAAAAGTATTTTAGGAAACTATTGAGATAGTTAGGAGAACCAAATGCAGAGCATGCTAGTATTCATGGGCATCAGAAGAACGTATACTATTGGCTTAGTTACTCCTGGTTATTTTTTGTATATATCATGCTTTGAGTATCCATAAGAACACTGATTTTCATTCTAAGAGTAAGTAATGGTGGTGGGAGTAATATGCGGAATCATATGCATTTATTTGAATGTGAGTATTAGAGTTAAGACTACTTTAGACAAAAACACTGCATATAAAAACTATATAGAACAAAAGTAGTACAGTAGGGTAAATGGTTACTAGGAGTCAGAAAGCCTGGGTTTGAATCACAATTGTGTCAGTTACTGCTATTTTGAGTTTGAGGAAGTCATTTTGCTTTCTATAAACTTCAGTTTCCTCAAATGTAATATGAGATTCCTTTTGATTCCAATATCATCTGGTCCTATTAATCTAAGATAATGATTTTCAGTATGTAAATTATCTACCAGGATTTCCTTATTTTCATTTAGATCACTATATACATTGTACCAATATACTGTTGTTAAAATGACAAATTTTGAAGAGAGACTTGGGTTCTAATCCCTGTTCTGCCATGTTTTAGCTGTACGACTTGTAAATTATCCATGTTTGTTACCTTATCTTTTTTAGTGTTTTAAATGTTTATTTTTTGAGGGAGAGAGAGAGACAGAGTGTGAGTGGGGAAGAGACAGAGAGAGAGGGATTCATAGAATCTGAAACAGGGTCCAGGCTTTGAGCTATCAGCACAGAGCCCAACACAGGCCTGAAAACCATGGACCACAAGATCATGACCTGAGCTAAAGTCGGATGCTTAACCTACTGGGCCACCCAGGGACCCCTCAGTTAAATTATTTTTAAAGTAAGACTAATAATGTTGACCTCAGAAAGATTTTCTGAAAGTTAAATAAGATAATGCATATATGTGCTTTTTGCAGTGCCTAGGATATAGTAGACATTAACTCTTAAAAAGGTAAGAACTTTCCTCAGCTGGAGTACACTCTGACTCTACCTTTGTTCTGGAGCCTGTTGGTACAAAGGGATTTCAATTGTACTTTTTTCTTAACACTTATTTACATGCTACTTGGGACCTGCTTTTAAGTCACTTTTTTATTTTCATATTATTTCAAGCTACTAAGACTGTAGAAATAAATATTTTCCTTGATATATCTGCATAGTAACTAAAACAAGACTTTGCATATACACTTTACTTGGACATTTGGTTCTAACTAAGAAAGTGTCAAACTAAATCCAGTATTTTGGCTGCTTAATCTATAGTAAACTTTTCAGAGAAAGAAACCTGTGGCATATTTCTGACCTATGCCCTTAGATCTCTGAAATATTCCTTACCAAGATTCAAAACTGGTCACAATTTACTCATCCAGAGTATGGCTCTAAAATAGCACTCTGGAGAATAGTAAAGAATTTCAACAGGAGAAATTGAACTAATTATCATTTATTACTATTATTATTACTATCTATCATTTATTGACATGTTTTGCTGTCCATATCAATATGTGAATATCCTTGTTCAACCAAATAAAGTACATATTGTGGTAACATAAGTGCGAACTGCTAATCATATGTTGGCTATTGATTAACTTAATTCACTCATAGTCTTCTTTATGTAACATGAAAGGTATTACATATTGATTTGGCCCAAGTGCATACCTAGTTTTGCAATAGAAGTATTGTTTTACTTTTTAAAATAGTTTATTGAAAAGTTGATTTCCATATAACACCAAGTGCTCATCCCCGCAAGTGCCCTCCTCCATGCCCATCACCCACCTGTCCCTCCCCCAACCACCATCAGCCCTCGGTTTGTTCTCAGCATTCAAGATCTCACACGGTGTGCCTCCCCCCATCGCCCCCACAATTTTTCCCCTTCTTCTCCCAAAATAGTCCTCCGTTAAGTTCCTCCTAATCCTCCTATACGTGCAAACATATGGTATTTGTCCTTCTCTGCCTGACTTATTTCGCTCAGCATAACACCCTCAAGGTCCATCCATGTTGCTACACATGGCCAGATTTCATTGTTTCTCATTGCCATGCAGTATTCCATCGTATAGATAAACCACATCTTCCTGATCCATTCATCCGTTGATGAACACTTCGGCTCTTTCCATGCTTTGGCTATTGTTGAAAGTGCTGCTATGACAATGGGGGTACATGTGCCCCTATGCATCAGCACTCCTGTATCCCTTGGGTAAATTCCTAGCAGTGCTATTGCTGGGTCATAGGGGAGTTCTATTGTTAATTTTTTGAGGAATCTCCACACTGTTTTCCAGAGGGGCCATACCAGCTTACATTCCCAAAAACAGTGTAGGAAGGTGCCTGTTTCTCCACATCCTCTCCAGCATTTAGAGTACTCTCATATGTTCATTTTAGCCACTCTGACCGGCATGAGGTGATATCTCAGTGTGGTTTTGATTTGCATTTCCCTGATGAGGAGGGATGCTGAGCATCGTTTCATGTGTTTCTTGGCCATCTGGATGTTCTCGTTGGAGAAGTGTCTGTTCATGTCTTCTGCCCATTTCTTCACGGGATTATTTATTTTTCGGGTGCGGAGTTTGTGAGTTCCTTGTAGATTTTGGGTACTAGCCCTTTATCTGATATGTCATTTGCAACTATCTTTTCCCATTCCATCGGTTGCCTATTAGTTTTCTTTATTGTTTCCTTTGCTGTGCAGAAGATTTTAATATTGATAAGGTCTGAGCCATTCATTGTTGCTCTTGATTCCCTTGCCTTTGGGGATGTGTCAAGTAAGAAATTGCTGCGGTGGAGGTCAAGGAGGTTGTTTATTACTTTCTCTTCTAGGGTTTTGATGGTTTCCTGTCTCACGCTCAGGTCCTTCATCCATTTTGAGTTTATTTTTGAGTATGGTGTTAGAAAATGATCTAGTTTCATTCTTCTGCATGTTGCTGTCCAGTTCTCCTAGCACCATCTGTTAAAGAGGCTGTCTTTTTTCCACTGGATACTCTTTCCTGCTTGGTCAAAGATCAGTTGGCCGTACATTTGTGGGTCCAATTCTAAGTTTTCTGTTCTTTCCACTGGTCTATGTGTCTGTTTTTGTGCCATTACCATACTGTCTTGATGATGACAGCTTTGTAGTATAGACTGAAGTCTGGGATGGTGATACCTCCCGTGTTGGTTTTATTTTTCAATANTAATTTTCTTAATAAGTTTTCTGTAGTTTTCATCACACAGATCTCTTATATTTTTGGTTAGGTTTATTCCTACGTATTTTGTGGTGTGTGTGTGTGTGTGTGTGTGTGTGTGTGTGTTTGCGTGCGCAATTGTGAATGGGAACAATTTCTTGATTTCTCTTTCTGTGACTTCAATGTTGGTGTATAAAAATGCAACTAATTTCTGTACATTAATTTTGTATCCTGTATCTTTGCTGAATTCATGGATCAGTTCTAGCAAGCTTCTCGTGCAGTCTGTCGGGTTTTCTATGTAGAGTATCATGTCGTCTGCGAAAGTGAATGTTTTACTTCTTTGTCAATTCTGATGCCTTTATTTCCTTTTGTTGTCTTATTGCTGATGTGAGGACTTCCAGCAGTATGTTAAACATCAGTGGTGAGAGTGAACATCCCTTTTGTGATCCTGATCTCAAGGGGAGAGCTCTCCGTTTTTCCCCGTTAAGGACGATGTTAGCTGAGGGCTTCTCATAAATGGATTTAATGATGCTTAAGTAAGTTCCTTCTATCCCGACTTTCTCAGGAGACTTTATTAAGAAGCGATGATATTTTGTCAAATGCTTTTTCTGCATCTATCGACAGGATCATATGGTTTTTATATTTTCTTTTGTTAATGTGATGTATCACATTGTTTGATTTCCGGAAACTGAAGCAGCCCTGTAATCCAAGAATAAATCCCACTTGATCATGGTGTATAATTCTTTTTATGTGCTCTTGGATTCTATTTTCAAGTATCTTGTTGAGGATTTTTGCATCTGTATTCATCAGAGATATTGGCCTCTAGTTGTCTTCTTTTGCTGGGTCAATTTCTGCCTTGGGAATCAAAGTGATGCTGGCTTCATAAAATGAATCCAGAAGTTTTCCTTCCATCTCTATTTCTTGGAATAATTTGAGAAGATTAGGTATTAATTCTTTTTCAAATGTCTCATAAAATTACCCAGGGAAGCCATCTGGCCCCGGGCTCTTATTTGTTGGGAGATTTNGCCTTGGGAATCAAAGTGATGCTGGCTTCATAAAATGAATCCAGAAGTTTTCCTTCCATCTCTATTTCTTGGAATAATTTGAGAAGATTAGGTATTAATTCTTTTTCAAATGTCTCATAAAATTACCCAGGGAAGCCATCTGGCCCCGGGCTCTTATTTGTTGGGAGATTTTTTATCACTGATTCAATTTCTTCACTAGTTATGGATCTGTTCAGATTTTCTATCTCTTCCTGTGTGAATTTTGGTAGTGAGTTTGTGTTTAGGAATTTGTCCATTTCTTCTAAGTTCTCCAATGTGTTGGCACATTATTTTTCATAGTATTCCTTGATAATTGTTTGTATTTCTGAGGGGTTGGTTGTAATAAGTCCACTCTCATTCATGATTTTGCCTATGTGAGATCTCTCTCTTTTCTTTTTGAGAAGCCTTGCTTGAGGTTTGTCAATTTTGTTTATTTTTTCAAAATACCAACTCTTGATTTCATTGATGTGTTCAACTATTTCTTTGGTTTCTATATTGTTTATTTGTGCCCTGATTTTTATTCTTTCTCTTCTTGTACTGGGTTTGGGGTGCTCTTATTGCTCTTACTCTAGTTCCTTTAGGTGAGCTGTTATATTTTGCACTTGTGCTTTTTCTAATTTCTTGAAATAGGCCTGGAGTGCAATGTACTTTTCTCTGAGGACTGCCTTTGCCACATCCCATAGAGTTTGGATGGTTGCATTTTTCATTTTCATTTGTTTCTATATATTTTTAAATTTCTTCCCTAATTGCCTGATTGGCCCATTTGTTCTTTAGTAGGGTGGTCTTTAACCTCCATGCTTTTGGAGGTTTTCCAGACTTTTTCCTGTGAATGACTTCAAGTTTCATAGCATTGTGATCTTAAAGTGTTCATGGTATGATCTCAATTCTTTTATGTTTTTTGAGGGCTGCTTTATGTCCCAGTATGTGATCTATCTTGGAGAATATGCCATGTGCACTTGAGAATAAAGTATATTCCATGGCCTCAGGATGTAGAGTTTTAAATATATCTGTCACATCCATCTCGTCCAATGTGTCATTCAAGTTCATTGTTTCTTTAGTGATTTTCTGTCTAGCTGATCTATCCACTGTTGTAAGTGGAACATTATAGTCTGTGCTCTTATCACATTCTTATCCATAAGATTGTTTCTGTTTGTGATTGTTTTATATATTTAGGTGTTCCTATATTTGGTGCATAGACATTTTTAATTGTTAGCTCTTCCTGATGGATAGACCCTGTAATTATTATATAATGCCCTTCTTTGTCCCTTGTTACTGCCTTTATTTTAAAGACCAGTTTGTCTGATATAAGTATAGCTACTGCAGCTTTCTTTTGACTTCCAGTAGCATGATTGATAATCCTCCATCCGTTCACTTTTAATCTGAAGGTATCTCCCAGTCTAAAATGTGTTTCTTCTAGACAGCAAATAGATGGATCTGGTTTTTTTAATCCATTCTGCTTCCCTATGTCTTTTGATTGGAGCATTCAGCCCATTTACATTCAGTGTTGTCATTGAAATATGTGGGTTTAGAGTCATTATGTCCTTTGTGGGGTTCATGATTGTGATGGTGTCTCTGGTGTCTTGCTTTCCTTGCAACATTTCCCTCAGAGAGTCCCCGTCAGGTTTTCTTGTAGGGCTGGTTTAGTGGTGACAAATTCTTTCCATTTTTGTTTACTTGGAAAGGCTTTTATCTCTCCTTCTATTCTGAATGACAGGCTTGCTGGATTCAGGATTCTTGGCTGAATATTTTTTCTGTTCATTACATTGAAGATTGCTTGCCATTCCTTTCTGGCCTGCCAAGTTTCACGAGATAGGTCTGTGACAACTCTGATACATTTCCCTTTGTATGTCAGGACCATTTTATCCCTAGGTGCCTTTAGAATTCCTTCTCCCTATATTTTCNTATCCCGACTTTCTCAGGAGACTTTATTAAGAAGCGATGATATTTTGTCAAATGCTTTTTCTGCATCTATCGACAGGATCATATGGTTTTTATATTTTCTTTTGTTAATGTGATGTATCACATTGTTTGATTTCCGGAAACTGAAGCAGCCCTGTAATCCAAGAATAAATCCCACTTGATCATGGTGTATAATTCTTTTTATGTGCTCTTGGATTCTATTTTCAAGTATCTTGTTGAGGATTTTTGCATCTGTATTCATCAGAGATATTGGCCTCTAGTTGTCTTCTTTTGCTGGGTCAATTTCTGCCTTGGGAATCAAAGTGATGCTGGCTTCATAAAATGAATCCAGAAGTTTTCCTTCCATCTCTATTTCTTGGAATAATTTGAGAAGATTAGGTATTAATTCTTTTTCAAATGTCTCATAAAATTACCCAGGGAAGCCATCTGGCCCCGGGCTCTTATTTGTTGGGAGATTTTTTATCACTGATTCAATTTCTTCACTAGTTATGGATCTGTTCAGATTTTCTATCTCTTCCTGTGTGAATTTTGGTAGTGAGTTTGTGTTTAGGAATTTGTCCATTTCTTCTAAGTTCTCCAATGTGTTGGCACATTATTTTTCATAGTATTCCTTGATAATTGTTTGTATTTCTGAGGGGTTGGTTGTAATAAGTCCACTCTCATTCATGATTTTGCCTATGTGAGATCTCTCTCTTTTCTTTTTGAGAAGCCTTGCTTGAGGTTTGTCAATTTTGTTTATTTTTTCAAAATACCAACTCTTGATTTCATTGATGTGTTCAACTATTTCTTTGGTTTCTATATTGTTTATTTGTGCCCTGATTTTTATTCTTTCTCTTCTTGTACTGGGTTTGGGGTGCTCTTATTGCTCTTACTCTAGTTCCTTTAGGTGAGCTGTTATATTTTGCACTTGTGCTTTTTCTAATTTCTTGAAATAGGCCTGGAGTGCAATGTACTTTTCTCTGAGGACTGCCTTTGCCACATCCCATAGAGTTTGGATGGTTGCATTTTTCATTTTCATTTGTTTCTATATATTTTTAAATTTCTTCCCTAATTGCCTGATTGGCCCATTTGTTCTTTAGTAGGGTGGTCTTTAACCTCCATGCTTTTGGAGGTTTTCCAGACTTTTTCCTGTGAATGACTTCAAGTTTCATAGCATTGTGATCTTAAAGTGTTCATGGTATGATCTCAATTCTTTTATGTTTTTTGAGGGCTGCTTTATGTCCCAGTATGTGATCTATCTTGGAGAATATGCCATGTGCACTTGAGAATAAAGTATATTCCATGGCCTCAGGATGTAGAGTTTTAAATATATCTGTCACATCCATCTCGTCCAATGTGTCATTCAAGTTCATTGTTTCTTTAGTGATTTTCTGTCTAGCTGATCTATCCACTGTTGTAAGTGGAACATTATAGTCTGTGCTCTTATCACATTCTTATCCATAAGATTGTTTCTGTTTGTGATTGTTTTATATATTTAGGTGTTCCTATATTTGGTGCATAGACATTTTTAATTGTTAGCTCTTCCTGATGGATAGACCCTGTAATTATTATATAATGCCCTTCTTTGTCCCTTGTTACTGCCTTTATTTTAAAGACCAGTTTGTCTGATATAAGTATAGCTACTGCAGCTTTCTTTTGACTTCCAGTAGCATGATTGATAATCCTCCATCCGTTCACTTTTAATCTGAAGGTATCTCCCAGTCTAAAATGTGTTTCTTCTAGACAGCAAATAGATGGATCTGGTTTTTTTAATCCATTCTGCTTCCCTATGTCTTTTGATTGGAGCATTCAGCCCATTTACATTCAGTGTTATTATTGAAATATGTGGGTTTAGAGTCTTTGTATCTTTTGTAGGGTTCATGTTTGTGGTGATGTCTCTGGTATCTTTGTTCCTTGCAACCTTTCCTTCAGAGCATCCCCCTCAGGATTTCTTGTAGGGCTGGCTTCGTGGTGACAAATTCTTTCAATTTCTGTTTATTTGNTTTACATTCAGTGTTGTCATTGAAATATGTGGGTTTAGAGTCATTATGTCCTTTGTGGGGTTCATGATTGTGATGGTGTCTCTGGTGTCTTGCTTTCCTTGCAACATTTCCCTCAGAGAGTCCCCGTCAGGTTTTCTTGTAGGGCTGGTTTAGTGGTGACAAATTCTTTCCATTTTTGTTTACTTGGAAAGGCTTTTATCTCTCCTTCTATTCTGAATGACAGGCTTGCTGGATTCAGGATTCTTGGCTGAATATTTTTTCTGTTCATTACATTGAAGATTGCTTGCCATTCCTTTCTGGCCTGCCAAGTTTCACGAGATAGGTCTGTGACAACTCTGATACATTTCCCTTTGTATGTCAGGACCATTTTATCCCTAGGTGCCTTTAGAATTCCTTCTCCCTATATTTTCCATTTTCACTGTGATACACCGTGCAGAAGATCGATTCAAGTTACGTCTGAGGGGAGTTCTCTGTTCCTCTTGGATTTCAACGTCTGTTTCCTTCTCCATATTGGGGAAGTTCCCTCCTATAATTTGTTCTAGTACTCCTTCAGCGCTTTTCCCTCTCTCTTCCTCTTCTGGAATTCCTATGGTATGGATATTGTTCCATTTGATTGTATCACTCAGCTCTCTAAATCTCCTTTTGTGTTCCCGGATCAGTTTATGTCTCTTTTTCTCAGATTCCGATTTTTCTATAATTGTGTCTTCTAAATCACTTATTCTCCTTTCTGCCTCTTCAATCCATGCATTGGATGCCTCCATTTCATTTTGCATCTCATTTATAGTATTTTTTAATTCATCACAACTCTTTTTAAGGTCCATAGTCTTTGTACCAATAGTTTCTCTAATGTCTCCCATGCCTTTTTCAAGCCCAGGGATTATTTTTATGACGATTGTTCTTAATTCTTATTCAGTATGTTGCTTATATCTGTTTTGAGCAGTTCTTTGTCTGTCAATTCTTCCTGGAATTTCTTTGGAGGAGAGCTCTTCCGTTTCATCATTAGGTTAGCTTTCTATCTCTTGTTAGTTTTAAAAGCTTGTTATACACTCTGCACCTGCGAGTGCTGCTGTACCAAAGAAGGCTCTTTGACTTTCCAGGGCCTGTCCATTCAGAATGCGTTCTTTGAATGATGTCTCTTGCTCTCTCTTGTTGAGACCTTGGTTATTTTATTTTCCTACTCGTAGTGGTATTTGGGACTCTCTACCATGTGTACTTTGGCTTGCTTTTTGAGGTAGCCTGGAATAAAGAGACAGAAAAACACACAGGGAACAAAGTCACACAAACGCACAGACAAATTCAACAAACGTGCAAACCGAAAGGGAAAAAGAAAAGGAAAAAAAGGAAGGGACACATAAAAAAAATAAAAGATGAAGGAGGCAAGACAAATATTAACAATAAAAATACATAGAAAAGAAAAAAGACGAAAAGAAAAAAATTGAAAACCCAATACAGAAAGGACACCCTAAAGCATAGAACCAGAATTCCCAGCTAGAAATAAAGAGCCCAGTGTATGCAGTGCTGATGGAAGAGCATATACAAAGAGAGAAATGACAGGGCAGAGAGGAAGCGAAATTGGAAATGAAATGAGCAGGCAGAAAGACTAAGAAGTTTAATTCAGAGAGAGAAAGAGGGGAATATGGTTGGAAAGGAGGCGAAAGAAATGATGATAATGCTACACAGTAAAACTATATAGTCTGATTACTCCAGAGAGAGAGAGATGAAAAGGTAGCAGTGGAGGTATAGAATTTACATCTAGACAATGGATTAAATGTGACTGTTTAAGCAAGCCAGTGACCAGAATTAATCAGGGCAGTGCATCCATGTTGGTCTTGCCCAGGGTTAGATTAAAGAAAAAAAAAAAAAAAAAGCTTCTCTTCAGCTGGGATGGGCATGGTTTGGTTTAGTGCGTCCTGCAGGGGCCCCGCCTTCATGGTTGTGGGGAGAAAAGTGGCGTCTCACCAGTCCCTTCTCGAACAAGCATTGCAACTCACTCTTTTGGGTCTGATCTCCCTGTGCCATGGATGTAGCCAAGGTGGGCTGTGCTCTATATCCCAAGCCAGACCTCGTTTCCAGATCTTAGTCCATGTGCCCCATTGATATTGCCCAAAATATAAACTCGCATGCAAGTCTCTCATAGCAGTTTCAAGCCTCTCACCTCCCCCTGAGGTCCAGCTGAGCCAGAAGCACAAAGGCACACATTTAGGCGCTGCTCGAGTCCCCTCCAGGTCGAGCTGGCGAGCAAGGAGCAGTTTCTCCTGGGGTCGCCTGGGACAAGTGCATTGGCTTAGGGTCAGCTGGACAGCAGGGAACTGGATCCCACTGTGTCCTCAGTGGAGGTTTTTCTCTTCTCCAGCGACATGGACAGTGTCTTGAGCAGTTTTGGCCACTCTTTCTTTTATTCCCCTAGACTCACCATGGCTCCCTGCAAAGTGGAATACCCCCTCCTTCTGCGTCTATGGTCTTGGCCTGATTTTATCTTCCCCAGTTTGCACTGACGCTATAAGGTTTTCTCAGTAGAATCTGTCTCCTGTTCCTCCCAAACCCATGGATTCTGTAAGGGTTCCTATGGCTTCAGGCCTTCTCCATTTGAGAAATGGGGAAGAGTGAAATGTACAGAGAACCCTACTTCTCTGCCATCTTGCCTCCCTCTACCTAGAAGTATTGTTTTTCACAGTATTAGAAGTCCTAGCCTCAGCAATCTGACAACAAAAATAAATAAAAGGCATCCAAATTGGTAAGGAAGAAGTAAAACTTTCAGTCTTTCTAAATGACATAATATTTTAGGTAGAAAACCGGAAAAAATTCCACAAATTCAGTTGTATTGCAGGATAGAAAATCAATGTAGAGAAATCTGTTGCATTTCTATACACCAATAATGAAGCAGCATAA
Organism: Crocuta crocuta; assembly: GCF_008692635.1. Taxonomy (NCBI): domain Eukaryota; kingdom Metazoa; phylum Chordata; class Mammalia; order Carnivora; family Hyaenidae; genus Crocuta; species Crocuta crocuta. Next base: position 16,492 of record NW_027529553.1, read on the forward strand.
AGAGAAACCAAGGATCCATTTCAATATACTATTGCACCAAAAACCATAAAATACCTAGGAATAAAGCTAACTAAAGAGATAAAATGTCTGTACTCTAAAAACTATAAAAGATTGAGGAGAGAAATTGAAGAAAAAACAAAAAAAATGGAAATACATTCCATACACGTGGATTGATAAGTACATACATTGTTAAAATGTCTATATTACCCAAAGCAATCTACACATTTTATGTAATCCCTATCAAAATACTACCAGTAGGGGTGCCTGGGAGGCTCAGTCAGTTAAGCGTCTGGCTTTGGCTCAGGTCATGGTCTTATGGTTCGTGAGGTTGAGCCCCGCATTGGGCTTGGTGCTGACAGCTCGCTCAGAGCCTGGAGCCTGCTTCAGATTCTGTATCTCCCTCTCTCTCTCTGACCCTCCCCTGCTCACGCTGTCTCTCTCTCTCTCTCAGAAATAAATTTAAAAAACACTAATATACATATTAGTACCAACAGTATTTTTCAAAGAACTAGAACAAGCGATCCTAAAATTTGTATATAACCACAACAAACCCCTAACAGCCAAAGTAATGTTGAAAAAGAAAACCAAATCTGCAGGCATCACAATTTCAGACTTCTAGTTATATTACAAAACTATAGTGATCAAGACAGAATGGTACAAAAACAGACACATAGATCAATGGAACAGAATAGAAAACCAAGAAACGAATCAAGAAATGTATGAACTATTAATCTTCAACAAAGCAGGAAAGGATATTCAATAGGAAAAAGATAGTCTCTTCGACAAATGTTTGGGAAAACTGGACAGTAACATGCAAAGTGTTGCACTACACACAAAGATAAATTCAAAATGTATGTAAGACCTAAATGTGAGACAAGAAATGATTAAAACCTAGAGCACACAAGCAGTAATCTCTTTGAGATTGGCTGTAGCAAATTCTTACTAGATACATCTCCTGAGGGTAGGGAAACAAAAGCAAAAATAAACTTTTTGGATTTCATCAAGATAAAATCTTTTTCACAGCAAAGAAAACAATCAACAAAGCTAAAAAGGAACTTTTGGAATCGTAGAAGATATTTGCAAATGACATATTTGATAAAAGGGTAGGATCCAGAGGCGCCTGGATGGATGAGTCGGTTAAGCGTCAGACTTCAGGTCAGGTCATATCTCACAGTTCGTGGGTTCGAGCCCCACATTAGGATCTGTGCTGAAAGTTCAGAGCCTGGAGTCTATTTAGGATTCTGTGTCTCCCTCTCTCTCTGCCTCTCCCCCACTCATGCTCTGTCTCTGTCTCAAAAATAAATAAACTATAAAAAAATGTTGAAAAGTGTAGGATCCAAAATTTATAAATTTATAAAGAACTTATCAAACTAACATTACACAACATGTTAAATAAGGGGAATTACAATAAAAATTTGATACTACAAAAAAATACTCTTTTTGTGCCTTCTCATCTGATCCTTGTACTTCAGGATTTTGCTAGAATATACCTGAAAATTTTGTTTGCTGGCATTTTTTATAATTGTATAGTATATCAGTATCAGGGAGAATTTTAGGTTTAAGCAAATTAAAAAAAAATGTTAAGAGTTCCATATTCCTTCCTTTCTACACCCCCATCGTCACCTTTTTTTGTTCTTAGTTTTATCATGTTCTTTACTTTCTTTGCTATGCCCTTCACTTTTTGGTTGTTGTCACTTTATTTTAATAAAATTGCAAATATTGGACAGATATCAACAGACTTTACTTTTATGCCAGGTGACTGCCATTATTCTATTATATATACTGCATTGCGTCTTGAAGTTTAAGGTAAGTATTTTTTTCCCTTTTGGACTGAAAAATTTTAAGAAGAGTCCGTTCAATAGTTCTTGTCCTAGGAAAGATCTTTCTTTGAAACTCTACTTGTCCTTTACCTCTTTACTACCATCAAAGAAAACAATTTTCCAGCAAAACAAGGAGAACCATATCAAAGGGAAGCTGGAGAATGATTGACCCTTGAACAAACTTTGTGTAGCTGGAATTGTCCTCCTAATATAATGTCATCCTCCATTGGTTAGATGCCAAGAGATTTGAAAGCAATAGATCCCATCCCCAGCTCCAGGAGTGGACCCTGATGAGTCTAAGCCAATCAGAGTAATCCTATTCTATTAAACACTGAGATTAAGTTAAATTAAATACTAGGAATCC
>NW_027529553.1:18735-29895 GCF_008692635.1 Crocuta crocuta
TTTAAAGTTGAGAACTTCCATAATTTGGAAAATTGATTCTCAACCTCTCCCTCTCTCTCCCTTCTCCCCTGCCTCTCTCGTACTGGGTTTGAATGAGAAATCATGTGACCCTGGACCAACACTGTGCACTGCAAAACAGAAAGAGGAGAATAGACTAATAGACTTGGTCCTTGGAGATATCATTGAGCCTCAGCATGTCTGCCCAATAGCTAGACTTTCCAAATATAAGTCAATAAATTCTGATATTTTTAAACAAGTTTGAGCTGAGTTGCTTGCAACTTAAAACTTCTTAACTTCTAGATCTTGCATTTTAAAAGCCTCTTTTTGAGCATTTTATATAATTTTATGTCAGCCAGACAGCTTGTTACACTTCATCTGTTGAAAATGATTATATCTTAAATTCAAGAAAGTCGGATGTCCTTAACTGAGGTGAGGTGTGTTTCTAACTTTCCTGGAAATGTGAACAAACATTCAAAGACGAGAACATTTTTGAAAAATGTATTTTTGAGAGTTTTACTATTCTAAGATTCAAGTTTCTTATAAAACTAAAACTTTAATGAGGAATTTATCCTTGGTATTTCAGAACACTTTCATCTGTCATAATATTGCAAGTGGGATGATATCTTGCATGACATGTGGTAGAAAAGCTTTATATACAAAGGTCATCAAAAGCCCTTCCTCTAGCACCTCTTTACATGCATAAAAGATCCTAGAGGTTTATTTTTTAACTGAACATTCAAATGTCATTCTTATCATGCAGGGGATTTTTGCTAACTGACACAATACTGGAAAGGCATGATTCATAACATGCATTTTAAGACATATTAACAGTATCTACACTATGGAAAGTTACAGAGGTGTTTTGATGATTTAGAGGTGTACTTTCCTCAAGTGAGAGTGTTACTTTGAGAGACCATGCTTTTCAAAATCCATTCAAACATATACCAAGAACTTTCAGAATTCACATCATGTAATAGACAAGTATGTTGATTATCCCCATAACGCTACCAGCCAGAAGTTGTAGCTTACTCAGAGATTCCAGAGACAGTTCCCTTTAGAAAATACAGTATTTGAAAATAATTATAAGTTATTAAATAAAAGATGACAAAATAAACTATGAGGTTTCTAAGTACACTGTAAATGAAAGAAGTAAAGAATCAACTATTGTTCACGTTTCACACCCAATGGGCCAGAATAATGACTCTCCCTTCTCTGTTAATTTCATAACACTTTATGAATTTTATGCACAATGTTATGGTATTTATTACTGTATTTAACAATTGAATACATAAGAGCAAATAGTTTTTAACTAGAAAAACAACATCACCTTTGAGATTGTCTCAAGTGGCACAGTAATGGTAGTGTTGATGTGGTGGGCTAAGCAACAGCAATTGAACTTCTGAGGTAATATTTCCCATTTTCCATATATATTCTTAGTGTATTGAAATTATGTAGTAATTTATAGTCTTTGACCTCAGTTTCAACCATAATCAAGAAGTCAGTTTTCTCAAATAATACCAGGAATTAGCACAAAAAGATGATGATGAATATTTATAAGTAGCTTCATAGAAATCAGAAATCAAAAATCCTGGGGTAAAGTTGAGTTGGGAACTGAAGGAGACACACATATATTGAACATGGGACATAAATACATTTTATTCAATAATGTCATTGTAATTCCAAATTATTTTTTGAGCTGTCTACAAGAATGGTGACTTTTTCCCTGAAGGAATATTACACATAGCACTTGCTCTTTTGTAGGAATTATAGGCAGAATTCAAATTAACCCCGAATTATAATTCAGAATTCAATTAACCCAGTAATTATTGAGAATTCTTTTATGTTTATGTACCAAAATTTGTACTAGAATTACATGAAATGAATAAAAATAAGACTTTAAGATCCTCATATAATCCACAAATTAATTAAAAACAAAACTTCTTTTGGGGGGTTCCTGGGTGGTTCAGTCAGTTAAGGGACTGACTTTGGCTCAGGTCGTGATCTATCTCATGGTTTGTGAGTTCAAGTCCCTCATTAGGCTCTGTGCTGACAGCTCAGAGTCTGGAGCCTGCTTTGTATTCTGTGTCTCAGTCTCTCTTTGTTCCTCCCCCACTTATGCTGTCTTTCTCTCTCTCTCTCTCAAAAATAAACATTTAAAGAAATATTTTAAAACACTTCATTTTGTGTATTAAACTTAATACGAAATAGTTTGTACATATCTGATAAAGATCTAAAGTGCCATCTCTGCCCAGATGTTTGCAGTAGGCACAATTGTATTTGTCTAGGATCTCTTCCCTATGCTCCTCAGCCTACAAAGCAATTATTTCTTTGAGAATGTTTATTTCTCTCTTATGTTTTCCCCAAATATGCTAGTAATTGTGTATGATTCTAATACAGAGACCCAGCAAATATAATTAATTAGTATTCTGAGGTTAGTACTTTCCATTCAAAATCTCAGGACGTCCAGAATTTTTTACTGAGAATATGCTTCCTAAAAATTCAGAGAGGATATTATGTACTGAATGCTTGATTATAAGATTTTCAGAAAAGAAATGTCAAGGCAGATTTTAAACAATATGACATTATTTCAATATTCTAGAGAACTAACTGAAAAATGGGAAATGTAACAGAGTTTCAGCAACACACTGCTTACTCCACCATATCAATAATACCATTATCACACAACTGAGGCAGGCTTAAAATGGGATATTCTTTTTGATAAGAAAATCAATAGCTATTTCTAGTATGTCCATAAAACAGACATATATTTTTGAAACTGTATCAATTTTGTGATAGCAGTAGCATTGATATTCGGAGCTAAGTAGGGAGTGATTAATATTCTGAGGTCAAATTTTCACTTTCAGTTAGATGATGTATTGATGTATTGGTGTTACTTATATTCTTTGCCAACAGATTTTGACCACAGTGAGGAAATAATTAAAAATAATGATATATGCAACAACATGGATAGATTTCATAGACATTATTATGAGTAAAAGAAGTCAGACAAAAGAAAAACATAGGTTAAAATTTCATATATATGAAATTTAAGTTGAGAAAAATGAATCCATGTTGACTAATGTTGAAATAATGATTATCTGGTGATACTGACTAAAAGAAGGCATAAAGGAGTCTTTGGGATGCTGGAATTTTTTTATTTTCTCATCGGGGTAGTTACACATGTGTACAGATATGTAAATTTTCATTGAGTTGTAAGTTTAATATCTGCCTACTTTTATGTCTGTATTTATACCTCAAGAAACATTTTTAAAAAGAAGAAAAGTATTAGTTCGGGGTAAAGTAGTAAAAGAGGTGGTATATGTGACAAAGAGTGGTATACATGTACAGTGTATTTATTCTTTCAGGACCATATTATTGACAAACTGTTTTGCTTTGGGTTACGATCAACTCCTAAGCTTTTCTTAAAGAACTCTCCATCCATTTTATTTTTATTGTTACTTCAACACATTAGTTCTAAAATATTTTAAGAAAATAGACCTAAACAATACAGTCCACAAATTACTGCATTTTAACTCAAATGGAATTTTGGAACACAGAAAGTCAGTTTGAGACACTAAGTAAAGCAGCAAGATAACTATTATATTTTACTTTGAAATTCTTTAAGAACTTACTATGTATCAATGTTTGNCTAGTCATGATATTCTTGATAAACTCTGCTGTGTCTTGAAATTTTTGAAGTATAGAGATCTGAGGGAATGAGATCTGTATGTTCTGAGAATTCTCAGAAAAATAATTTTTGGAAAAACAGGAAAAATATAAATTTTGGATGAATTATGTTAACTAAAGCAGAAAGTTGACTAGTTGAATAAATCATAGTAAAGGGAAATTACCCTCCTTTTTATTATGGTCGTTTGAGGAGTTGTTGCAGCTTGACCACCAAAAATTCTGGGCCAAGAGAGGCCAGAAAGCTAGGAATGATTACATATTTCTTTTGTGGGTATAAACCATAGTTTGAAATAATTGTTTTAGATTATGTTATTCAAGTCTCATCTCGCAAATAAGCATGACAGTTGAGATTTGACTCTATTTCCCTGGGGCATGTCATACCTTATTCTATGGAAAACATATTTTGTTCTTTTCACTGACTTATACAGTTTTACCCTCCTCTATGTATGAATCTGTCTTTGAGGGCAAGGGACACCATTCAGGGAGCAAGATAAAAATCTGGGTTCCAATTTGTTCCCATATGTAAGCAAACATCTCATGATTTATTGTGTCTCTATGAACTCTTGCACAGAAAAAGATTCAAAGAAAAACAAATAAATAACATGATTTCAACTTGATCCTGAATTGTAATATATAACAACAGTTCCAGAAGTGGGCTTAGGGAGTCTTTTCTGGTGTTGGAAAAACTGAAACCTAGAATAGTCACAGTTGGCAGAGTGTTACAATTCACTTACTCAGTGTATTATTTTAAATAGAGATTCCTGAATTGCATTTTATTCTATACTCTTTATAAAGAAGTTACTGGCACTTGGCGGCAAATTCAAAGAAGTTGTCTTCATATTCAGTCTTGTTAAAACAAAGGAGACCATCTTGAATCAGGACACATGCAGATACAACATGAGACAACTTAATTACTTCCAGGGAAATTTTGTTCATTAGAAAACTGATGTTATAAAAATAATTGAATATTCCACAAATTTCTCTGTATGGCTATATTATATTGTTGCCAGTATTATTAAATATGTCAGTATAGTCTTTCTATACAGGAGACAAATAAACAGCAAGTATTTGTCAGTCTCAGCAATAAACTATAGTGGCAGCAAATTTAATCTGGTTTTAATTAGGCTTGTGGAAAACTAAATCAGGCATCAAAAACCACAGATTATTTTAGGCTTCCACTAGCGTAAACAGAAATCTTTGAGGGTCCATAACATGTTATTTTTGCTGACAGTCTTCCAATTTTTGACAAATTGATTTTATGTTATTCATAGGCCCTGTCTTGATCGGCCTTAGCTCCAACTTCTCATGGCCTTCAAGCAGCAGATTGTTAATCATTCCTATTTTTTTGTGCATTTAAGCAAGATTACAAACTTCAAATACATTGTAAAATCAACCTGTTTACAATCTTTCAAAACCACTTAAGTGACCCAGTGATGGAACTATCAGCCTTATAAGTAAGTACAGAACATTTTGGAAATCATCCGAAGTGTTTATTTATAAGCCATTGGTAATTACTAAACAGGGATGGATGAAATTCTGGAAAATGTAAAACAGCAAAGTCTTTTCCACTAAACTGCAATTTACCCACAACAAAGAAAGGATAGTACTGTTTTAATTTTTTAATATGTTCTAATTGAGGAGAGTGATTATTATGTTCTACAACCTCACTGACAAGCAAATAAAGACAAAGTGGAGAAACCTTAATACACATGTAAAAGAATGAGCCACTACAAGGAACAAGCAAACAGATATGAAGAGTGTTCACATTCCACTCACCAGCTCCATACAGTTTTATGCACCTTGGTGATAATGGATCAAGCAATGAAATTTTTTTATTTATTCATTTATTTTTCTTTCTTTTTTATCTTTAATTTCTTTTTTTCTTTCTTAAGTAGTTTATTGTCAAGTTGGTTTCCATATAACACCCAGTGCTCATCCCTACAAATGCCCTCTTCCATGTCCAACACCCCCTTCCCCTCTCCCCCACCACCTTTGGCCCTCAGTTTGTTCTCAGCATTCAAGAGTCTCTCATGGTTTGCCTCCCTCCATCTCTCCCACTATTTTTCCCCTTCTTCTCCCCCATGGCCCTCCCTTAAGTTCCTCCTAATCCACCTATACGTGCAAACATATGGTATCTGTCCTTCTCTGCCTGACTTATTTCGCTCAGCATAACACCTTCAAGTTCCTTCCATATTGCTACACATGGCCAGATTTCATTCTTTCTCATTGCTATGTAGTATCCCATTATATAGATAAACCACATCTTCTTGATCCGAAATTTTTATCTTTTCTCTTCAAGTGACTTTTTTTTAAGGATTCCAGAATGTACTTTTGAAATCTACTCCTTCATTTTCCAATCAATATTGAAGCCCTCTATGCTTTCTCAGGAACTCCTATTTCCTTCCTCCCCTCTTCCCTCTCTTTTTTTTTTCCTTTATTCTTACCTTCCCTCCTACTTTCCTTTCTTCCTACCACCCTTCTTTCCTTTCTTTCTATCTTTCCTTCCTTCCTAATTTTTTTCCTTCTTTTTTTCCCTGCTTTCCTGCCTGCCTACCCAATTTCATTTCCATTCTTCCCATATTTCAATTATCTCCCTCCTTTTCTTTCCCTCTCTTCCTCTCCACTCTTCTCTCACTTGATTTCTCTCTTTCTATCTTCATTTCTCTACATTCACATGAACATTTGTTAAACACCTACTCTGTATGAGTTATTGAAGACACAATAGCAAGTAACACAAAGTTCCTGCCCTCAAAAAGTTACAACTTCAAGAGATAAATGGACATGAACATCAGAAAGTACAGTAGAGAGTGTTATAATTTAAAAAAAAACTATAGAGCATGTAATATAATAGAGATATTTAGTGATGCCATAAGAAAACAAAGAATGTGCATATAGATCAGTCTAGAGGAAATTATCAGGAAGGCTTCTTGGAAATTGTGATGTTTATGATGGACTTGAAAGAACAGAAAGAAGTTCATTGCAGCATTTTTCACAATATCCAAAACATACACACACACACACACAGACACAAACACACACACACACAGAAACATACAGAGATGATATATATAATTAACTGGATTTTTATTATAATTTAAAAAGGTATATGTATATCAAAATATCTAGTTTTCCACTTTAAAGAAATATCTACTTTGTTTTTTTTAGAGATACAGTGCAGGAGGGGCAGAGGGAGATGAAAAGAGGGACTCTCAAGCAAGATTCATGCCTAGTGTGGAGCCTGATGCCAGGTTCAATCTCACAACCATGAGATCATGACCTGAGCCAAAATCAAAAGTCAGACACAACCAACTGAGCCACACTGGCACCCCTAAGTATATACAATTTTTGTTTGTTAGCAATATCTCAATAAAAAAGAATAGATAGAAGATTCATAAAGAGGGGTCAAAGGCACCATAAGCAGTAAAATGAACATATACAAAAGCATGATGATATCAGACATTAAAGAGGCATTCTGGAACCTATGTTCAGTATTCTTAGAGAAGGTGACAGTTAATTATGGCAGGAAATCAGACCATAAGAGTAGATTAGTCAGAATATGGAGTGCTTATGTGCTAAGGGAAGGTAATTGTATTAATCTGGAAGGTCTGGGAAGCCATTTGAATTATTTTAAGCCTTAATATGGCATAATAATGTTACAAGTTTCTGAAAGATTACTTTAGTATTCATGTTAAGGAAGAAGGAATAATATACTTAAGGCAAGAAACCAGGTTAAGGGACTGAAGCAACAATGAGACAAGCATGAATAAGAGACCTATCTAAGGAAATGGCTTTGGGACAACAAAGAAGTGATAGATTTGAGAGTTATTGAGAACGTGTTCCATTACGACTGTCATAATCTGTAACCATACTGATTTGGTTATGTCCTGTACTTCGTTTTTCATAGCACTTAAGACAATTGTAGCTATTATTCAATTACTCTGTCAGTTTCTTGCACAACACCTCTTACATAGAAGGTGCTCAGAAAATATTTTTTAATAAATCAAAATAAACTGGAATGACAATGAAATTGTGGTTCAGAAAATGGGATACTGGAATTTGATATTTCAGAAATAGAGTAGTTTTAAATTATTTCAAAGTTCAGAGTGTATGCATGGAAATGGGTGGCTGGAGTGAAAGATAGCTGAAGAACAAGTAGTCATGAGACAAAGGTGCCGGATAGGTTATCTAGATGGATATTGGCTTCATTTTCTTGAGCATGGATTAGAGAACCTGTGCTCATGGTGGCTTCTGAGGAGGCAGTTTCTATGTAACTTGGATTTGTGTGGGGAATAAGCTTAGGAATTCCCTGAGCTTGCACTGATGCGTTGACAAGGCATAAAGAATTAGAAAGCCATAGGATGTACACACCCACTTTTGGGTAAACAAGATTAGGTAAGTAAAATTAGATAAATGGAGCAAAGGCCCCCAGTATAGGACAAAGATATAAGAATAGGGAACCTCGGGATAAAAACTTCCAAGATGAAGTAAACAAGATTAGGTATTCAGGGCAGAAATGCCCCCCCCCCAACTTAGTACAATAGAAGAAAGCTGCTTTCACAGGAAAGAAGGACCAACATAGGTAAACAGGAAAACAGGACTTCAGATCACAGAAGGGTTAAGTTGCCCAGAGCGAAGCTAATTAACAAAAGAAAGGTGCCTTGTTGACCCTGAAGTAGCATGCTTTCTTTCTTGTCCCCTAGGCCAGTTCAGGGAAACAGAGGTGGGGCCTCATGTCTGCTGTAAACAACATTCTGCCCAGCCCAGGATTTTGTTTTGTATTGACCCAACCCCCTAACACTGCATATCTTCAAAATCCCCTTTTCTCCACGCCCATGAATTAATGTTCACAGTTCCATTGTCTCCTTGTGCATGTCCATCACTCTTGTAAGCCTTCTGATCCTAATAAAAATGGAACAATGACCCTTGCTTGGGGTCTTGTCTCCCCCTGGACATTAGCCTCTCTTGCATTTTTCAATCCTGCATACTGCTGTCTTGCTGGACAAGAGAGAACTTCAGACCTAGATTCTAATACAGACTTGGTTTGGGGCCTCTATAAAATTGGCTTCTAATGAGGTGTTTATGCATAGGTAATGATTAATAAATTTTGCGTAAGTTAATATTAATATGATTAAAAATAAATGTGACTGTGAGATTTGAAAGAACACTGAAATGATTGCTTACAATTAAAACATAACAATAATGGGGGCACCTGGGTGGCTCAGTTGGATAAGTGTCCAATTCTTGATTTTGGCTCAGGTCATGATTTCACAGTCATGACATCAAACTCCACATCTGACTCAGCACAGAGAATGTAACCTACCTGGGATTCTCTCTCCCTATCTCTGCCCCTCCCCCTTTCATGCTCACTCACTCTCTCGCAAAATAAATAAATAAAATCTGTAAAAAAAAAAAAAGAAAGGATTAAATAACATAAGAACAATAGAGGAAAAACCATATAATGATATGGTTTTGGTTCATAAGAATTATCTAAACATATATGTAAGGGAGATGAACTTGCCACAGTTAACAATCATGTTGTAGTAGATTAAATGTGCTTTTTAAAGAAGATGATGTTGCTACATTCAGCACTACATGTTTCAAAGTCAAATCTCAGTATTTCCATTAAAAAGCACAGATAAGGTGTTATATCTTATGTTACATAATTGCTTTTATTTATTTATTTATTTAGAATGTGCAAGCAGGGCAGAGAGACAGAGGGAGAGAGAAAAGAATCTTAATCTGGCTTTGGGCTAAGTCTGTATGATCCACTGCTGCAGAGCTTGATCCCCCAACCCTGGGATCATTACCGGAGCCAAAATCAAGAGTTAGATGCTCTGAGGCTCCTGAGTGGCTCAGTCGGTTACACATCTGACTTTGGCTCAGGTCATGATCTTGTGGTTCATGAGTTCAAGCCCTGTGTTGGGCTCCACGCTGACGGGTTAGAGCCTGGAGTCTGCTTCAGATTCAGTGTCACCCTCTTTCTCTGCCCCTCTCTGGCTCGCTCTCTCTAGCTCTCATAAATAAATAAATTTAAAAAAGTAAAGAGTTGGACGCTTAACCAACAGAGCCACCCAGGTGCTCCTACATATTTGCTTTTAATCACTTTTAATTATCAGTTTCCTTTATTCCTTTTTGAAAATTTAAATCCAAGTTAATTAATATATAGTGTAGTTTTGGTTTTAGGAATAGAATTTAGTGATTCATCACTTACATATAACACCCAGTGCTCATCCCAGCGAATGCCCTCCTTAATTCTCATCACCCATTTACCCCATCCCCCCATTACCTTCCCTCAGCAACCCTCAGTTATTTCTCTGTATTTAAGAGTCCCTCATGGTTTGCCTCACTCTCTGCTTTTATCTTATTTTTCCCTCCCTTCCCCTATGTCCATCTGTTTGATTCTTAAATTCCACATATACATGAAATCATATTATATTTGTCTTTCACTGGCTTATTTTGCTTGACATAATACACTCTAGTTCCATCTATGTTGTTGCAAATGTGAGGATGAAATTCTTTTTGNAGTCATGTACTAGCAACAAAAAATTGGTCTCAAGTCTAGTTCTGTCACTTTGTACCAACTTGGAGAAGTTACAAGAGCACATATACTTTGTACCAAATTGCACAAGTTACTAGAGCACATATACTAGAGCGTATTAAAAAAATAATAAGTATAAAATAATTTACAAAAACACATATGCTAAATCAATATATTTAGAAACAAAAATCCAGTGTGTAACACACAGACATACAATTAACTGTACTAGAAGGCTAAATGTGACATGTGTTATAATAGAGGTAAATGGGGTGATGGAGGAATGTCTAGGTGGCTCAGTCAATTAAGTTTCCAACTTTGGCTCAGGTCATGATCTCCAGGTCCTTGAGTTCAACCCCCCGGGTTGGGCTCTGTGCAGACAGCTCAGAGCCTGGAGCCTGCTTCGGATTCTGTGACTCCCTCTTCTCCCTNTCTCTCTCTCTTCTCTCTCTCAATTTCTCTTTCAAAAATAAACATTTAAAAATTTAAAATATAGGAGTGGAGGCAAGACGGCGGAGAAGTAGGGAGCTCCATACATTTTGCCGGTACCCATCTCTCAAACAGAGAAGGCCTGAAGTCCTAGGATACTAAGCCACAGGAGTTTAGGAAGAGAAAGAGACAGAGTCCACTGGGAAGGAAACCTCATAAGTGCGTGAGTGCGAACTGGGGAAGATAAAAGNGGAAAAAAACAAAACAAAACAAAAAAACAAAAACAAAACAAAACTAGGCTTTGAAAGACAGTGTTGTTTAGCTCTGGCTGGAGTGCTGACTTTAAACTAGGTGCCCTGGTCCCAGAAGGCGCCAGGATAAACTGAACTGTCGTGAACCCGGCACCATCCATGGCTGCGGCGGCCCAGTGAACCGGCAGCAACGCCTGCGGAGGCGGTCCCACGCGGGGTGAAGCTGCAGCAGCGCATGCGACAGGGGACCGCTGAAGC
>NW_027529553.1:30180-37308 GCF_008692635.1 Crocuta crocuta
CAGAGCCCCAGGAAGCAGTGGCAGCGCGTGACAGTGGTCTCCTGAAGCTGGGGCAGTGGTGCACACTGCAGCGGTGACCCGGTGAAGCGGTGCCCGCCCCCAGTGAAATGGCAGCGGTGCGCACAACAGCTTCCCAATGAAGCCGCGGCAGCGCCCTGCAGCGACACGGACTCTGGGGACCTGAAGTTGCTACCTTCCCCGAAAACACTCAGGTTGTATCGCTGCTTGACCCCTGCGAATCTAAGGCTGTGACACTTCCCCCACCCCCCACTCAACTCCCAGGCAACATGGAAACAGCGACCAGCGGGACTGTTCAGGGCAGTATAACAAAGCCCGCCGACTGGGACCTGGAAACTAGGCAGAGCATGGGGCATGGAACTCAGCCCACCTTGGCTACATCCTCAGCACAGGGAGATTGGCCCTGAAGAAGTGATTTGCAATGCTTGGTTGAGAAGGGACTGGGACAACTCCATTCTTCTCCCCACAACCACCAAGGAGAGGCCTCCCGGAGGCCAGCAGACACAGTGGAGACAAGACCTGCCTACAACAGACCATGCTCATCCCCTCCATATACCTGTTTTGTTGTTGTTGTTGTTGTAGTTGTTTTTACCTGAGCCTGGGTTGGCGTGTTTTTTGGTTTTATCTGTGCATTTGTGTACCTGTGATCCCTCTGTGGTTGTCTTTTTTCTTTTTCCAAGGCTGCCTTAAGAAACAAGACAAACTACACATGGTGGAGAGTCCCAAATACCACTACCAGTAGGGAAACAAAAGAACCAAACGCTCCACAAGAGAAACCAAGAGACACCATCCAAAGAACACTTCCTGAGCAGACAGGTCCTGAACATTCAAAAGAGCTGTCTCTAATACAGCAGAACTCGCAGGGGCCATGTGTACAAGAAGCTTTTAAAATTAACAAGAGATAGAAAGCTAACCAAAACGACGAAATGGAAGAACTCTCCTCCAAAGAAACTCCAGGAAGAAATGACAGCTAGAGACTGCTCAAAACAGATATAAGCCACATAACTGAACAAGAATTTCGAACAATTATCAGAAATTTAATCGCCGGGCTTGAGAAAAGCATGGAGGACATCAGAGAAACGATTGCTACAAACAATACGGAGCTTCAAAATAGTTATGCTGAATTAAAAAATGGGATAGATGAGATACATAATAAACTGGAGGCATCCAATGCACGAATTGAAGAGGCAGGAAGGAGAATAAGTGATTTAGAAGACACTATAATAGAAAAAGAAGAAACTGAGAAAAAGAGAGATAGAGTGATCGAGCAACATGAAAGAAGGGTTCGAGAGCTCAGCGATACAATCAAACAGAACAATATCCATATCATAGGATTCCCAGAAGAGGAAGAGGGAGGGAAAGGTGCTGAGGGAGCCCTGGAACAAATTATAGCAGAGAACTTCCCCAACATGGGGAGGGAAGTAGACACTGAAATTCAAGAGGCACAGAGAACTCCCCTTAAACGTAATTTGAATTGATCTTCTGCACGACATATCATAGTGAAAATGGCAAAATATAAGGACAAAGAGAGAATTTTGAAAACAGCTAGGGAAAAAGGGCCCTAAAATACAAAGGGAAACCTATCAGAATGGTGAAGGCCTATCTACTGAAACTTGGCAGGCCAAAAGGAATGCCAGGAGATCTTCAATGTGATGAACAGTAAAAATATGCAGCCAAGAATCCTCTATCCAGCAAGCCTGTCATACAGAATAAAAGGAGAGATAAAAGTCTTCCCAAAGAAACGAACATGGAAAGAAATCGTCACCACTAAACCAGCCCCAAAAGATATCCTGAGGGAGACTCTATGAGGTAAATGTTGCAAGGAATGCAAGGTAAAAGAGACACCACCACAAGCATCAATCCTACAACGGACACAATGACAGTAAACCCATATTTTTCAGTAACATTGAAGGTAAATGGACTAAATGCTCCAATCAAAAGACATAGGATAGCAGAATAGATTAAAAAAATCAAAATCCATCTATTTGTTGTCTGTAAGAAACTCATTTTAGACCTGAGGACACCTTCAGATTGCAAATAAGGAGATGGAGAACTATATATCATGCTACTGGAAGTCAAAAGAAAGCTGGAATAGCTATACTTTATCACACAAAATGGACTTAAGAGTAAAGACAGTACCAAGGGATGAAAAAGGGCATTATAGAATAATTACAGGGTCTATCCATCAAAAAGAGTTAACAATGATAAATGCCTACGTACCGAATACGGAAGCAACCAAATACATAAAACATTTAACCACAAACATAAAAAAACTTATAGACAAGAATGTGCTAATAGCAGGGGACTTGAATGCTCCACTAACAGCAATGGAATGATCACCTAGACAGAAAATAACTAAAACAATGGACTTGAATGACACATTGGTCGAGATGGATTTGACAGGTAAATTTAGAACTCTACATCCTGAGGCTATGGAATTCTCTTTCTTCTCAAGTACATATGGCACATTCTCCAAGATAGACCACAAACTGGGACATAAAGCATCCCTCAATAAATATAAAAGAATTGAGATCATACCATGCACACTTTCAGATCACAGTGCTGTGAAACTCGAAATCAACCAGAGGAACAAGGTGGAAAACCTCCAAAAACATGGAGGTTAAAGAACACCCTACTAAAGAACGAATGGGCCAATCGGACAGTTAGAGAAGAAATCTAAAAATATATGGAAATAAATGAAAATGCAAATAAAATAGTTCAAAAGCTATGGGATGCAAAAAGGCAGTCCTAAGAGGAAAGTACATTGTACTACAGGCCTATTTCAAGAAAGTAGAAAAAGCGCAAGTACAAAATCTAAGAGCACACCTAAAGTAACGAAAGGAGAACAACAAGAACACCCAAAACCCAATAGGAGAAGAAAAATATTAAAAATCAGGGCAGGAATAAGCAATATAGAATCCAAAAAACAGTTGAACAGATCAATGAAACCGAGTAGGGTTTTTTGAAAAAGTAAACAAAATTGACAAACCTCTAGCAAGGCTTCTCAAAACGAAAAGATGGAGCACCTATATAGGCAAAATCATGAATGAAAATGGACTTATTCAAACCAACCTCTCAGAAATACAAGCAATTGTCAGGGAATACTTTGAAATATTATATGTCAACAAATTGGTCAAAGTAGAAGAAATGGACAAATTCCTAAATACACACTCACAACGAAAATTCACATGGGAAGAGATGGAAAATCTGAACAGACCCATAACTAGTGACGAAATTGAACAAGTTATTAAAAATCTCCCATAANCAATCTTCCTATACGTGCAAACATATGGTAGCTGTCCTTCTGCCTGACTTATTTCGCTCAGCATAACGCCCTCAAGGTCTATCCATGTTGCTGCACATGGCCAGATTTCATTCTTTCTCATTGCCATGTAGTATTCCATGGTATAGATAAACCACATCGTCTTGATCCATTCATTCATTGATGGACACGTAGTTACTTTCCATGTTTTGGCTATTGTGGAGAGTGCTGCTAGGAACATTGGGGTACATGTGCTCCTATGCATCAGCACTCCTATATCCCTTGGGTAAATTCCTAGCAGTGGTATTGCTGGGTCATAGAGGAGTTCTAGTGTTAAATTTTTGAGGAACTGCCACACTGTTTTCCACAGGGGCTGTACCAGTTTACATTCTCACCAACAGTGTAGGAGGGTGCCCGTTTTGCCATATATTCACCAGCATCTCGTGTTCTCTGATATGCTCATTTTAGCCACTTGGCTGGTGTGAGGTGGTATCTCAGTGTGGTTTTGAATTCTATTTCCCTGATGAGGAGGGGTGCTGAGCAGTGTTTCATGTGTCTGTTGGCCATCTGGATGTTCTCTTTGGAGAAGTGTCCGTTCAAATCTTCTGCCCATTTCTTCACTGGGTTGTTTGTTTTTCAGGTGTGGAGTGTGGTGAGTTCCTTATAGATTTTGGATATGAACCCTTTATCTGATATGCCATTTGCAACTATCTTTTCCCATTCCGTTGGTTGTCTATTAGTTTTACAGATTTTCTCCTTTGCCTTGCAGAAGCTTTTAATCTTGATGAGGTCCCAATAGTTTTATTTTTGCTCTTGATTCTTTTGCTTTTGGGGATGTGTCAAGTAAGAAATTGCTGCGGTGGAGGTCAAGGAAGTTGTTTCCTGCTTTCTCCTCTAGTGTGTTGATGGTTTCCTGTCTCACGTTCAGGTCCTTTATCCATTTTGAGTTTATTTTTGTGTATGGTGTGAGAAAATGATCTAGTTTCATTCTTCTGCATGTTGCTGTCCAATTCTCCCAACACCATCTGTTAAAAAGGCTGTCTTTTTTCCATTGGATATTCTTTCCTGCTTTGTCAAAGATGAGTTGGCTGTATACTTTTGGGTCCACTTCTGAGTTCTCAATTCTGTTCCATTGGTCTATGTGTCTGTTTTTGTGCCAATACCATACTGTCTTGATGACGACAGCTTTGTAGTAGAGGCTAAAGTCTGGGATGGTGATACCTCCCGTTTTGGTTTTATTTTTCAGTATTACTTTGGCTATTCGGGGTCTTTTGTGGTTCCATACAAATTTTTGGATAGTTTGTTCTAGTTTTGAGAAGTATGCTGGTGCAATTTTGATTGGTATTGCATTGAATGTGTAGAGTGCTTTAGGTAGTAATGACATCTTAACTATATTTATTCTTCCTATCCATGAGCATGGAATGTTTTTCCATTTCTTTGTGTCTTCTTCAATTTCCTTCATAAGTTTTCTATAGTTTTCATCATACAGATCTCTTATATCCTTGGTTAGGTTTATTCCTAGGTACTTTATGTTTTTTTGTGCAATTGTGAATAGGATCAGTTTTCTAATTGGTCTTTCTGTTGCTTAATTATTGGTGTATAAGAATGCATCCCATTTCTGCACGTTTTGTACCCTGCAACATTGCTGAATTCTTGGATCAGTTCTAGGAGACTTCTGATGGAATCTGTCGAGTTTTCTATATCAAGTATCATGTCATCTGCGAAAAGTGAAGGTGTGACTTCTTCTTTGCCAATTCTGATGCCTTTGATTTCCTTTTGTTGTCTGATGTCTGATGCTAGGACTTCCAGCACTAAGTTAAACAACAGTGGTGAGAGTGGACATCCCTGTCGTGTTCCTGATCTCAGGGGGAAAGCTCTCAGTTGTTCCCCTTTGACTATGATGTTACCTAAGGGCTTCTCATAGATGGCTTTTATGATGTTTAAGTAAGTTCCTTCTATCCCGACTTTCTCGAGGGTTTTTATTAAGAAGCGAGGCTGTATTTTCTCAAATGCTTTTTCTCCATCTATCACCAGAATCATATGTTTTTTACCTTTTGTTTTGTGGATGTGTTGAATCACATTGATTGATATGCGAATTTTGAACCAGCCCTGTAACACAGGAATGAACCCCATTTGATTTTGGTGTATAATTCTTTTTATGTGCTGTTGGATTCGATTTTCAAATCTCTTGTTGAGCATTTTTGCATCCGTGTTCATCAACGATATTGGCCTGTAGTTCCCCTTTTTTGCTGGATCTCTGTATGGCTTGGGAGTCAGAGTGATGCTGGCTTCATAAAATGAATCCGGTAATTTTCCTTCCATTTCTATTTTTTGGAGTAGCTTGAGAAGAGTTGGTATTAATTCTGTTTTAAATGTCTTGTAGAATTCCCCAGGGATCCATCAGGTCCAGGGCTCTTATTTGTTGGGAGATTTTTGATTACTGATTTGATTTCATCACTAGTTATGGGTCTGTTCAGATTTTCTATCTCCTCCCGTGTGAATTTTGGTACTGAGTGTGTTTAGGAATTTGTCCATTTCTTCAAAGTTGTCCAGTCTTGGCATATGGTTTTTCATAGTATTCCCTGATAATTGCTTGTATTTCTGAGGGGTTGGTTGTAATAAGTCCATTTTCATTCATCATTTTGTCTATTCGGGTGCTCTCTCTTTTCTTTGTGAGAAGCCTGGCTAGAGGTTTGTCAATTATGTTTATTGTTTCAAAACACCAACTCTTGGTTTCATGGATCAGTTCAATTCTTTCTTTGGTCTCTATGTTGTTTATTTTTGCTCTGATTTTTACTATTTGTCTTCTTCTACTGTGTTTGGGGTGTTCTTGTTGCTCTTCCTCAAGTTCTTTAGGTGAGCTGTTAGATTTTGCACTTGCGCATTTTCTAGTTTCTTGAAATAGGCCTGGAGTGCAATGTACTTTCCTCTTAGGACTGCTTTTGCTGCATCCTATAGTTTGAATTGATGTATTTTCTTTTCCATTTGTTTCCATATATTTTTTAANTTTGATGTTGCTCGATCACTCTATCTCTCTTTTTCTCAGTTTCTTCTTTTTCTATTATAGTGTCTTCTAAATCACTTATTCTCCTTCCTGCCTCTTCAATTCGTGCATTGGATGCCTCCAGTTTATTATGTATCTCATCTATCCCATTTTTTAATTCAGCATAACTATTTTGAAGCTCCGTATTGTTTGTAGCAATCGTTTCTCTGATGTCCTCCATGCTTTTCTCAAGCCCGGCGATTAAATTTCTGATAATTGTTCGAAATTCTTGTTCAGTTATGTGGCTTATATCTGTTTTGAGCAGTCTCTAGCTGTCATTTCCTCCTGGTGTTTCCTTGGAGGAGAGTTCTTCCATTTCGTCGTTTTGGTTAGCTTTCTATCTCTTGTTATTTTTAAAAGCATGTTGTACACACAGCCCCTGTGAGTTCTGCTGGATTAGAAAGGGCACTTTTGACTGTTCTGTCTGTTCAGGAAGTGTTTTTGGATGGTATCTCTTGGTTTCTCTTGTGGAGCGTTTGGTTCTTTTGTTTTCCTACTTGTAGTGGTATTTGGTACTCTCCACCGTGTGTATTTTGGCTTGTTTCTTGAGGCAGTCTTGGAGAAAGAAAATTTACAACCACAGAGGGAATACACGTACACAAATGCACAGACAAAGGCAATAAAACACAAACCCAGTCTCAGGTAAAAACAGCTCCAAGAACTAGAAAACAGCTATCTGGTGGGGATGGGCGTGGTTTGGTGTAAGCAGGTCTTTTTTTTTTTTTACATTGTTTTGTGGAAATATATTTTTCATTTTTCATGGGTAAATACCTAGGAATGGAATTTTCACACAATAGGTTCATGT
>NW_027529554.1:0-63558 GCF_008692635.1 Crocuta crocuta
AAGTCTGTAGTGTAGGCATCACTGGAGGCTGAAAGTATTTTTGTGTTTTATTATTCATGTCATGGGTTTCTAGAAAGGATCTACTCAAATACTCTGAATCTAGTTTGACATTTACAATGAAATTATCATATAACCTTAAGCAAAGTGAGCTCATCATCAGAAAGGAAGGATATTAATACTTTCTGTCCCTACTTTGAGGGCCTCTTGTAAAGTATCAAATAAAGTAACAGAAGGGTATATGAATGCACGTATTTCCATGATAGTTGTACATTCTTGAAAATAACTACAGAATGCACTATAAAAATCTTGATGATACATATCTCGAAACTAGTTCCCAGTTCTCCCATTAAAACTACATGAATTAACAAACACTAGGGGAACAAGATGGCGGAGAGTAGGGAGCTCCGTACTTTTTGCCCGCCTGCATCTTTCAAACTAGGAAGGGTTGAAGCCATAGGACACTGAACTGCACGAGTTTGGAGGAAAATAGAAAGAGTCCACTAAGAAGACAGCCTCATAGGTGTATGATTGCGAACTGGGGATGATATTGATGGGCTGGGACCTAGAGCCATGGAGAGGAGGGAGGCCCCTCCGCAGTGAGCTGCAGAGAGATGAGGGGAAGAGAAGGAGCGGCTGAAATTGCCCATAGAGCTATTCCTGGAGAAGAGAAAACCTGGGCCCAGGAGGGAGATGGATCCTATCATCCCATCTCTAATTGCAGGGCGTACAGTGAGAGACTCTATTTCTAGCTGTGGCACTTTCTTTGGGCTGCATGTCCCAGTCCCAGTTAAGTGCCAGGAGAAACTGCTCCCTCACTCTGCCTACTGGATCCCCGGCTAGGAAGTGGCCCATCCAGTGGGATTACATTTCGGGTGGTATCATTACAGCTCAAGGACTAAGATCTGAAAATGAGGTGGGGCTGGGGACAAAGAACAAGGCCCACGTTGGCTATGCCCGAGGCACAGAGAGATTGGACACAAAAGAGTGATTTGTAATGGTTGGTTCAAGAAGGAACTGGGGCACCACCAGTTCTCTCCCCACAACCACCAAGGCTGGGTCTCAGGGAGTGACCTAAGGGACCTACTGTGGAGGGGCGACCTGCCTACACCAAGCCATGCCCATCAGGGCTGGGCTGGAGAGCATTCCTGTGATTAACTCTAGATCATTCTTGCCATTCAGATGTATTTTCCCTTATCTCATTCTTATCTCTCCCCCACTGGATGGAGCACTCTGATCATTTGTTTGCCTAAACGAATTTAGTGGCTTAAATGAATAGTGGACAATGAGCCTCCTTTCATATAGTAGAACTCGCAGGTGCAGAGCACATAACAAGATTTAAACCTTACAAGAGGTAGAAAGCTAGCCAAAATGATGAAATGGAAGAACTGTCCTGTAACGAAATTGCAGGAAGAAATGACAGCTAAAGAATTGCTCAAAACAGATATAAACAACATAACTGACCAAAAATGGAGAACAATAGTTATCAAATTAATCGCTGGGCTTGAAAAAGACATGGAAGACACCAGAGAAGCTATTGCTACAAAGATTACGGACCTTAAAAATAGTTGGGATGAATTAAAAATGCTATAAATAAGGTGCATAATAAAATGGAGGTGGCCACTGCACAGATTGAAGAGTCAGAGAGGAAAATAGGTGAATTAGAAGACACAATTATAGAAAAAAGGAAGCTGAGAAAAAGAGAGATAAATTGATCCAGGAGCACGAAAGGAGAATTTGAGAACTGAGTGATGGAATCAAACAACAACATCCATATCATAGGAATTCTAAAAGAAGAAGAATAGAGAAAAAGGAGGTGAAAGGGTACTTGAACAAATTATAGCTGAGAATTTCCCCAATCTGGGGAAGGAAACAGACATTGAAATCCAAGAGGCACAGAGAACACCCCTCAGATGTTAACTTGAATTGATCTTCTGCACAACATATCATAGTGAAACTGGCAAAATATAAGTACAAAGAGAGAATTCTGAAAGCAGCTAGGGATAAAAGGTACCTAACATACAAAGGGAGACCTTTCAGAGTAGTGCAGACCTATCTACTGAAATTTGCAGTCCAGAAAGGAATGGCAGGAAATCTTTAATGTGATGAGCAGGAAAAAATATGCAGTCAAGAATCCTCTATCCAGCAAGCCGGTTATTCAGAATAGAAAGAGAGACAAAAGTCTTCCCAAATAAACAAAAATAGAAAGAATTCATCACCACTAAACCAGCCCTACAAGAAATCCTGAAGGGGACTCTCTGAGGGAAATGTTGCAAGGAACGCAAGGTACCAGAGGCACCACCACAAGCATGAATCCTACACAGAACACAATGACTCTAAACCCATATTCGTCAATAATAACACTGAAGGTAAATGGATTAAGTGCTCCAATCAAAAGGCATAGGGTAGCAGAATGGATAAAAAAACAAAATCCATCTATTTGCTGTCTACAAGAAACTCATTTTAAACCTGAGGGCACCTTCAGATTGAAAGTAAGGGGATGGAGAAATATATATCATGCTACTGGAAGTAAAAAAAAAAAAAGCTGGAGTAGCTATACTTGTATCAAACTGGACTTTAAAGGAAAGACACTAACAAGGGATGAAGAAGGGCATTATATAATAATTACAGGGTCTATCCATCAGGAAGACTAACTATAAATGTCTATGCACTGAATACAGAATCACCTAAATACAGAAAAAAATTAATAACAAACAGAAACAATCTTATGGACAAGAATGTGCTAATATCAGGGGACTTTAATACTCCACTTACAGCAATGGATAGATCAACTAGACATAAAATCACTAAAGAAACAATGGACCTGAAGGACACATTGGATCAGATGGACATGACAGATATATTTAGAACCCTACATCCTGAGGCTGTGGAATTCACTTTCTTCTCAAGTGCACATGGCACATTCTCCAAGATAGATCACATACTGGGACATAAAGCAACTCTCAATAAATATAAAAGAATTGAAATTATACCATGCGTACTTTCAGATCACAATGTTATGAAACTTGAAATCAACCACAGGAAAAAGTCTGGAAAGCCTCCAAAAACATGGAGGTTAAAAAACACCCTACTAAAGAATGAATGGGCCAATCAAGCAATTAGAGAAGAAATTTAAAAATATATGGAAACAAATGAAAATGAAAATACAACAATTCAAGCTCTATGGCATGTGGCAAAGGCAGTCCTAAGAGGAAAGTACATTGCACTCCAGGCCTACTTCAAGAAATTAGAAAAAGCACAAGTACAAAATCTAACAGCACACTTAAAGGAATTAGAAGGAGAGCAACAAGAGCACCCCAAACCCAGTAGGAGAAGAGAAATAATAAAAATCAGGGGAGAAATAACAATATAGAATTAGAAAAAAAAAAAAGAACAGTTGAAAAGATCAATGAAACCAAGAGTTGGTTTTTTGAAAAAATAAACAAAATTGACAAACCTCTAGCCAGGTTTCTCAAAAAGAAAAGAGAGAGCACCCAAATAGACAAAATCATGAATGAAAATGGACTTATTACAACCAATCCCTCAAAAGTATAAGCAATTATCAGGGAATACTATGAAAAATTATATGCCAAGAACTGGACGACTTAGAAGAAATGGACAAATTCCTAAACACACACGCACTACCAAAATTCACACGGGAAGAGGTAGAAAACCTGAACGGACCCATAACTAGTGAAGAAATTGCATCAGTTATCAAAAATCTCCTGAAAAATCATAGCCCTGGGCCAAATGGCTTCCCTGGGGAATTCTACCAGACATTTAAATCAGTTAATATCCATTCTTCTCAAGCTATTCAAAAAAAAAAAAAAGAAGAAGAAGAAGAAGAAGAAGTGGAAGGAAAACTTCTGGACTCCTTCTACAAAGCCAGCATTACTAAGATTCCCAAACCAGAGATCCAGCAAAAAAGGAAAACTTACAGACCAAAATCCTTGATGAATATGGATAAAAAATCCTCAACAAGATACTTGCAAATCGAATGTAACGGCACAGAAAAAGAATTATCCACCATGATCAAGTGGGATTCATTCCTAGGTTACAGGTCTGGTTCGATGTTTGCAAATTGATCAATGTGATACATCACATCAACAAAAGAAAAGAACCTCCTTGACCTCCACCGCAGCAATTTCTTACTTGACACATCCCCAAAGGCAAGGGAATCCAGAGCAATAATGAACGACTGGGACCTCATCAAGATAAAAAGCTTCTGCACAGCAAAGGAAACAATCAATAAAACTAATAGGCAACTGACACAATGGGAAAAGATAGTTGCAAATGACATATCAGATAAAGGGCTAGTATCTAAAATTTATAAGGAACTCAGCAAACTCCACATCCGAAAAACAAATAATCCAGTGAAGAAATGGGCAGAAGACATGAACAGACACTTCTCCAATTAGAACATCCAGATGGCCAACAGACACATGAATTGATTATCCTACGTCTCCCATCGTCGGGGTAATGAAGATCAAAACCACACTGAGATACCTCATGCCAGTCAGAATGGCTAAAACGAACAAATCAGGAGACTCTAGATGCTGGCGAGGATGGGGAGAAACAGGCACCCTCCTATACTGTTGGTGGGCATGCAAACTGGTGCAGCTGCTTTGGAAAACAATGTAGAGGTTTCTCAAAATATTAACAGTAGAACTCCCCTATGACCCAGCAGTAGCACTGCTGGGAACTTACCCAAGGGACACAGGAGTGCTGATGCACAGGGGCACATGGACCCCAATGTTCATAGCAGCACTCTCAACAATAGCCAAATCATGGAAAGAGCCTAAGTGTCCATCAATGGACGAATGGATCAAGAATATGTTGCTTATCTATACAATGGAATACTACATGGCAATGAGAAAGAATGTAATCTGGCCATGTGTAGCAACATGGATGGACCTTGAGGGTGTTATGCTGAGCGAAATAAGTCAGGCAGAGAAGGACAGATACCGTATGTTTTCACTTATAAGTGAAACAGGAGAAACTTAACAGGAAACCATGGGGGAGGAGAAGGAGGAAAAACAGCTGGGGAGAGGGAGGGAGGCAAACCATGAGAGACTCTTGAACACTGAGAACAAATTGAAGACTGATGGGGTAGGGGGAGGGGAAGGGGGGTGATGTATATGGAGGAGGGCACTTGTTGGGATGAGCACTGGGTGTTATATGGAAACCAACTTGACAATAAACTATAAAAAAACTCACTTAGCTATAAAAAAAAAAAGGGTTGGTGGGGGGACGTGATTCAGCAATTAGGTCTGCATTATTTATAGAAAATTTTTAAAAAGGGGCACCTGGGTGGCTCAGTCGGTTAAGCGTCTGACTTCGTCTCAGGTCATGATTTCATGGCTTGTGGGTTCGAGCCCCGCATCGGGCTCTGTGCTGATTGCCATCTCAGAGCTTGGAGCCTGTTTCAGATTCTGTATCTCCCTCTGTCTCTGACCCTCCCCTGCTTATGCTTTCTCTCTCTCTCTCTCTCTCTGTCTCTGAAATAAATTTTTTAAAAAATTAAAAAAAAAGAGTCATATTAGTATCAATTAAAAGTTGACCTTTGTATCATTACAATGCACTGGAAATTTTATACTGACCAGCAATAAAATAGACCTTCTTCACAAAGGTCTTTTGTTGGTCTAATTTCTAAATACTTCAACACACACATGAAATTGGCTTCATGTATTTGCTTTGAGAGTAAACTACTAATTGTTTTGAACCCATTGGACTCTTTTTGGCTGGGACTTATATCTCCGATCCCTGTGCCATTTAACATTCTTATATTTAAATAGTAGGTCTGAAATAAACAACAGTACCCTGATTCTAAAAAAGAGGAGATAGAACTCTACGTCAATTCTGTCAGTCCTTGTGTGAAAACTTCTTTGAACCTTGCAGAATTCTCTCTTTCTGGAAGCATTTCTTCATGTACCTGTCCTTCCTTCCTTTCAAAATGCACTGCAAAGTGATAATAGGTGTTATTTCCTTGCTTGTAAAATTTTTAAAATTTTGTGTACTGATATACATACACATATACACAAATTTCCAAATAAAAACATTTTCTCTCTCCATTTCTTTTCTGGATAAAACTGTTAATTGCTTTATTTCAGATACCATGCTGGGGTTTCCATAACAAGACAGTGTGGCTTAAACAACAGATCTTTCTCTAAAGTTTTGAAAGCTAGAAGTCTAAATTCAGTGTGTCAGCAGGTTTGGTTTATCATAAGGCCCTCTCTCTTTGGCTAGAAGATAGCTTTCTTCTCAGTGTCTCTTCACATAGCCACCCATCAGTCTGTGTGTGTCTGTGTCCTCTCTCTTCTTAAAGGGATACTGGTCACATTAGATTAGGGTCTACCCATATGCCCTCATTTTACTTGGCCTCTTTAAAAGTCCTATCTCTAGAAACTGTCACATTGTGAGATGCTGAGTGTTAGGACTTTAAGATATGAATTTCTGGGATACAGATCAGCACGTAATAGGACAGGGTGTTTAAAAAAATGATCCAGGGGCACCTGGGTCTGTTAAGTATCTGACTCTTGATTTCAACTAAGGTCATGTTTCCAGGGTTGTGGGATTGAGCCTTGTGTCAGGCTTTGCACTGAGCGTGGAGCCTGCTTAAGATTCTTTCTCTCTTTCTCTCTCTCTCTCTCTCTCTCCCTCTGGCCTCCCCCCAATAAGTAAACATTTTTGTACATTTTTTTTAATGTTTTATTTATTTCTGAGAGAGAGAGAGAGTGAGAGACAGTGTGAGTAGGGGAGGGTCAGAGAGAGAGAGGGAGACACAGAATCCGAAACAGGCTCCAGACTCTGAGCTAGCTGCCAGCACAGAGCCTGACGCGGGGCTCGAACCCATGAACCATGAGATCGTGACCTGAGCTGAAGTCGGATGCTCAACTGACTGAGCCACTCAGGTGCCCCAATAAATAAACATTTTGAAAAAACGAACCAAATCAGTTGCAAAATATGTTAGGTACACCACTGATAGACTTCAAAGTAAACTTATTCTCTTAAAAAATAAGCTTATGTCAGAATTTATTTTTCGCAAAGCCAGAATCCGTTCTTCTAGCCAGTGTGCTCTTCATATTGTGTCCCAACTATGCAAAATTAAGTTTGTCTCACTGGAGAGTTGGTGCAGGGGACTATCAAGCTACTTAAGCAAGTGAACGTTTATCTTCAGGAGTACAAGAAATGCTTCATTGCGAGGGCTGAGACTTTGAAACCTGGCAGCCTCTTCCCAGTTGTATAATCCTGGGTAAACTAGCTAAGATCTCTAGGCCTCAGTTTTCTCATTGGTGAAAGATTCAACAAAACTAGTAACAATGAACTATAATGACAGGCACTATTCTAGATGCTAAGACTTATCAATGGACTAAACAGAGCCTTGCTTTAATGGGATACTAGAATGTCACTGCTCGGTCAAACAGAAAAAGGAAAGCAAGATACAGGGAATGGAATGGAAGAGTGGCAATTTTATTTTATTATATTTTATTAAAATTTTTTAATGTTTATTCATTTTTGAGAGACCAAAGGAGACAGAGCATGAGTGGAGGAAGGGAAGAGAGAGAGGGAGACACAGAATCTGTAGCAGGCTCCAGGCTCTGAGCTGTCAGCACAGAGCCCGACATGGGGCTCAAAATCAGACACCATGAGATCATGACCTGAGTGGAAGTCAAATACTTAACTGACAGAGCCACCCAGGCACCCCAAAGTGGCAACGTTAAATAAAGTGACCAAGGGAAGGGTCACTGAGAAAGTGAAGTTAGCAAATGGATTAGTAAAACGTGCTTAAAATGTGAGCCAAGTGACATAGTGGTCTGCCTACCTCTATCATAACGTAATAAGGCATATATATCCCCTATGTTTTGGTTTTGCATGCTTCAGCTATTCATGTTGGAGAAGGAGCATGTATCAGTGATATTAGTTAATTACTTGTGTGGACATGTCAAAGATGTCCTAGAACCAAATATTATAAGGCTACCTATAGGTTATTATAAGTTTTGTGTTCTACAATGTTGTGTTGACTACATTTAGGCATATGTGCAAGTGAAAAGAGAGCAAGTGAGTTACTGGCATAAGAATATACATATGCTTATGTTTCTTTGTAAAGTGCACCTGTTCATGTATTCAGGTGAAGAAAGTATGTGCATGATGAAGAAGAATATGTACATATTCCAGAGACTATATACGTGTATGCAAAATATTAAGTAATTTTTAGTAATAGAACTTTGTAATTAGAAACAGATAAGAAAGGTGCTAAATTGTTTCTGGAATTGTTTGTTGCTGTGAATCCTCAGGTTCACTGAACTGAAAAGAAAAATATCATTTTGAACCAAGCAAATAAACCTGTGAATTTTTAAAATAAAGCTCTGCTACTTGGTATGAATTATTCATTGCCTACAGGACTTCAGTTGATATGTTATGCATTTTTTTCCTTCTGGACATTTCCACAGGACATTATCTAAATGAAAAATTGTGGGATTTTCAAAGAAAAAAGTGAATAAGGCATAATCTACTAAATATTTCATGAAAAAGGTTAAACATAAAGTATATTAGTTACCAGAAACCATATATTGTATTTTGAACTCTGAGTATTTTATGTGGTAAGATTCTGGTTTATTTTTTTAAGTTGTTTATTTGTTTGTTTGTTTGTTTGTTTAGAGTTAGGGAAAGGGGTAGAGAGAGAGGAGAGAATTCCAAGCAGGCTTCTGCTGTTAGTGCCAAACATGATGCAGGCTTTGATCTCAAAAACTGCAAGATCATGACCTGAGCAGAGATCAAGAGTTGGATGCTTAACCGACTGAGCCACTCAAGCACCCCTGTTTGTCCTTCTTCTTGGTAGCATGAGAATCTTATTTTCACAAAATCTGGAATATTACTGAAACCATTCAGACAGGACTCACACATGATAAATGTCTACTTCATTGAGAAACATAGAGAAGAACTAATCACATGGTAATGTGTTCTGTTTGTGAATGGATTTTAGCACAATGTGACATAGGAAAGAGACTCCAGAGGCAGAAGCTTGCGATAGGCACAATTTTCCCTTCTTAGCTCTATGCTATCCGCTCAGGCTCAGGGAGAGAGATCCAATCTCCATTGCTAAAGGATTATCTACTGCCTTTCATTAAGGAATATCTCTATACCAAGAGAGTGCCAAGGAATGGTTTGAATACTGGTGGGCTATGCAGGGCCAGAAAAGACTGACCAAAGGAGAGCATGAATGTGCATGATCACAATTGTTACTGGAAATATGGTAAAATCAGCTTTTGTTTCCTCCTTAAAAATGTATCCAATAATACTTCTAACAACTGCAACTTAAAGTTTCTCCCCAGGTCAAATACTCAAAATTCTGAAAATATCAAAATACTGAAATAATGGGAACTTGAATACATTGTCTTCACGCACCCTACAATAATATACTACCGTCAACTGACTCATGTATTGTGCCAAAATTATTCATAAATATGGCTAGGTATGTATCTTATTTGTACTAGTTGAATTTTCACATATTAAAAAGGAAACTTTTCCCTTTGGTCCCTTAGAGATTGTTTTAGTGGATAATCTAAAGAAGTAATTATGATTATTTATCTTTATCTCTTTAATGATATAATTCCCATTTTCTATGTATACTAAGACTTATATGCATGTGTGTACGC
Source organism: Crocuta crocuta (assembly GCF_008692635.1). Taxonomy (NCBI): domain Eukaryota; kingdom Metazoa; phylum Chordata; class Mammalia; order Carnivora; family Hyaenidae; genus Crocuta; species Crocuta crocuta. The sequence continues at coordinate 9,654 of NW_027529554.1, forward strand.
GTGAGTGTGTGTGTATATATATGTATATATAATATAGCCATGTATGTGTGTGAATACATATGTATCTAAAAGAAACTGCCTATTGTCAAAAAAAAAAAAATTCAATGACTCCAAAGAAAAAGGCACTGAGAAGTAGTATCCTGTAAGAGCTAAGTTTGAAACATTGGAATCAAATAGGATTTGGTTGAATTCCAGCTCTGCATTTTGCTAATAATGTACCTAGAGGATGTCTCCCAGCCTGAATTCTATTTGACTCCTGTGGTAACTGGGAATAATAATGTGTGCCTCCAGGGCTGTTGTGATGACTCAATTAATTAATGTGTATAAAACTAATTTGTATTCTGTTGCTGCTCCCTTTTATCTTCAATATTTCTTTAAGTTTTTTTTCATCTACTTCTTATATCTATCCTCTGATTTCTATGAAGTGAGAATTCTGTACCCAACACTGGCATAGATAGGTACCATAAATGTGTGAAAACAGCTCAGAAGGAAGCACAAAAGCTCTCTTTAATAATTACCTTCCAAAGGGCCATCATGAGACCAAGGTGTGCATAGGTAGGGGGCAAATACAGGGGTTTGTTGCATACATTCATATATTATTTGAACAATTTTAAAGAAATTAACATTTGGGGCAAAAATAAGATTGACTTAAAATTACTTAAGCTTTCTTTTAAACAACATGTACAGGGAAGAATGTTGATAACAGAAAAAAATTCTATACAATTTTTTTTCAAATTAGGCATAGCATTCTGTTTTGTTTCTCTGGTTTATATATATATGTATGTACACATATGTATATATACATACAGACGTATATTACAAAATACAGATGATTGAAATATCTGCTGAGGCAGTTTTCATTCTTTGATCTTTAATTGCCTGCACATGATTTTTTTGATTTGGTCATTGACCAAAATGACAGTTCTAGGGAGAGTCATCAGTAATGAGACAATGAAATGGCAAAAGAGAAAAACAATGAAGTAAGAACAGGAAATGCTATTTAAATAATCAGAAATTAGTCAGTTACTGAGATGTAACCATATCACCAGGAGCTGGACTATCAGGAGAGAGGGATCTTTTACTACATTTAACTTTCTTGCCTTCCTCCCGTCCCAAGAAAAACTTCAAGCAACAGAGATCATTTTCCTTTAAACCTTCTCATAGACCACCAAGAGAGCATGCTTTCAGAGAGAATGCCAATAGAGAACTGAGGGGAAAATTACATAATTTGATGCTTGTGATAATTAAAAAAAATAACACTAATGCTTTTTGAGTACGTCCTATGTCTCAGTGTTAAATGCATTACATAGCTTTAAAAAATACCTTCAACTATACTATGAGGCTGGTACTTTTATGATCCATCATTTATGAAGGAGGAAAAAATAGCTTTAAGAAGTATAGACATTGGCCTGAGGTTACAGGACTAGTAAGTGGCAAAGCCAAAACAAGAACTTATGACTATTGTCAAAACCTCTAGTGATACATACGTTTTGGAGATAAGATGAGAAAATAATATTTTTTTTAAAATAAAAATTGATCTTGATGATTTTTAAAGTCCTAAAACTTTCTATAGAAAATTGCTCCCCTAGGGGCACCTAGGTGACTCAGTCGGTTGGGCGTCCGGCTTCGGGTCAGGTCATGATCTCACGGTTCATGGGTTCGAGACCCTGCATCGGGCTCTGTGCTGACAGACCAGAGCCTGGAGCCTGCTACAGATTCTGTGTCTCCCTCTCTCTGCCTCTCCCCTGTTCATGCTCTGTCTCTCTCTGTCCCTCAAAAATAAGTAAACATTAAAAAAAATAATAAAAAATTAAAAAAAAGAAAATCACTCCCCTAAAACCACTAAGTTATTAGAAACTTTAATAAAAATAGAACATAGGAGCCACAATAGATTATATGATTAGCAAATAGAATTAGATGCTAAAATAGCATACCATTTGGCATTTAGTTTATAATTGTTTAAATTCTGATCAGTAGATATTTAATCTTTTAACATATATGGCAACGGTTGTATATTTTTAATATCTATTTTTAAAATCTTTGTACATCAGTATATATTTAGCTTTTTATTTGTTGGATAAATTATCAGACTGACAGCTGTCTACCTTACTTGAGTATCATCACTCTTTCAAAATTGGATCTGTGGGGAAAAAATGATACCCTTGAATAGTCAAGTGTAATTAAAGCTATTATATTTTTCATGACTATCATATTTATTGCCAATGCTTTGATGCCTGTAGCGGCTGTTAAAATGTACTGATGTATTAGGCCAGAGTTAAAAACAATTGTTTCTTTTTCCATTATAATTTTAGCCTAACATTATGTTTAAATTAAGAATAAGTGTATTTCTTAGTTCTAAAATTTTAACACATTTAACACACACACAAATATTTTTAAGAGTATGTTCTATGTTAGACTAGTTTGACAGTTTTTAAATTAATAGAAACTTTTAATAAGTAAAAGTAGTTTGAGAGAAAGCAAAGAATTTAAAAGACTTTGTAGAAATCAAAGGGTCTGGCTCAGTTGGTTAAGCATGTGACTGTTGATCTCAGTTCAGGTCATGATCTCATGGTTAGTGAGTTTGAGCCCTGCCTTGGACTCTGCTGACAGTGTGGAGTCTGCTTAGGACTCTCTCTCTCTCTCCCTGCCTCTCTCTCTGTCTCTCCTCTACTTGTGCTCTCTCTTCTCTCTCTCTCTCTCTCTCAGAGTAAATAAATAACAACAACAACAAAAGAAATCAAAGGGTCTACTTTGGATTATTAAAAATAAAAAAAATCTTGGCAATCTCTTATTGTTCGTTCAGACTGAGACTTTAATCTCAAATTTTAATCAAAATCTTTAAATGAAATGTTGGCAGTACTAGCATACAGAACTGGCAGAAAGAAAGGGTAAAGCCTAAGGCATTTTTCAAACCAGATCACTAGTAGTTATGTTAGTATCTAAATCATATGAAAACATATTTTGCTATCCATGCCCCAAATACACATAGATGATATAGATGATAGATAGATGATAGATAGATAGATAGATAGATAGATAGATAGATAGATAGAAAGAACAATAGAAAGAAAATACTTTTCCTATAAAACTTCATATTAAGTATGTAGATAATGATTTTACATCATATCAACATAAGTAATGTACAGGAAAATATGGTAAAAATGAACACACACAACACACACACGTTTGGGTGAGCACAGCAAAAGTCAGCAGAAAAAGCTAAAAATCAAACAGTCAAGGTAGTGGGTAAAAACACTAATTTCGAGGAGAAGCACTAGGTGTCAAAACTCTTTCACACTGTCAAGAACTCAGAAGTGGTAGAAAATGTGATCCTCATCCGCGGAATTTGGGACCTAGCAGGGTAAAGACAGCAATAATCACTGCACAAACTCAAAACTAAGCCCCCACCTTTTTAGAAGAGCACCGAGTAAACACGGGTAGAGGTGACTGCAAGCGTCGGGGCCAGGAAAGGATGGACACAGCATGCACTTTTGTACTGGAAGGCGGCGTGGTGACAGAAGCAGATGAAGAGTGGAAGAAAAAATACCACTTGTAGCTGCAGTGACCCTTCTGTGGTGGGTGAAATGTGAGTTAACGGCTGAGGAGTCTTCTTATGGGGAGCAGTTAGCAGAGAACATGTGCAGGGGTGGACTGGGCTAAGAGAGCGATGCGTCCCCTTCCGTGTGTAACAGTAGTAGCTTAACCAGGCTGAAACCTACTATGCATGTTGAGGAATGTTGAGCTATATGGTTTAAAATGTGATTTGTAACAAATTTGTACAGAATTCTTTTCAAAGAACATTTTTTAAGTGTGTTGTTATTAAGTGCATAATTGCTTTGCTGGAAGTTAGGAGCAAACTGATTTAGTAATGGTGTTGAATTAGTGGTTCTATCGTTTTTGTTCCAATTACATTAAGCCCCTAAATGCTTACGTTTACTCTCCAAATTGGCACTTTAGCAAAGCCCCAAATTAGACATTACTTAGTGTCATGGCTTGAATCATTTACTATAACTTTTCCTCACATTTTGATATTTGCTTATTACACTCTTATCGTTTCTTCAAGACCTGGAGACATTCAAGAGATTGTAGAAATTTTATCAATTTCAGATCATTAATTTTATATATAGGGCAAGTGGTTTTAAAAGAGAAAATAAGTAAACTGCCCCCAAATTATAGAGTTAATTAATAAAAGAGGCAAAGGAACAACAAACGGCTCTCTAGAGTGCCAGTTTAGCACACCCTTCCAGATGGATATTAGAAGCGAGTGAGAGAATGATGAATAAATCTGTGATTCTTGGCTTTAGACAAGCTTTAGACAAATAAATGACAACAGCAATCAGTGTGAAGCAGAAAAGAGACCCTGAGCGGGACACAGTGATGCACATCTTGTCTATTCCATGGAGCTTCCTCATCTAATGAGGTTCTTAATTCTATCTCTTTGGTAACAATGACCGAAATGGGAACCCTGGCAGTCAATTTGTTTTGTGATGAGGGTTATTAATGGCCTTCATGGCCACTTAGTTCCCAGGGCCAATGCCCCACCTGTGAGAATAAGTCTGCACTGGGTCTTGAAACTGGGAGAATTGGTGAGGTTTGTAGATTGGTGACTCTACTTATGTCTTTGAAACTGACCTTGCAGCATGTACTTTAGTTTTCAATTTGATTGGCCCATGGGGTTAGATAGGGAAGATTTATTTCCTATAAGCCATTTTCTTTACTTAGATGTCCCAGCCAATTTTGGTAAGCTATCTACAAGTTCTCTGAACCTTATATTTCTTCTTATATTATACCTATATTTTTATGCCTATTTTAGGCTATTTTGATGATCAAGAAATCTAATTCACATAAAAGGATGTGTACATTAGAAAAAAAATCACTAAAATGTCTTTTGTATCTATTTGAAGTACTATATAATACTAATAATGAAAGGTCTTATATTTTTCAACATTATAAAGCATGCCAAATATTATGTTCTTACCTATTAAACATACTTCTCTAATAATTGATAAACTTATGCAAGAGGATTCCATGAGGAACAATTTAAAATATTTATTATAAGAATCTGGAACTCATTTTGAGTAACTTCCAAAGCTCATTTTACTGTTTCAGAGTCTGTCACTCCCTCTCTCTCTGACCCTCCCCTACTCATGCTGTCTCTCTCCTAGAAATAAATAAAACATTAAAAAAAAAAATTAAAAAAGGGGCGCCTGGGTGGCTTAGTTGGTTAAGCGTCCAACTTTCGCTTAGGTCATGATCTCACGGTTCGTGGGTTCGAGCCCCGCGTCGGGCTCTGTGCTGACTGCCAGCTCAGAGCCTGGAGCCTGTTTCAGAGTCTGTCACTCCCTCTCTCTCTGACCCTCCCCTACTCATGCTGTCTCTCTCCTAGAAATAAATAAAACATTTAAAAAAAAAAAAACAAAGCTCATTTTAAGTGGACTCTAATTAAATTTACACTATCTTAATCCACATCTCCAGAGTGACACTTTGCTAGGCACCATGGTTATTATATGGTGGGGAGTCTGGTGAATTTTCTGAAGCATTTGGAAGCATAAACACAAGTGTATAATAGCTTTGCCCAAAGCACCTTCAATATGGTTAAAAGATCAAGCAAGGGAGATGTACTTTAAAAAAGAATAATTCAATAAACTGTGGCATTTGAGATATGCTGTGAAGAACAGACTTTTAAAGAAAGCTAGGAATTCAGCAAGATTAGAAATAAAGATACTTGGGGTGCCTTGGTGGCTCAGTTGGTTAAGTGTCTGACTTCCACTCAGGTCATGATCTGGTGGTCTGTGAGTTTGAGCCCCGTGTCAGGCTCTGTGCTGATACCTCAGAGCCTGGAGCCTGCTTCAGACTGTCTCCCTCTGTCTCTGCCCTTCTCCCCCTCTCCAAAATAAATAAAACATTAAAAAAATACAGCTACTTTTTAAAAAGTTTTTAAAATATATTTTGAGAGAGATAGTGTACAAGTGGGGAGAGAGAGGGAAAGAGAGAGAATCCCAAGCAGGCTTCCCACCACCAGTGCAGAGCCTGATGTGTGGCTTGAAGCCATTAACCATGAGATTATGACCTGAGCTGAAGTTGGACGCTTAACCCACTGACCTACCCAGGAGCCCCCAAATAGAACTATTTTTTTAATGCAGCTGAGTAACCAAACACATTTCTCTACCTTAAATTTTCCCTACAGTAAATTCCCATTCAGCCTGTTAAAAAAAATGCTTCTGTAATACCTCTCTTCTTTTTCCTCACTCATACATTGCTTCTCAGCAGAGCCAGCAGCTTGTATCTGCATTCCTTAAATATAAACTCTTCAGTATCAAATATTGCCCACCATAGTAGCATTAAGGACAGATTGAAGGAAAAGGATGTTATGCCTTTAAATACATTTTTGCGCTTAAATTGAAGTTTCCTCTAACAGATCAATGGGATAGCATTTGTGGCAAAACTTCTTTTTTATACTCAGTCATAGAAAGTTTGAAGATAAAATATTATTTAATAGGTGCTGGTTTTGAACAGTTGTAATTGACATAAAACAGCAACACTAACCTATATATTGTCTTATTTTGTTTTAAGAGTTCAGTATTTCTGCATACTGTATTTGATTTGGGTAATAATGTGATACATTATTTAGATGATATAATAACCCAAAGTATGGCATAGAGATAATTCTTTTAGAGTATTTGAAACGGTTATTCTCTAAACATATTTCTTTGTCAGCGAGCTATATCTTTCTTCAGTAGTGGCATGTAACATGAGTAGGTGGTGATGCCCAAAATGAGTAACCTTTCTTTGGCAGAAGAAATTATGGTCATATTCTGTCTCTTTGAAATGATTACACCATCTCTTTAGTAAACTCATCTTAGTGAATAAAATTGAAGTATTTAGTAGCTATATTTTGATTGGCTCACCACAAAGCACTAGTCTACTAAGTAAAATCTTTGTTTGTGTAAGTGGTTGATAAATCGTCCGTGGGAGGTATAGTTGTAAACTCCTGCAACACTAGAAAGGAATCAAGAGACTTACCCCCCACCACACACACACACACCCAGTATCCAGTATCATCTACGGGAGCTTAACTTCTACCTATATTGCCATAAAACAACAACAACAACAAAAACCCAAAAAACAAAAAAGAAAAAGAAATTCAGAAAGGACTTGAAAACAAAGAGACCTTAATTTTCTAGTTGTGTTATAAGTACAGTAAACATGTCAATCAAAGGGAGAAAACTCATGTAGAATATGCCTTTATTCTATAGAATACTAATCATCCAGATAATAAGGGTAGTCTTTCTGTTTACAATTGTTACTAGCAGAAAGATAGCAGTTCTTTCTAATGGTTTTGATTTTCTTTTAAAGCATGCATAATTTCTTGCCAGTATGCCAAAAGCCCAGAAGCAAGATGTCTGGCCAAGGTTAATAGTTAGTTTACAACTTCTGGGAGGATATTTCATGTAGGCTTTACAACCACTGGCATTTTCTATAACCTCATCTGCTGGAAACACTATCAAAGACCAACTATCAGAAAGTGTAATTTATTTCAATCTGCCTACCAGGTGCCAGGTACTTCTAGTAAAGCAGGGAGAAGTACAGGTATACAGGAAAGATAAAACAAGAAAGCAGCTGGAGGCAGATAGAGAAGTAGGGTGAGTTCCACGATGTTAGGAAATACAGTTGGGAAGAAAAAGAATACAAATTTATATCTTAGGGGCAAAACTGGACCTAGAAGTCCAAAGTGTTTTATAACTGCTGTTCATATGTAAATGGAGCCTTCGCTGGGCTTGAAATTTATGTAGGATTGCCTCAAAACTCCAAATCTAAACTTCTCCAAATTGTCTATTCATGGGGTTTAAGTTCTGGTGCCCACTAGTATTGTCTCACTTTTATTCTGTATTTTCTAGGAAGGAAGGTAAGAAAGCAGAAGGAAGGTAAGAAGAAAAGGGGTGTGGAGGAGGAAGGAAAGGAGGGAGGGAGGAAGGAAGGGAGGAGTCTAGAAGTCAAGAAGTCCAAAGACACTAGAGAATGATTAGAGAGGAGCAGTAATCTACAGTTCATTCAGGAAGGAACTCTATTATGATATGTGGTCCTCGATCTGAGGGAAATAGAGTGAATTGTGTGTCTGCTGGGGGAAGAGCATCATAATAAAGGTGGAAATGGAGAGGCTCTGAGGCACAGGGCATATGTTCTTGTGCTCTATTCTTAGTGTGTTAGAGGATTATATGTGGCTTATGAGAAAAAGGATAATTTTGGTCTAAGCGAAGAGCAGAATGAAGTTGTTTTTTATTGAGATAGGTAAAGTCAAGAGAGACCCTATTTTATGAGGGAGGGGGCATCAAGCCAATAAATTGATTTTATGTATCTCACATTTGAAATTTTAAAGACTGCTTGGTATTCAGTGGTATTGTAAGAACTTTATGTCTTGAGTTATATGTAGAAGTCCAGGCTATTGATTTAATTTTAGTCTTCAGAAATATATGGAATCATGGTCATAAAAGATGGTATTTAGGATTAATTTACTAGATTAGAGATCAAAGACTGGACCTTGGTCTTCCCTGATATATAAAGTTGAGGAAATTGAGGCCAATAATATAAGAGGAGCATTCAGAGAGAGATATTCTAGAGGAGATATGAAGAAAGTGCTAAACAAAGTGTCATAAACTGTTAAATGCTGTTTGATACATAGAGTAGGGAGACTAAAAATTACACTGGATTTGGCAGTAGACAGATGGATGACCCCGGAGAAGTATCAGTGGAGGTGAAGTCTTATTACCTTTGGTTAGAGAATGAAAGTAGGTAAAATGAAGACAGGAAACCATAACAACTCCTAAAAGACCTTTTGTTATAAATGGAAAAATGAAATTAGAAATGCCTGGAGAAGTCATCTCTGGTAATGGGTGGATATTTGAGATGCAGATACAGCATACTTGAATAATGACAGAAATGATACAGCTAATGGCCAAGAAAAAAAAAGTGCAGGAGAGTGTCAAAAGGCAAGGCAAATGCGACAAAACTGAATATAGTACTCTTAGACCCCTGGAAGTTAGCGGTCATGAAAAATTTAGATCAATCAGCAGGGCTATGTTAATTTTTTTTTTCAACTGTGGTAGAATTTCTACTTTACAGACAACATAGGAGAAGAGTTGTATTGAATCATGGAATTTGAAATAGGGTTGCCTGCTGTCCTATTTATAGACATGGAGAAATGGTCCCAGTGGAAAAAGAAAGTGTCGAATAAAAACTAGACTTTCTTTGTTTACTGGAATTTTCTGAAGATTGGAAAATAGCAAGAATTCTCAAGGACAAACTTGGAAAGATGCTGTTATAACAAAGAAGAAATGCTCTACCTACAGACAGATTTATTCTTCATGTTATATAACCTTTTCCCTCTACCCGTCTTTGGAAGTTGTTTTGTGTTGGAGAGAGGATGATATTGACAACAAAATGGGAGCATTTGGCTAATTAATTTTTAATAAAATCTGCTTACTTTGAGTAAAGCTTGAATCAAGAGATTGTTTGACCCCCCCTAGTAAAATTATGTATATAAAGTCTCCTAAGATTTTGCTGGCAAAGCTACCAGTCCCCATGATCTTGGAAGTTATGACTATGGAAACAATTATTTCAAACATTTCAGAATTTGTTGACTCAAGTAGATTTTTATGTTTACAAACACTCTTCCTTGGGTATGAATCATTTACCCTGTTTCGTTTGTTTGTTTGTTTTTGTTTTCGACAGAGAGAGCAAGATGGGGAGGGCCAGAGGGTGAGGGAGAATGTCAAGTAGGCCCCAGGTCCAGCACAGAGCCTGACTTGGGGCTTGATCTCACAACCGTGAGATCATGACCTGAGCTGAAATCGAGTCAGAAGCTTAACTGACTGAGCCTCCCAGGTGCCTCCGAATCATTCATCCTTAAACATTATATTTTCCACTCTGAAGTTTCAAGCTCATATATCCATGAATATTCTAATGCATTTCCCATTTTAAAAGAGAGGAAAATCCCAGTGACTAAGCATGTCTAACATGGCAAATCTAGAATTAATATTCCTTCTCTTTTCTTCCTTGTGTTCATGGCAGACAGAACTAACACTCATATATGCAGAAAGAATGACATGAGGCCAAATGATTCACTGCTTTCCTTCAGTTCAAATCCCCTAAAATACCATTTTCTATCACTTCCTACTCTTCATCACTACCTACCCTCTCCAGAATGCTTGGCCATCTGGAATTTCCAGCTCATTGAGAACACAACAGCCTGTTATCTTCAGGATGATACTTTCTGAGGGAGTGTTTTCTTTTATAATTCATTCGTCATTTGCATTTTCTTCATATCCACATATTTAAAATATTACAGATATTTGGCTTTCATAATTTATGGAATCATTTAATTACAAATCTTGGGATAATTTAAATTTGGAATAAAAATAAAAATCCCAGTTTCTTTTCTTTTTTTGGAAAAATATGAGGATTTAAAGGAGAAAATGTCTATTTGCAAACAAAATTTAACCCTTTTGAATTGGGTTGCTGAACGCAGGTAACAAGTTGGACATGAATGTTAGTTTGGAAAAGAATGGGATATATCATTGACCCTTCTTTAAATTCTTGCTTCTCCTCCTTGTCATCTATTCATTGGGGTTTTGATATTTCATGTGATACCACTCATCACTAGTATTCCTGGACAATGCTCGCATTTTAAAGTTTTGAATAGGTAATAAACATTCACAAACTTCAAATATCAAAAGCTACGTAAGGGTGCACAGTGAAAGGGTTCTCTTCCACTATGGACTGAAAGTTTGTGTCTCCCAGAATTCATATGTTGAGATTCTAATCCTCAATATGGTGTTGTTGGGAAGTGGAGCCTTTGGGAGATGATTGAGTCTAGATGAGGTAATGGAGGTATAGCTCTTATGATGGGATTGTTGCCTTTATAAGGGGAAAAAGAAATCAGAACTATTCAGAATTGTGAGAAATTAGGGGCTGGTTTTTAAACCACCAGTCTGTGATATATTGCTATAACAACCCAAATTAACTATAACACGTTTCTACCCCTGATCCCAATCAACTTGGTTAGCATCTCCACTCAACAGGTAACAAGTATTATTTACTTTTTATTATCTGTTAGTGATTTTCTTTTTTCTGTGTATATATGTATGTATGAGCCAGTACAGATTATATATTATTTCCCCTCCATTTTATGTAAATAGTAGCATACTACACTCATTTTTCTGTTTTTCTTTTTTCCTCAATTACATATTAGGACATCTTTTCCTATTAAGAAAGTGAGAACTTTCTACTCCTTTATTTGTGGCTGATTAGTATCTCCTTGCAAGAAATCTGATATATTACTTAAGGAGCATTAACCTTTTACTATTAGAAATAATGCTACAATAAGAAAACTTGTACATAAGCTATTTTGCATATGCACTAGTGTATATGAACAAGACCTCAAGAATTCTAAAAGAATTGCTTTTATAAAGATGCATATATATTCATTTTCCTGAAAACTGTAAAGTTGCCTTCCACAGTTGTACCTCTTTATACTTCCATGATAATGCATAAGAATGCCAGTCCCAAGTCCCACAGTCACCTCAGTCTTTACAGACTTTTCTGTTGCATAGCTGGAGTTACACAGTAAACAGTCATTCACAGAGGATACAATATGAATCAATTATCTTGCAAGAGGATGGTCCATTGACTCTGCACATTATTTTATTATTATTGTGTATATTATTAAGCTTTTAGATTTTTGTGGGTCTGATGGGTTAAAATGAAATAATACTAGAATTTTAATTTTTATTTGTCTTACAGATGAGATTTTACAACGTTTCCTATGCTTATGGACACATTTCCTTTCCTATGACTGGCCTATTACTTTTGCTGATGATTTTTTTATTGGCTTTCTTACCTCCATGTACGTTTTCTTTAAATTTTTTGAAGTACTTGAGTGTGATATGAGTCGTGATATTTTCCCAGTTGGTTTTTGTGTTTTCAGAGTGTTTTTTCTTTTGTTATATGGTAGCTTTTCACGTCATTAAATTTATCAATCTTTTTTTGTGAAATGAAGAAGAGCCTTCCATTCTCCAAGTTTATGAAAGGAATCTCTCACCTGCCTTCCCTATTTTATGATTTCTTATGTTTAAATCGTTACTATGTTTGGAATTCATCTTTGTGCAAGTGAACCCAGAGTGTTTCTTTTTTCTTTTTTGTCCCCAAGCTCAACACTGTTGTTTCAAATACATTAGTTGAATGTGCATCTGTCCACTGCAATATATTTTTTTAATGTTTTATGTATTCCTGAGAGAGAAAGAGAGACAGTGTGAGCAAGGAAGGGTCAGAGAGAGAGGGTGATACAGAATCTGAAGCAGGCTCCAGGCTCTGAGCTAGCTGTCAGCCCAGAGCCCGACGCGGGGGTTGAACTCATGAACCGTAAGATCATGACCTGTGCCGAAGCCAGACCCTTAACCGACTGAGCCATCCAGGCATCCCATACATCTGTCCACTTCAGATTCCTTTAAAATTTTGTATTAGAATCATTGCCTGAGTCCTTCATTCTATTGCATTGATCTGTCTCTACAAAGTTTTCATGGCTTAAGTTTATATGCTGTTTTTTTTTTTTTTACAAATAGTTTATTGTCAAATTAGTTTCCACATAACACTCAGTGCTCATCCCCACAAGTGTCCTCCTCCATGCCCATCTCCTCTCCCCACTACATCCATCAGNGAGAAAGCTCTTATATGCTGTTTTTAATATGTTAGGAAAAGATCCTCTTCTTCCTTTTCTTTTCCAGAATTTAACTAAAAAAAACTTCATATGAATTTGGTATTAATGTGTACAGTTAGTAAGCAGTATATTAATTGAGATCATTCTAATTATGGATGGTCAACTGCTGGGAGCTGCACCAGCCTCTCTGGATGGCAGTCACAGCAAGGAAGTGACAGTGTTTGCAACTCCTGCCATGAGAAATGAAAACTAGTATCTCCTTCTGCTACTACTGGCTCATGTTGGATATAAGCCTGCTGGTATTGACCAGGCCTCATAATATTCCATACCAGAATACAGGTACCTCATAAGGAAAAGCATATTCCTGCCTTTACAAAAAAGATTTTAGATGAAAGCTCTATGGGTGATTGTCAAAAGGCTCTTCCTATGGGCCTTGCATATCCGAGACTTAGGGGGTTAAGAACACAAGAATTACAATTGAGCCTGGCCCTGAGTCCAAGGGCCTATTTTGGGGTTAAGAGCAAAACATAGTTACCACATATATCTTTGCTAATTGGTGAAACATAACAGTCTCTTCCTCAAGGCCTACTTTCCACAAATACCCTCTCTTACACTGGCATCTGGGTTGAGGATAGATAAGAGTAGCTAAAACATAACCCAGGGGCAAAAGACTGACCCATTCAGGGGCCCCATGTTAGTCTCTACAAAGAAACCAATTCAGAAACATTCATCCTCTTGAGAGCCAGACAAAATACTCCTAACTTACCTATATACAATTTGACCTATATGTTATCCTGTTTTTTACTAAGAACATTCTGTTATTTCCTTGGTTGGAATAATTCTACTATTGATATCACAAAAGGCCTCCCATTATAAGAAATTCCTTTCTATGACTTCATCTTCTTGCTGAACCTTTAAATAAAGATACAAAAACCGACAGGACAGAGATGCTTGCCTGGTGATCAGAAGGAATCTCTGGGGCTCTCTCACTTTCTCTCTCTCTCACCGACATCGTCCATCCTCAGGGGCCCCTGGACCTGCCAGAGCCAGCTCCGCCTCTGGCATAGTGGCGCCTGAACAGGGACGCCATCCATTCTAGTTATGGATGGTCAACCTTATGGAAGGTTGTTGATTTTTTTTCCCATTATTTCCATTTGTTTCATTTTTTACATACCTTCAAGATAGTTTTAAAGTTTTATATGACTCTGAATGGTTCTCATTATATATTCCTAGGAATTTTATCTTTGCTGAGTCTTTTCCACTGTATATTCTATAGGTTTTATATTTGAATCTTACTTATTTTTGAGTTAATATTCTACTCTATTATATCCTGAATGACTATATTTTAAATATTTTCATAGTGGTTTTCTTGTCTTTACCAATTTATAGCCATGTAATTGGCAAATAGTGTTATCTCATTCATTCATGTTCTTATTTCTTTTCCTTGTCTAATTAGATCAGCTAATTGTATTATATCTGATAATTAGTAATAATAGCATTAATACCTTAGTACATACATTAGTACAATAACAAATAATAGAAGAAATTGGTGTTAATTTCTTGTTTCTGACTGTAGAAAAAATGTTTCAAATGTTTATTGTTTATTATTCAGTATAATATTAGTCTTAGTAAGAATAGCTTTTAATCACATTGAAAGAGTTTCTATCATCCTTTAAAATTGCATATTGTAAAATCAAGAGTGAATGACAATTTTTTCAGTTCTCAGAATCTATAAGAATTATATTTTCCTAACTTATTAATACATATTTTTAGTGTTCTGCTTACTTATAATCCCACTCGTTTACCTTTCAGTAGGAACAAAATAATTTGAAAAATCTCCTTTGTTTACATACATTCTTATTTTAAAATCTCTTTACTTTTGCTTCTCCTTTGAGCAAACTAAAGTAACAGCATGGTCAGAGAGTCATGCCATAACAGGAATGAAATATGAATTCTTCTGAATATATATATTATTTTATTTATTTGTTTCTTTGTTTTCTTACCTTACTTCAAGATCTGGTAAGTATGAACTGAATATTATTTTGTTTTTCTACCTTCTACCTCTACACTCATCCCTCTTTTCCAAGAGGGATATTTATCCACTCACAAAATTAGTAAATATCCACTCACTAAACTCTTAGTAAATATCCACTCACTAAAATTGGATTAAATAAACCTTATCTGTAGATGTTTGCCATTAGTAGTGATTCCTTTTTGCTTGTTTCTTTGTCAAGTTTGGCAGGAAATAGATATCACATTCAAATGTAAATACTTTGAGAATCATTTAATTAGAAAGCCACATACAAAGGTATAAGTATGGCATAAAGAAATCACAGAGGATATTACATACTTATGGCATTGGGAACAGCAAATCAATTACCATTGTAAGTGCACATGACAAGAGCAAAGAGTTGTCATCATATTTAAAAGACAGAAATCCCAGAGAAAGGCCCAGATGAAATGTGTGATGAGCACAGCTTGCCTGTGCATGATAGGAGCTGGAGGAATAAATGCCCTGAATCACTCTTTGACTTTAGTCTCCTGCTGGGCCTCATTGGCTCAACCCACCTGCCAGTGTCAGAAGTCAAGGGAGCCCCCTTTTTTGTTCACAGATCGGTCTCTAAGACAAAGAAGACAATGGAGAACAGTGGAAAACAGATGTGGAGAGGTATACACAGCATATCCTGCACATCCTATGTTCCTTAAGTCTGTTTTCACATTAGGTAAATACTCTTGGAATTATAAAGTGAATAACTTAAATATGAGAGGAAAAAAAACATGTTACAATTTTCAAATATGGAATAAAAGTTTTTTTCTTTGGGAAGACAAAACCAGAAAATTCTTGCAGTGCCTTGAGTTATATGTAATCTTATTTAATATTTGCAAAGGAGTGGTTGGCAAAAAAAAAATGCTACTTTCACGAATTTTTCTTTTACTTTTCTTCAAATGTAAAAGTTGCTTTATAACTCCTTCATATTTTAGAAAAGGTCTATGAATTACTTATGGTAATGTGGTTTAAGGTGTTTGCGTAAGTGTAAATGAAATATTCAGAAGTTGGCTACTGTTAAAGGTTTCATTGCACAGTTTATTTTCTTAAAGTTTCTATTTTTCTTTTGAAATCGCTGGTTCACATCAGACCTGTATTAGTTTAAAACATAGAGACACAGTTAGAAAAATTAAACTCTTTAGGCCATTTCCAACACTATTTCCACACACATAATGCAGCCAGAATGTGTAATTGAAAATAAACTCAGCAAAATGTTGTCCTCAGCATTTTTTCCATATCTGGTACAAAAAATAATTCCTCCAATTGCTAACAAAAAATAACAAGACTTAAGAAGAAATAGAGCAATAAGCTAATGATATATTTGGTTACCCCTTTGGATATTGTGATATACAAAAAGAATTCAAATTTTTCCTTTGAAGTTTGTTTCTACTCCCCCCAAAATGTTATGTAAATTAAACCAGTTTTAAATGTCAACTTTGTACTCTTTTACAGTATTCAAATGTGTTTCCTGGGAAGGGAAAAACAGAAATCTCTTCACTGTAAAATATTCAAATTTTTCAAGCATGGAAAATATAAACTTGAAAAATATTTTGTAATTATTTGTAAAATTACATGGCGTTGGGGAGGGAGGTTGTTCTAGAGAGAAACAGAACCATACAGTTAAAGTTCTTTTGCCACTCAGAGTTCACTCTGGGAATCAAGAAATATTTGCTCAGTTCATTGGTTGCCGTTCTCCAACAACATGCTTGACTTGGATGTATTATGTGAGTCCATTTGGACATGTCAGTGGGATCACCAAAACTTTTCAAGACTGAGTTTCAAAAAGGTAAAATCATAAGTTTTCTTCAAATATAAAACGACAACCCATGAAAGGTTTTGTTTAACTCTTTAATTAATGAGGAAATCAGTCAGCTGTCAAAACCAGTTCCACTGAGAATTTGAGTTATATGGAGTTTATATTATCTACCAGACAAATTTCATTTGCAATGCCAAGAATAGGGATGATTTGACTTGTTGTGGACAGGTAACAGTTACATTGTAATCAGTTTTCTACAACTCGAAATCTGTCTCTACAAAATCATTAAATAGTATGGCCATGCAAAGGCATTCAAAAGTGTAGAGCACTGGAGTATCAGCTAATTCTCTGAGGGCCCATTAGACACTGACAATATGCTGCTGACATATTATCTAGTAACTTTTTTAAAAATACGTTTCCAAGTCTTGGGTAATTTTTCCTGAAAAGGCATTATGATGAGGTCATCTAAGAGAGACTCAGTTGCCAAGTCAAATTAATATTCTTTAGAGTAAAAATGATTTTCTTCTCATATACTGGTATACTTAAACTGTTCCAGAGGATTCTGTAACTTTACACTTCCAAAACCATTGACTCTGTCTCTCAATGATTTTTATCAACATTGATCTTGAATATATTGAATACAAGTGGAAACTTCTATATTCTAAATATTTATTTGAGATAGTATTGGCTGGCAGTAACCAAAAGAAATGGGGATATCTCACATCAGAGCGTGGTCTTGAGTTCTGTGGCTCAGAGTCTAGATGCCTATTCAATATTCATTCTCTTTTTTTTCAACAAGGCAACTGCTATATTTGTCCAAGTGGAATCTTCAGAGCTAATTAACTACCTGCCTCCCCCTTTTTCAACTGTTTGCAGATCAGGATGATCGAAGCAATGGAAATAGAAAAAATTGCCTGGGGTGTCAAAAGAATTTCATAAACTTTGTGCTGATAAGCTGGGAAACATTTCTGCTAGTAAATATTCTTCCTTCTCCCTGCTCTGTGTGTAGACATGATGGTTGGATCAGAAACATGGAGTTTGGGACATCAGTAATAATGATGGGGCAGCCATCCTGTTTTTGTTTATTTTTATTTTTTAAATGTTTTATTTATTTTTGAGACACACACACACACACACACAGTGTAAGAAGGGGAGGGGCAGAGGAGGGAAACACAGAATCTAAACAGACTCCTAGCTTTGTGGGTCAGCACAGAACCCGATGTGGGGCTCAAACTCATGTGCCTTGAGATCATGACCTCAGCTGAAGTCAGATGCTTAACCGACTGAGCCACCTAGGTGCCCCATCACCATAACATTTTTAGGATGTCCACTTCTGAATTTCATGAGAGAAAAATAAATCTTTGTATTATGTAAGGCAATGATATTTTGGCCTTGTGTTAGTATCAGTTAATGCAGTTAGTAACTGATTTAGGCCCCATTTTTATAAGATACTCTAGGTCATCCATGCTGAGTCACTGTATAATCACATATCAACCACTTTTTAGAATAGAAATTCTGCCTTATTCTAACTTGAAGAATATTGGGTGTAAAAACTAAACAGATGGGTAGGGTAAATGACAGATATTTGGAACTGATGAGGAATATAACTTGGCTATGGTACATTTGTAAATAAGTATTTTTTACCCTATAACAAGCATGTTGGCCTGTTTTCCTTTTGTTACTGATTCAACCCTTGGTGTAGAGTAAAATTCTATGTTCTACTGAGACACCATAGAAATTTCTTTCTATTATCCTTTTTTTTAAACCTTTAATGGTAGAAAATGTCAAACAGAGAAAATAGTATTAAAGAACCATCATATCAATGCAATTAGCCCATCTCAACAAGAATAATATTGTTTTATCAACACCTCTTTCCTCTTCATCCCTTCCCGGTGTCGTTTTGAAGCAAATTCCAGACATAATTTTATTTTATCCACACATATTTTATTTAGCATGTGTCTCCAAAACACAGAAAATTCTCTCTGTTTCTAAGTTGGCCATCATTTCATGTTCCCATCCCAGGTTACATCCTAGTTGTTTTGGAAACTAGGTTATTTTTCTACAGTTTTCCATACTCTTGATATCACTGAGTCCACTTGGTGTGACTTCAAATGCTCTTTTTCTAACAGGCCTTTCTTGTAAATTGAACATCACATGTTTTGAGCAGATTTAGGGTTGATTTTTTGCAAGACTACAGCATAGATAATACTTTAAATTCTATTAAAAAGTACAAATATCTGCTTACCTCTTTTTCTATAGTATTAGCCCCTGATGAGCACTACATCACTTGACTTGTTATTTCATTAGGAGTAGAAAAATAGTGACATTCTGATTTTATCCATTCTTATTTGTGGGCTAGAATACATATATAAGGAATATATCCCCTCATCAACATTTGGTAAGTTTGAGTTACTATTTATAAAGGAAAGGCAGAATAAATACTCAATTATTTCTTCCTATTTATTAGTTTTCAAAATAATGACTGGACTACCTAGAAAAAGGATCAGCAAACTTATCTTGCAAGGGCCGCATAGTAAATATTTTAGGCTTCATATCTGTATGCTGTCTGTCACGACTACTCAATCCTCTGTTATAATGAGAATGCAACCATAGACAGTTTGTAAACAAATGGGTGTGTTGTGTTTCAAAAACATTTTACATACAAAATTAGACTCTGAAACAGTTTAGATCCAGGGATCATACTTTCCAACTTTTGACTTCCCTGAAAATGGCCAATAGGTTTTTGGTTTCTTATAGCCTAGGCTTAGTATGGTAACAGCTCATAGATTTAAACTGTTTTATTCCATTGCACTTATTACTTTTTTAAAGGGTTTTTTATGAGTAGTTTTATATTCAGAGCAAAATTAGGAGGAAGGTACAGATAGTTCCCATATATCCTTTGCCACTACACATGCACAGCCACACCCATTATCAACATCCCCACAATAATAGTACATTTGTTACGATGGATGAATCTATGTTGATACAGGATATTATCATCTAGAGTCTGTATTTACAGTAGAGTTCACTCCTGGCGGTATGCGTTGTAGGCATTTGGCCAAATGTATAATGACATGTATTCACCACCATACTGTCATAGATTTACTGCCCTAAATATCCCGTGTTCCTCCTATTTGGCTTTTAAATTATAAATCTGTGCCTTCTTTGGCCAATGGGAAGCTCTTCAGTTAGCTACTAAGTCTTTTTTGAAACATCCTCCATGGTCTTTTGTAGCTTGTCTGATGTCTCTAGACATCACCTAGAATCAGGCATTTCTTGTAGTATCTCTGGTTTCTTTTTGTGGAAAATGATATTTAGAAATCACCATCTGAGCACAAAGAATGCTTGTTACTATTGAATAGTCTTTATTTCTAGACCTTTTCAGTGAACAAATTAAGACATCTGTATTTGTTTTTAAAGATAAAACCATCATAAGTTCAAGTACGCACCTGTACCTGTATTTCCCATTCAAATTCAGTCCTACAAGGTTATTACATAACCTCAGATATCTTACACCTGTTTCCCTTTTTGCTCCACCACAAAAACACCAGTTGCCTGACATAATAATGTTACCATCAACAATATTATCATAGAAACCAATTCAAAGTTCTTTTCGCACTTCTTTAGTGCCTTACAGGCTACTATGTTTTACATCCTTTAGTCTTACTCTGGTGTAAACTTACAGTGACAGAAATTGTTAGCTATTCCATAAATATCCTATCCTTTCTTTTAATTAACAGAACTTCAGTTTTGTTCAGTATCCACATGCCATATTTCTGAGTATAATGAAGCCCCAAATAAAATTCAATTTCTGTTTGAAAGAATATGGTAATCGGTATTGGGTAGTTAATAACTAGATTCAGCCACACTTACTATGAACTCCGCTTGGTTCCCCAGCTAGCCATTAGTTCACATCATTAATGACTGACCTTTTGGCTTCCCATTAAACCAATTAATTTTGTGGCACCTAGGTGGTTCAGTCAGTTAACTGTCTAACTTGTGATTTCAGCTTAGGTCATGAACTCATGGTTTGTGGGTTCAAGCCACAAATCTGGAGGTGTGTTGACAGAATGGATCCTGCTTGGGATTCTCTGCCCCCTCTATCTCTCTGACCCTTCCCCATTTGCTTGTGCTTTCTTTCTCAAAATAAATAAATAAACATTAAAAATGTTATTCATACTTTTATTCTTCCCTTTTAGCTTTAATGAATAGGTTGTTATTTCATAGACCACAAACCTCTTATCTACCTCTTCCCCTGCCAACACTCATATGCATCTATACATAAAATCTGCTGTTAATCATTATTACCTTGAAATATCCAAAAACAGTATCTCCATCATAATTTTTGTTTACAGTACAAACGAAACAAATGAGTACACTTCTAAAAGTTTCTTTCATTATGCATTCTTTCAGAGATAAATATCTCCACTTTTATCCATATTATCTAAATTGCATCTTCTTTTACATAACTATTACAAATTAAAGAAAAACAATTAACAAGAGGAGCTGTGGAGCAAATACTTGGTTAAAAATCACGAAGCATGGATTCAACATAATTGCTTTCTCAAAAGGCTTGGAATGAAATATTGGAAATGGACAAGATTTAAAGCTTGTTCTATATGCAACCATTTACATTTAAAAGAAAAACATTCCTTCATTATAGGAACTCATAATGCATAGCTTTCTAAAGTGTAGCTGTAAAGCTAGACCTCTGTGTTTAAAATTACATCTATCTCTTTCTAGATGTGTTAGTTTGGATGAATTATAGCTTTAAAGGTGGTATAATAATTTTATGTATCCATAGAGCTGTTAAGATTAAATACACACATTATATATAAAATACACACATATGCATGTAAATGTTTATGATATTTATATATAATATGACTCTCATATACAATACATTTTCTTAAATGGTTATTAACACAGATTCACTAATATTTACTGAGTATTTTAAATGGCCAGATGTTTTTTTCTTGTTCTTTCATTGGAAAGAACAACTGACATATTAGAAATACTCAATAAATATTAGCAAATATTGTGTTTTATTAACAATTTAAGAATATGATATATATCAATTATAGATTAATATGAGTCTTTCATAATTATAAAACTAATGAAATAAAGCAAAAATTTCCTTCTACCTATTAGACTAGATTTTAAATATGTCAGATTCTTCAATTACCACTAATTACTAATAATGTCTTCTTAGATATATGAATTATTATTGTCAAGAATGCATAGACTTTTAGTTAGGCATCTAGCTAACATAAAATATTTTGCACAAGTTAAATATATAAATTACATTTTAAGGAAGTACTTTTTTGCACAAACAATAAACTTATAGTAATATTCTTTGTCACATGTAAGTAATACATAATTTATTAGAATCTGAGAAAATGTTTTTTGATCATATTGCAGAAGTAATAGCATCAACACAGACTCTAATAGACCTTTTTCTCAAATTTTTTTTTTAAACAGAGGGTGCATGAGCAGGAGAGAGGGGCAGAAGAAAAGAGAGAGAATATTAAGCAGGTTCCATGTTCAGTTTGGTGTACACATGGGGTTTGTCGTGGAGCTTGATCCCATCGTCCTGGGATCATGACCTACAAGAGTTGGACGCTCAACCATCTGAACCATCTCGGCACTTGAGAACCACCCTTCTTTTCTTAAAGTAAGCTCTATATCCAAGGTGAAGCTCTAGTGCAAGATGAGTTGCATACTTGGCTGACTGAGCCAGCCAGTCACCTCTCTAATGGCCCTTTTATCTGATCTCTTTTGTACTGTACCAGGTATAATAAGCTAGATTTCATTTGTTCTCTGATATCTTAGAAATTATCAATTTTATATGTATTGTGGAAACATAACACATATCATATATTACAAGTACCCCACTCCACCACTACCAACACCACCAATCCCAGCCCATGACAGCTAGCTTAGCAACAAGTTTTTGAACCATATTCTACAAACCTGACTGAAGATATCCACATTAGAAATAGAAGTTTGACCACCATAGAATTATCATATTGCTCTTCTAAAATTTAGATTGGGATCAGGAAAAACTGAGCTAATTAACCAAATAAAAATTTCAAATAGACTCTGCGCTAGGTACTGATGAGTAATGTAAGGAGATGTGCAAGGAGAAGACGTGACTGTTTGCTAGCACTTTTTGCATTCTTACTATATACCTGTAGCATATTTTGTTGGTTGAGTTAATCAGCACTCAGTCTGAACACCATTTACTCGTTTGTCTTTCTCTCTCATAGAAGCTATGACTCTCACATATTTATTACCTAGCCTTTCTATAGCTAGGCTACACATTTAAATTTGTTCTTACTGATGAAATACAAACGTTAGTCCCTTATAGATTTCCTTTTGTTGCTTGGCTACCTCTCTTCTTTCAGTGTATAAAGCGAGATGTGAAGACATACTTATTGATGGGCAGTGTTCATCTTACAATAACAATAACAGAAGTCACACATGAAGAATGGTGGAACAAAAAAGTTAAAAGGAGAATGGTGTTTTGATAGCATCATTTTCTGCCTCTAATTATTGAGCAAAATAAATCAATCAGGTTTTCTATTATCTCCAGTTTTAATTTATATTGACCTAAGTGCTTTACCCATGTGAGTTTCAAGAACTTATTGAATCCCCTCCAATAGTATTACTTGATTGAAATTGTTTACTCCATTTCATAGATAAAGAACTTAAGACAATAGGGTGCCTGGATGGCTCATGCTCATTTGGTTAAGTGTCCGACTTTGGCTCAGGTCATGATTTCACAGTTCATGGGTTCAAGGCCCAAATTGAGCTGTATGCTGACAGCTCAGAGTCTAGAGCCTCTTTCGGATTCTGTGTCTCTCCCTCTCTCTCTGCGCCTCCTCCACTCATTCTCTCTCTCTCTAAAAAATAAGTATACATTTAAAAAATTTAAAAAAAAAGAAATTAAGGCATGGATAGTTACATCACGGTGCTAAAGTTACACTCTTAGTATGTAGAAGGATAAGGGTTAGAAACCCATATGGTCTATGTCTTGAACTTCCAATCTAACCATTATACCATTTTTCCACTTTCCATTATACCATTTTTCCATTATACCATTATTCTATTTTTCCATACCTCTTGAATAGTGAAAATTCAAGAGGAATAGAGAAACAGTGAGGTATCTAGGAACTTCTATGAGACAAAACAGTAGATTTAATTCTGTATTTCATGAAGTCCATTGGAATTTCCTTGTCTTTGGTGTGTGAGATCTATGAGATGAATATCTCAAGTCATGAGATACATTTTATTAATCTACAACATACAGATATGAATAGACACCACCCAGTTTATTAAATAGGATAACCTATGTATAATGGCTAAAATAGTACATGTCAAAAGCAATGTAGTCCCAATGGAATTTCATTCAATTAACAGTGGAATTGAAAGTCTTATGATAGTACAGAAAATAGATTATTAAAAAAACTTTCTTAGTGTTTATTTATTTTTGAAAGAGAGAAAGAGAGAGACAGAGTGTGAGTGGGGGAGGGGCAGAGAGAGAAGAGACAGAGTCCGAAGCAGGCTCCAAGCTCTGAACTGTCATCACAGAGCTGAAAGCAGGACTCTAATTCATGAACCTCAGATCATGACCTGAGTAGAAGTCACATGCTGATTCGACTGAGCCACCCAGGTGCCCCTAGATTATTTTTAATCTATTATACAGTGTTAGGGATCACAAATTCTGGCATCACTGTTGCATTACTACGAGCCATAATAAGACACTTTGAATCCCTGGTTTATTCTCTGATCTAGACTTAAATGAGAAGATTTACTATATTAGTCTTGAGTTACTATTTTATAAGCTAAGATTTCAATGAATATCATCTTAGCTAAAAGAATCTTTTTAACTTGTCTCTCTGTCAGTTCAGATGATGATGAATTAACTTAAGCTATGTCAGTGTAAACAGAGATGACATAAATATTTTAGAGCCATTGACAATCTCCAGTGTAAGAAATGTTGAAGAATTATTTGCTTACCTGATGTGGGTTGGTTGAGAGCAGCAATCAAGTAAGTTTTCAGTGGCGCATACGCTGTTTTCTTATCTTGTGTGATATTTTGAAATCCCTTCAGCAAGTTGTAGAGTTTGACCAACTTGCCAGTTTATGGCACTCACAGAGCACACATAAGTGAGTAGGTCCCTGAACAAAATCAGACAAAATTTATAGTTTATACTCTTGTCTCTAAGTTTCCATTATAGACTATTCATCACTGACTAAGGATGTATGTAATACAAGGAATTCATCAGTAGACAATGAGTCTTAGGTTGACTTTCTGGACTAATATAGAACTACATCAAATTGACTATAATCTTAAATAAAAAGCCTAAGCATAAGTTATGATTCTTCAATTTAGGTAGTTCATAATTACTTGTATGTAATGATTTTAAGGGCAAAATGTAGTATAAAATAGAAAGCAAATTATCTTCAAATTAAAGTAAAATGCCCAATAGTAATTCAATAATATTATGTTACAGTGTTTTTTAAAATTTTTTTTTAATGTTTTATTTATTTCTAGGAGAGAGAGAGAGAGACAGCGTGAGCAGGGGAGGGTCAGAGAGAGAGGGAGTCACAGACTGAAATAGGCTCCAGGCTCTGAGCTGGCAGTCAGCACAGAGCCCGACGCGGGGCTCGAACCCACGAACCGCGAGATCATGACCTAAGCGAAAGTCGGACGCTTAGCCGACTAAGCCACCCAGGCGCCCCTTATGTTACAGTTTTTAATTGCTTATATAATTCTTAGTAATATGTTTACCACATAATAGCAAAGCCATAAAAGTAGCAGTCACTTGTAAAAGGTATTTCCAAGGGAATCAGCAATAAAGGCTACCGTTTAACAAGCAGATGTTCAAAACTCTGGTATCTGTTATGTTAACCACCCCAATGCCTAAGCCTGATTTGCAAATGGAATGTTTCTCACACCTGGTTGCCTACCCAAAAAATCACATCATTTTTTGAATATCAATTATTTATTATTATCCTATAAAAAATCCAAGATTATTGATCCTAGAGTCAATAATCAAATGATATAAATGTGCATGGGTCCTGCCTCTGCAAGCCAGGGTTGCCCCAGAGAGTGAGGGTTGGAGTCGGCAAAGAAGACACGGAGCCAGCCTCTTCAGGTGGACTGCTTAAATATATTTTTCAACTTAGAGTATATATAGCAAATCCAAACAATCATGCTTAAACAATTTACATTTTTTGAAAACAGTCATGGGATTTAATATTTCTAAATGTTCTTAGTAATAGTGATGTCATAGTACAAGATTTCTACTTAAATTGATAAAATTTATCCAGGTAGTCGTAACAAAGTTCTACATGTTCTTTACTACACATGGCAGGAAATAAGTGAAGCATATAACCAGAAGGCATGAAAACAAGGTGCCCTTTGATTGTTTGAGTTCAGTGGGCATGCAAGAACAGGGTATACTTGTACCCGCAGTTATAAGTAATAAACTCTCACAACCCCCTACTAAGAAAGAACAAAGTCAACATTTATCATAGATGATGTATGGAAATGTTTTATGTGGATCAATTAGAATTTGGTCTCTGCATTTACCGATCTCATTCTTTGGCCAGAAGAGTCCATAAGTTGCCTCACAGGCTTGAGGTCAGCAGGCAAATATTTTTCTAACACTTTTCCAAGAAAGTCCTCTAAAACTGTTAAGTCTTGTTTTTGTCTCTGCTTATGGCATAATATGTATTCTTACTGGCAATTAGACCCATACAAGGAAAATGAATTCTAGGTCTCTTATAGACCCCATGCATACCGGACTGTCTCCAATTTTGCTAATTGCTACAATATTCATTAGACAACATTTGATTGAGGGGCAGACATGATATTCAGGTACATTCGATTTTGGAGGAAGAGGGGGAACTTTGGGAGATTCTGGTTTCATATTAACCCTGGAATAGACTAACAACGGAAGTGACAGTAAAAGGCACAGACAAAGCAGAGAAGAATTCTTCAGGGGGTTCTTCTGACTGCCTTGCAGTCTTTTCCCACAGGTTTTTCCCTGGGCCTTGCCATCAGGGAAGACCTGTGCAGTTTCGGTCTCCGGCATAAATGTAATATGTGTTAATAGGCAGCTAATATATAAGACAATTATTTTTAGGTATCCTCTATATTAAGAAATATTGCATGTGTAATAAACAACAAATGGAAAGTTTTAGCTATTATGATGCTTTCCTCCTATGACTTCTTAAGTGGAGATTATTAAAAAAAACCAGAACCTAACAATAGCTAAACTGGTAAAAAACTGGTTTCATTTAGGAAGTTTTTCAGTAGGGGAAAAAAGAACTCGGCTCAATTCTAAACGTATCATAGACAAGTGGAGATTTATAACCAGGAAGCGGGGAGGGGGTGGGGGGCGGGTGTCAATGGATGGAAAAGTACTAACAGGAAACTTTAGGGGGTATAGGGGATTCTGGCTAAACTGACTTGACAGGGTTCTTCCTGAAGGTAGATCAGGTTGATCAGATACCAGTATGGGAGATGAGGAGTTTCATTAGATGGCAAAGGGTGACCAGATACTGAGGATGGGGGAACACTCACTGAACTGACTTGAGATTTTTGCTAAAATTGGGTGATGCAGAGACAAACACAGAAGTCCAAAAGTCAAGGCCTAATTGGGCAAGGGGTTCAGAGGAGCCTAACTAAAGTTTGGTCAAGGAGTCTTTGTCAAGACCCAATACATATCTAGATAAAAGACATTGCTGTTTGAACTAGAGGATAGAGAGGAGTGACTGACCACCAATTTCAGCTCCTCTCCCTCTGTGGTCATTTCAGAAATCCACCTGTAGAATTCTAGAGGTTTTCTGCTGATAATGCTGATTTTGGAGTTGGACTTAGTTTTGAATTCTCTCCTCAACTCTTACTGGATATTCACTTAAAATTATTTAGGCTCCAGAAACCCCAATGTCCTCATGTGTAAAATATGAATAATACAACTTACTGCATATGATTTGTAAGAAAATTAAATCGGATAATTCATTAATATATCTAATGTTCAATATGATCATTCTAAGTAATGAAATTTCTATTGAAACAGTGACTTTTAAATAATAAGGAAAGAGTTTATTGTACACTAAGCCAACAATTTATTGTATAAAATGCTTATTTTGCCCTTTAAGTTTGAATATATAGATATAGAAGAAAATTATTTTGAGGAATGAGGTGAGAGAATGGAGTTAGTGTTTGATAGTAATTTAATAAAATATAAAGGATGAAAAAAGAGGCATAGTGAAAGCAATGGAGTGGGTCAGGACCTTGTACCACAGTGAGATTCAATATATGTTTTTTATTTTATTTATTTATTTATTTATTTACTTATTTATTTATTTACTTACTTATTTATTTCTATTTATTTTATTTTATTTTATTTATTTTAAGTTTATTTATTTATTTTGAGGGGCCAGAGAAAGCACAAGTTGGGGAGGGGCAGAGAGAGAGGGAGAGTGAGAGAAAACCCCAAGCAGGCTCCACACTATCAGCACAGAGCCCTATGCGAAGCTTGAACCCATGAAACCATGAGGTCATGATCCCACAGAACCGTGAGATCATGACCTGAGATGAAACCAAGAATCTGACACTTAACCGACTGAGCCTCCCAGGCACCCTTATTATGTGTTTATTTTGAACTGTTTTTCTGATAGAAATCTGAAATGGAGTATATTTCAAGGAATGTAGAGAGTCAAATGGGTGAAACATTTGGAAAAGTACAATGTCAATATATTGTAGTAAGAGCAATGATAAAAATTAATTCACTGTGTTAGAACAGCATGGCTTTCTGTGGAAGACTGACATAAAAAGTAATCAAATAAGTTGTTAAAATATTGAATAAGATGAGATATTATCTGAGTCAAAATTTGAAGCATGGATATGCCAATCAAGGTTATTATTCTAAGAATGTAATTCTCTCTAGATTGTTTAAAGAGAAAGGGATTTGTAACAAACCATTAAACAACATTTAATAATTGGGAATATTAGTGAAATAGACTGTAGTCTGAGCATCCAGGAGAATTTCCTAAAACTATACTACAGAATAGCGTTGTTAAGCAAGTTAGTATACCTGCCATTATCAGGAAGCTAGCTACTTATCTGAGAAATTTTTACTAGAGGTATTCACTCTATAAACACGTTGTCCTGCTACAATCAGGGAGCTACCTGAATCAGAAAGTTGATATTGTGTTTGTATTATAACAAAATCAATATTTTATATTCTGTTCCCTAGTTAATATGGTTCTAAACTCAAGACTTAGATGATTAGTAAAGTTACATGAGAGATAACGGAGTTAGGAAAATGCCATTTAACTTTCTAGCTTCTACAATTCAAAGAAGCATACTAGAGAGAGGCAGGATAGATGTGGAGCAATCACGAACACATTATAAATTATGCATGGGAAATAGCACACTGCAGAAACAACAAGCAAAGTTATTGGGAACATGACATAACATGGATTGTGTGAAAAATGTAGACATTGATATGATGGCATTAAATACAAGAGAGGAACTGACTAAAAAATGGAGTATGTAGACATAGGCTACACTGTAGATGGTCTTTATTGAAAACTAAAATATTTTTTCATGGGTGATGAAATTGTTCTCTTTTAGAATAGATGGCATGTGAAAATACTGTGTCTCTGATTACTTTGTCTTAGGATTGGGAAAAAAAATTGCCCCATTGTTCAATACACTTTCACATACTTTTCTTAAAGATATTTTCTATTTTCTTATAATTGATACATTATAGTGTAAATTCTTAAAAGACAAATTGTGATTCTGTTTTTAAGAAAAAGGCGATTTAGAGTTCATATGCCTTTGTGGATTCCTGCTTTCATTTACTATTTAATCTCTGAGCTGAATTCCTTTGCAGGTAGCATAAAGCATGACATACACTTTTAGAAGATATTATCAATAGAGTTTTCAGAATATATTTTCTGAAATATGAGGAAATTGAAAATATAATTAAGGAGAAAAAAGACCTTAAAATGAACAAAAGGTTTTGAAAAGAAACCAAATTGAACATGTAGAAATGAAAAGTGTATTAATTAAAATAAAACATTTCACTTACAGCTAGGAGCTACCAGGTATTGGCAGATATTTCTCTCAGTGCAAAAACTGGAAAACATAGATACATTACAAAAACAATAAACACATTAAAAGTTGGAGAAGCCACAAAGACTAGATGAATTAAAATTGTAGAAAGAAAAGAGACCTTCTGAAATAAGCTGACAATTGCTACTTATTTTCCTCCCTGAAGGCATTTACTTATAATGTTTTCATGTTACAGACCAAGCTTGGCAGCCACAAAGATAGTCTTCAATCTTCTCCAACACCTGGTATTCATTGCCTTTGTGCATTTACCTCCCCTGAGTGTAAGCTGGATTTACTGACTTACTTCTATAAAACAGAACATGGTAGAATGGTGTGATGTGGCTTCCATGATTAGAAAATTAAAGGGCAGTTGCTTATTTCTCAGAGTCTTGCTTGCTCATCCACAAGAAACCCAGAAGCCATGTCATGAGTTATTATCATGAAAAAACTCATCTAATGAGAGGCCAAGGACTACTAATATCTGTGTGAGGAAGCTTGGAAGTGGGTGCCCCTCCAGAGTCAAGACTTCACATGAAACCACTGCCATAATTATATTGGTTTGAAATGCATGAGAATCTTGAGACAGAAGCACCCAACTAAGAGGTGCCCAGATTGCTGACTCACATACTTAGGAGATAATCAACTTTTGTTTTTTTATGCTGCTAAAATCTGGAATCATGTGTTATACAGCAATAAGCAACTAATACAGGGATCAACTAACCAAGAGGACATAATTCTAATGGTGTACAAAATTTATAACATTGTCAAAATAAATGAAGCAAAGGTATGGAGCTAAAAGAATGATAGACAAAGCCTCAATAGACATTCTTCTCCTAATAGTTTAAATAACAACTATTTAGAAAATAAATAATGACACATAAGAACTGACCAATACCATCAAACAACCTTGACCTAATTGACAGTTATGAAATCATTTACTCCAAAACAGCAGAATGCACATCTTTTTAAAGTGAATTTAAAATATTTAATAAGATAGATCATATCTTTACCATAACACAAGTTTAAAAGATTCAAGTCATACAAATAATTTTTTCTGACCAAAATAATTGATACAAAAATCAATAACAAAAAGATAACTAAAAAAAATACAAACATTTAGAAACTAGAAAATATACTTCTAAATAACCTATAGGTCAAAAAAACTTTAAATGAATATGTAGATAGTATTTTGAATGGAATACAAATGAAAACACAACAAATCAAAATCTGTGCTATGTAACTAAAATACTTATCAGAGGGAATTTTAGAGCACTAAATGACTATATTAGAAAAGAGAAAGAAAGGCCTTGAATCAATGATTAAACTTAAGAACTTAAGAAACAATGAAGAAATTATACATAATGTAAGAAGAAGAAATGAAGTAATAAATGTATAAATAGAATTCATGAAATATAGAATTGATAGATAGAACATATAGAAAATATTGCCTGCAACAGTTTAAGAATACTCATTCTTTTCAAGCAATCTGAAAGCTTTTTCTAGATGGACATAGCTATATATCCATAGGAACATAGATATATGTTACCAAATTTCCAGATTGATATCCTTCAGACAATGTATACTGACAATAATATAATAAAACTGATTAAATAATAAAAGATAGTAAAAGAAAATTCCACCTAATTAAAAAAATATATCAGGAAATAATTTCTTACTGATTTTTTTTTCTGAGAGAGAGAGAGCGAGCGAGCGAGAGAAAGACAGCATGAGCAGGGGAGGGTCAGAGAGAAAGGGAGATACAGAATCTAAAGCAAGCTCTAAGCTCTGAGCTAGCTGTCAGCACAGAGCCCGACACGGGGCTCAAACCCACCAACCGTGAGATCATGACCTGAGCCAAAGTTGGACGCTTAACTGACTGAGCTACCCAGGTGTCCCATTTTCTTGCTGAATTTAAAATCATACTGGAAATGGGGATATAAGTAGAACTGACAAGCAGCAGAAGTACTTCCTATCAATACTTGTGAGATGCAGCTAAGGCAATGCTAAAAGGAAATATGTAAGTTTAATATGAAAAGGAAAAAGCTGAAGATTGATGAATTAAAAACTAGAAAAATAAAAGGAAATCATAAAAGTCCACAAAATTTTAAAAATTATGAGGCACATATATAATCATCAGAATCCTATGAGCCAAAGTCTGTTCTTAAGCGTAAAATAAAATGGGGCAACATCAAGCAGAGCTCATCAAGGGAAAACAGTAATAGTACAAATAAACTCCATCAGAAATGAAAAAAAGAACATAATGCCAGGTGCTGCAGAAATAAATGAGACAGGAAGGTATAATTAACCTGACGTCCATGCATTTTGAAATTCAGATGAAATGAACAATTCCATTACCAAATTTGAAGAAGAAATTTGAAATCTGAAGTAGATAATGATTAGAATAGTTGAGTCAGTAGTTTCAAAATCTTCCCACAAATCAAAAACAACCCACAATGACATACCAGTGGATTCTAAAAATACTTGAAGAATAAATCAGTTGTGATATCAAACACATTTTCCAGAAAGAATAATGAACAATCTCTGCTTATTGTATAAGGCTACTGTAAACTGATATCAAAAATAAGTAAAAAAAAAGTATCGAGTTAAAAGCACCAAAGCTAAAGTTCAATTATAAACACAGGTGCAAAAATTCTGACATTAGTTAACAAACACTACAATTTATTGAAAAATAATAATACAGTATGGCCAAGTTAGGTTTAATTGCAGGAATGAACTTACTAAATATTAAAATATTTGAAAATAAATCAAATTATCATTACTTGCACCTGATAAAGTAATTTCAATAGAAATCTAGACAAATATATATAGAGGTAAGTAATTAAGATTCATTAGAGAGCTTAGCAAAGATTTTGGACATAATCAACATACCAGTTTAATTCAGTTACATTTCATCAAACAGAAAAAAATAGAGAACATAACTTTTTAAACAGAGACTATTTATATAAGCAATCACAAATTTTTTAATATTGAGGAATTAATCTAACAAAATATATGCAGGACTTTGATGGAGAAAATTCTAAAATATTATAGAAAAACACTGAAGATATCCTAAATAAATGTGTGTGATACTTTATAAATAACAAAGTAAAATAAAACAGTAGAAAAATGGGCAAACTACCTGTGAATTTTAACCTCATTAGAAATTAGGAAATTGGAAATTAATACCACAATGAGTTATCTCTTAACCACTGTACTGGCAAAATTTTAAAAGTCTGGCAAATAAATGTGGAGCAAAGACGCGCTTATTCTTTACTTTTTGATTTGTAAATTTGTAGAAACATTGTAAAAAAAATACTTGACATTATCTAAAATAAAGTCCTCTCTTGGGGTGCCTGGTTGGGTCTGTTGGTTTAACATCTAATTCTTGATTTTGACTCAAGTCATGATCTCATGGTTATTAAAATGAGCACCATGCCTGGCTCTGAGCTGGGCATGGAGCCTGCTTAAGATTCTGTCTCCCTCTGCCCCTCTCTCCCGCTCATGCTGTCTCTTTCTCCAAAATAATAATAATAGTAATAATAATAATAATAATAGTAAAAACTAAAACAAAAATTGAAAGAGGTTTTTATCTTATGATTCAGTTGCTAGGTCCGTACTCAAAGAGATTCTGGCAAATGTTTAGAAGGAACAGGCATTCATGTTAATGCAGCAATATATACAAGGTCAAAACTAGAAGTAATTCAAATATCTACCACGTATATCAATTTAATAATGGCTACATTATGGTATATTCATTAATTGAATAATATACTGCAGAGAATTTCAATGGTCTATAGTTACATTCATCAACATGGGTGAACCGTAAGAACATAATATTAGGCAGAGGATAAAAATACCTAGTTATCAATAAGAATGGATTTCCTTTTATGGGAAGAATTTTTCTTTGGAGATATTAGGATATGCATTTTTATTTGAGAAATAAAAATAATGCTTTCAGAATTTCACATCTGTAAGTACACTCTTTAAGCTTAGTAATTAGGTGGAAATTTTTATAGATAGTTTTAGCCTTTTTTATTGAACATATTGATACTTAACCCTCTTCAATTTCTCCAAGTTTTACAAATACAGAAAGAAACTGCAGAAAAGTTGGCATGATTATTTTAATCAACTAATTAAAACCAGGGCTGAGATAAGTAAGATTGAGATTTCTTGATCCCAAGTTAAGAATTTAGTTTATAACACTCTGCTGATACAAACAACTTGATAGAAAAAAATAATAATAATTTTATGATTTACAGTTATTTTGATCTTTTACATGGTTCAAATATTTTAGTTAAATTAGTGTTGATTTTTTCAGCTATCCTATTTATTCCTAGATAAGTAATAGTTGGCTGGTTAAAAATGAGTTTTCTGAGGAAGTATTCTGTGACTGTTTTGTTCATAGTTAACATGATATTCAAAATTTGAGAACATAAGTGGACAGTACCTGTAATATGTATCTTTGGAAATTTATATTTGAAATTCTCATACTTTTTATATTAATATATTTTTAAATGTTTTTTAAATTTATTTTGAGAGTGAGAGAAAGCACAACTGGGGGAGGGGCAGAGAGAGAGGGAAGGACAGAGAGAATCCCAAGTTAGCTCTATGCTGTCAGTGCAAAGCCCTATGCGGGGCTTGATTTCACGAACTGTGAGATCATGACCTTAGTCGAGATCAAGAGTCTGAAGCTTAAGTAACTAAGCTGTCCAGGTGTCCCATACATTTATATTTCAAAAAGATTTTATGACTTATAATTTTTATATTTTTCATCTTGCTTTGTGTTTATGTGTTTTATCATCTTTGGAAATTCCCTCAATATCTTTTCCAAACATTTCATTAGTGCTATTTTATCCAACAAATCTCTCTTATAAACAGAATGTATGTTTTCAAAAAATCAATATATTTCTTTTCTTTCAAGGAGTTCAGGTACTTAATACCCTATTTTCGATACCTCAGTATATTTGTTTTTATTCCTGACATAATTGTTCAGCTTTCAATGATATTTTGTATTTTATAGTTTTCTTAATTTTTTGAACTTTTAAAAGATTTTTTTCTACTAATCTAGAATTAAATTATTTATCAATTTGTTCATTAATTCTCACTTTTCATTTTTAAATACTGACAAAGGTCCAATAATATGCCTTATTCCCCACGTGAGACCTATCCCTTCTTTTGAAATTCCTTTCTCATTTGTTCCCACTGCTATCTTACTCTTACTCTGGTTCATGTTCTCATTAACACTTTCAGAATCTACTTACCTCCATTTTTAACATTGGACTCCCTAGATACGATTGCATATATTTCTTTTTCTGAAATCAAAAACTTACAAGAACTTGCAATTAGCTCTGGAATAAAGTGTAGTCTTCATTCCAGAGTTCAAAGGTACTTGTGATCTGGGCACAAATTTGTCATTCAAAGATCTATCATTCTACTTCTCTTCATGTATCTGATATCCACCCATTATTACATCGATCATCTTTCAAACTTCCTGACTTCAGCTCTGCTCATGCCCTTCTTAAACTGGAAATTCCCTCTTCTTCCCATTCTCTACATTTAAGTTTCACTCTTTTTTCAAAGTCAGTTCAAATAATAATTTCTCCATAAACTGTAAGAGGTGAAAGAACATGGCGTTCGAAATGACACAACTGCTTTGGAGTTCCACAGATTCCATTTATTGGCTAAGAAAACTAGGACTAAGAACTTATTTTTTAAACCTTATTAACAAAATAGGTCTAACATCTACCTTTTCTTATAAAATGATTTTATATGAAGTAACAAAATACGTGTTTAACATGTTTCTGGAATACAATAGGTATATAATATATATAAATCCATCATCTGAATCTGAATATATACAATAGGTATATAATATATATAAATCCTATCATCTGAATTCTTTAGTTGGGAGAGCATTTTTCTTCTGTTGACACTCATGAGAGATAATTAATACTTCTTCTTTAGCTCATATCCCAGGTAATTTTTCTATTTTAATAAATATTTGTGTGTTTTATTTCCTCCATCAAGCTAAGTTCAGTACAACAAACTATCAGGCTTTCATGTTCCAAACTGTACCCAAAATAATCTCCTGAAAAGATTAGGTGCTCTATAAATGTACTGAATGGAACTATATTGATCTTTCGCATGGTTATTAAAGAAAAAATTTGTTCAAAGTGTGAATTAATTTAGCTAGCTTTTATTTATTTTAAATATATTTATATTTAATTTAATATATTATACAAAAATGATATTATGTTAAGAAGTAATTGCTACTGAGTAAAATAATTCAGTCAGAAGACATAAGGTACATATATCAAGTAGGAATTAAAACAACACTAGCTTCTGTCTCTTAAGATTATTTTAATATTAACTTGTTTAGGTAAAGTTATATCCAGTAGTTAGAAACAAGTTTACTGTTTTATAAAGGTCATCTAAACACAAACAATAATATATAAACAAAAATTTAAGGACAGTACCATCACATAGATTTATTGATGAGGAAAGGTCAAAGCTATCTGTTAAAATTTATGTTCTGCTTTTTCAGAGAGCTCTGATTCTTTTGCTAACATTACGCTTGAAGTGAATTGGGAAGGGTGCAGTTTGAGCTAGAGTTTCTCGTCCCTTTCCTTCCCCTACTATTTCCTAAATTTTCCCAGCTTGGACTGGAGATGTTAGGAATTCCTACCCACCCCCATCTTCTTGGACTCCTGGCAGTGATTTTATTTTTTGAGGAGTAATTGACAGAAGGAAGGGGCTTTCTTTTGACTTGCAATAGTTCTGACTGACAAATATCATAATGTATTTTTATACACTTTAATAAATGTTCAAATTTATTACATTGGAATTTAATAAGTGTTCGAATTTATTCATATATTTTAAATTTGGGTTAACTTTGACACTATTAACTTTGACACATTTCTTAATGGCCTATATACAATGCAGGGAATATGTTCATTTGTGTTTGGAATGTTTCTATTTAGACCTCAATACTAGGGCCAAATATTTATAGATGTTCTTTCATTTTGCTTTAAAAATAATGTAACAGAAACTGTTCTTGACCATTGCCAGAAATCTTTCTGAAATACCTAGAAAATTTTTCAGGTTTGTATTTCAATAAAAAATACTTAACTTGATTTCTAAGAAATATTTTTGTCATATTATTATTATTATTTTGTCATATTTTGCCCCAGCAACTCACAGAACTCAAACATTTTACTTACTGGGTCACCCATTTATTATAAAAATATATTACTCAAGAGGAGCCAAATGGAAGAGATACATAGAGCAAGGTATATGGAAACCCTATCCTTTTCCAGGCACACCACTCTTCCTGCCTCCCCACGAGTTCACAAACTGGGAGCCCTCTAAACTAATTCTCTCTCTCTTCCTTTCTCTCTCTGTCCTTCTCCCTCTGTCTCACTTTCTTTTTCTTTACTCCCCACTTTGTCTTCTCTCTGTCTCTCTGTCTCTGTCTCTTTCTCTGTCTCTCTCTCTCGTTGTACATCATATCCCCATGGCTTAACTTTTGAATTTTTATGGAGGCTTCATTACATACTTAACATTTTCAGTATTTATGGAGGCTTTATTATATAGGTGTGATTGATGAACTCACTGGCCAAAGGTAGTTGATCCTACATCATCACCTCTCCCTTCCCTGGAGTTGAGGAGGGCAGGGCTGATAGTTCCAACCCTCTAATCACACAGCTGGTTCTCCTGGCAGCCAACTCCCATTCTTAGGTGTTTCCAAAAGTTACCTCATTCACATAACAAGACAAGCATGTATTGTTCTCATCATTAGGAAATGTCAAGTGTTTAGGAGCTCTATGCCAGAAACAGGGATGATGACCAAATATATGTTTCTTTTTTTCCCAAATATATATGTCTTACAAATCACAATATTACAATTATGTATAGTTGGGTGAAATAACCCGGACTACATACAAACAAGTAGATATAGATTGGAAAATTTATAAAAGTTCTCTTCTGACTGCTTCAGTTTTCTTGGTTAAAGAGAAAGCAAGATCATTTATTTGAAAACCAGAAAGGAGAGGAGGTTTTAGAGGTTTGAGGGAACAAGAAAAGATGTGAACTGGACATCAGAGTATGAAAGTAAATGGGTTAGGAAAAGGTAGCACAGCTATTATCCATCATTATGAGAAAATTGCCACATTATGATCATGGTTTCAAAAAGAGAAGAGTAAGCATGACGGTGTTTCTCTTTAGACACATTCGGATAGAGCAGGAACAAGGTGGAAATTTGGACTTGGATTTGAGAATTTGGCTAAGACAATATTGACAAAGAGAAGGTCAGGATATGTGAGGGTGAATGCAAGAGACTGATTTGAATTATTAGTCATGGATTTAAGCTTGGATTCCTACTTAAGAATAGATTCTGCTTACTTACAGGAAAGAAGAGACAAATTGGGTGGATGGTTGTGAAAGATAATAAAACCTGTGGGTTGGATGTTCTAGTAAGTGCTTTACTGGAATTGATATACTAGATTGAAAGAGGTGTATGGAATCAGGTTTGTGAAATTAAGATTATGACATATTGCAGTTATTGGTAATGACCATGACATGAGAAGGAATGGTGAAGTAATGTGAGAGACATGATCTTATACATTGACTAAAAACCAGGCTTTTAGAAAAATCATCTACAGGGTATAGAAATGTCAAAGAATCTTGAAAGAGTTACAGTGAGCCAGAAGCTAAAAATTGTGAAGAAAATGAGGATCAGTAGATGAATGCAACCAAAAGAAAAAAATCGTATTTAGGATGATAAACTCTGATGGATAACATGAAATTCAAAGCTGAGGTAGTGCTTTATGGTGAAGGAAAGAAATTAGATTGGAAGCGGCTATAATATGGTGGCTGTAGGAGGAAATAATGGCAGTCAAGAAGACAGCAGGGGAAGCAATACCTTTAGGGGGAACCACATTCTATTAGAGTAGGTCAGTGAAAGGAGCATCCAGGACAGATTTGGAAAATAAGAGATTTTACTGATGATGAAACATGAATTCTCCACAGCATATTGGGTAATTTCAGCAGTTGGGAGTTCAGTACAAAGAAATCACATAGGAAATGTTCAGAGTCTTAAGGAACTTAGTACACATAAGGTTAGCAATGACCTGCGTGGTAAGTGTTCTTTGAGTGACTAACATAAAAAGAGACATGAAGAGCATAATGAATTTGGTCCTAGTTGACTGAAGGCAGATGCAGATGGCTATCATGTGTGTGGTTGCGGAATAGGATGGATGGATGTCTAGGGCTCTCTTGATTCTGCCAATAAATGAGAAAGTGAAGGAAGTCTCAGTGCTTGGAACTTTCTCTTGATCACTCTTAAGGGAAGGGTGGTCTTACTCTGAAAGCTTCCCATTGACGCCTGTCTAGGATGTAGCTGAGGTATCTGGGGTAGGCAGGTATTCCAAAATGTACCTTACTCATTTGTTCCACTTTCTGTATTGCCAACTGGGATTATTAGCCTGAATATTGGATTTTAAAAATGGGGAGATCCTTTGAGTCACTAAACAGCAAGTTTGATGTGTACTAATAGACATTTGAATATAGTAAAAGAAAATTACAAAGATCTTTTTAAAAATTTTATGACTAAAAGAGCACAGAGTGTTAAATTCATTTTAAAGGTTGCTAACATTTTTGGGGGCACCTGGATGGCTCAGTCAGTTAAGCATATGACTTTGGCTCAGGTCATGATCTCACAGTTCATGAGTTCCTTGTAGGGCTCTGTGTTGACAGCTCAGAGCCTGGAGCCTGTTTCGAATTCTGTGTCTCCCTGTCTCTCTGCCCCACCCGTGCTTGTGCGCACTCTCTCGCTGTCTCTCAAAAATGAATAAACGTTATTTTTTTTTTTAAGAAAAGGTTACTAACCTTTTAGCTGTGCAGGGATATAATGTAGTGTTTAGAAAAAGCTAACTTATGAAGTGCTATTCGATGACTTCAGAAAATCATGACATCTTCTTGAACTGAGAGGCTTAGTACACTTTCATCAATTGATGTGGAAATGTTTATCTCTGCCGGCCGTGAATTTGTCTTCTTATACCACATTTGCAGACAGCCTTCCATAGAATTAAGTCCACATTTTAGAAATCAAAGAATGGGTTACACTTTGAGCGGCGTATAACCTATTGATTCTTTTCAGTTTATGTACTTACGTTTCCCCATTGAGATAGTAGATATTTATTTTTGACTAAAAGTGAAGTTGAAAGTGGGACCAAGGGACAGAGGACAGTGTGAGGCTGGCACCAAATGGGAGGTGTAAGAGGAGTTAGGGAATGGGAGGGGTGGGGGTGGGGAAGAAATAGGGCACGTGATTTTGGGGAAAGGCTGGTGGTGCATGAAAGAGGAAAGGGAAGTGGGACATGGCGTCTGGAGAAAGACGAAAGGAGTACAACAAAGGAAGGGAATTCTTAACTCTGAGGTCCCGCCTCTCACTTCCAGGCTTGCCATTCATGTCTCACACAGTGAGCAACGTTTTTAGTAACCTACATTAGAGTACAAGTTGACCTAGAATTTAACTTGTTCTCCTTCTTCTGTTTTTAAAATAGAAATACAATTCCTCTTTTTCTACCAGAGGGACCCTACACGCTTCAACACATGGCTGCTTCTTAAGGGACAGAATTTACCAGAGAAATCAACAGTTCCTTTAAAAAATCGAAGTAGATGGGATGGGAAACGCTCACATGTGAGTTTTAGGATGATATCTGTAGCTAGAAACAAATCAGTGCCTAAGCCCATTACTTAGACATGTTGTTATTATGGTATTTGAAATTGATAATTATTTTAGACCTTAAATATTCCTTCTCATTCCCAATATCCTCACATCATTCATGTCTTCCTTTCCTTTCATAGATTTACCATCTTCACCTTCTCTTTGAAAGCTGACAAAAAAGCCCAAATAATAGTGTTTTAATTGGGAAATAACTTACTATGATAATGATTCTGATATTGATAGAATATTTGAATTTGCATTATGAATTGCTTCTAATAATTTCTAATCCGTATGTAATATACAGAGCCCTGAGAAGAAAGTAAGCTTTATTCATCTGAATTCTCTAAGGCAAACTATTTATAGGCTTCCCCCTACCCCTTTTTGGATACTTGCAACCTTTATGGTAATGAAATAAGGATGATTAAATGTTTAAATATAGGGACACTTAGCAACTGTAACCCAGGACTTGATGATTAGCATAACTAGATTCAAAAAGACTACCAGAACTATACAATTTTACACATATATAGAACTGAGATAACAGTGTTCAGTCCTCTTTATTAAGGAACAGTGATAATTCTTATCCACTGGAAAAAAGAAAAACAAGATCATCTGTTCAGGACCTCAAGCTTACATTAGCTTTTTTCTCATACATTTTCTAAAGATATTGTAAGAATTCTTAGAATGAAAGAAAGAAAGAAAGAAAGAAAGAAAGAAAGAAAGAAAGAAAGAAAGAAAGAAAGAAAGAAAGAGAAAAAGAGAAAGAAAGGAAGGAAGGAAGGAAGAGAAGGAAGGAAAGAAAGAGAGAAAAGAAAAAAGACAAGACAAGAAAAAAGAAAAGAAAAGAAAAAAGCACTGCTTTTTACTAATGTTCTGCAAGTGCTTGGTTTATATTCTCTATTATTTGNAGAAAGAGAAAAGAAAAAAGACAAGACAAGAAAAAAGAAAAGAAAAAAGCACTGCTTTTTACTAATGTTCTGCAAGTGCTTGGTTTATATTCTCTATTATTTGCTTTTCCATGTCCACTTGATTGGAGAAAACTTTTTTGTCCTCAGGCTATAAATTGCTTTTAGACTTATCACTCTTCTGAATGATTTCTTTGCATCTGGTGATCATGAGAAGCATTTCAAATTTTTTAAAATTTTATTTTAAAGAAAGAGAGGGAGAGAGGCAGGGGGAAAGAGAGAGAAACCCAACCAGGCTCCACACTTACTGTAGAGCCCCACACGGGGCTTGATCTCACGACCCTGGGATATGACCTAAGCCTAAATTAAGAGTTGGGCCATGGGGGTGCCCTCATGAGAGGCATTTTAAAGAATCTTTGGTGGATAGCTTCTCCATATTTTTGAAGACTGGGAAAAAAAAGTGCTTGCGACAATAGCTTGCAAAGCTGATTATTATTAAGTACACTTCTTAAATCTTTTATCATGATCACCTACTTTAGAGAATTGAAGAAAAATAGCATGAATCCAGTTTAAGGAAATCTTCTTTTTCTAACACTTTTTATGCCCCATTTACTGAACTTGACTCCCACAACTCCATCTCTGACACACCCTAGAAGGTGGAAATACATTCCAATAGCACACTTCAGTAGCAGCTCTGGCTCAAAATGTGTCATGAGTAAGAATAAAACATGTTTCGAAGTTAATCTTATCAATTCAAAAGGATAACATGTTTCATAAAATGTTTTCCTAAATAAGAAAGTCTCTCATCCAGTGTAAGTCAGAGCACTTCCACTCTTGCATGGGTCTTCTGGGGAAACACGCCGATAGGGCACACCCCAACACTCCTCCCCATCCTGGTTCCTTAGGCAACTGTTGTGAGGGTGATGACGCCGCTGGTCACGGGACCTGTGGCAGAGGCGATGGGGCTCTCATCAGCAGTTGGGCATCCTATGTTGACCTCATCTTGAAAGCCAATCCTTCCCGATCAGTTATCTTTGGGTCAGAAATGACGGGCACCCACACTGTCCAGTCATGACCTAGAAGGAGCCATTAACTTGGTGTTGTCAATAGCCTATATGAATCCAGAGGGGAAGCGAGCTTGGATTCAGGCACCTTTCCATCTAGGGGCCTTGTGAACAATGCCTCTAAAT
Organism: Crocuta crocuta; assembly: GCF_008692635.1. NCBI lineage: Eukaryota > Metazoa > Chordata > Mammalia > Carnivora > Hyaenidae > Crocuta > Crocuta crocuta. The sequence continues at coordinate 52,128 of NW_027529554.1, forward strand.
TAAAATGTGCATATAAATCATTTTGAATCTTGTTTAAATGCAGGATCAGCAAGTCTAAGATGGTCTCATTTTTTTGTGTGTTTCTAACAAGCTTCCTGATGTTTCCAGAGCTACTGGTTTGCTGATCACATATTCGTAACAAGGTTCTCAGTAAAGTGAAGGAGTTAACTTTTTTATATGTCTAAAAAGTGGGCTTCATTTCCTTACATAACAGGAGGTAGAAAACATTGCATTTGCCTTCAACATACAAGTGTCTAACTTATTGTCTCAACTTATTGTCTAAACTGGGGCTTTTTGAGAATAAGAGAGGGCCTTTTTTTTTTCTTTAACGTTTATTTATTTTGAGAGAAAGACAGAGCAGGAGCTGGGGAGGGGCAGAGAGAGAGGGAGACACAGAATCGAAAACAGGCTCCAGGCTCTGAGCTGCCTGTCAGCACAGAGCCCGACGCGGGGCTCGAACCCAGGAACCACGAGATCATGACCTGAGCCAAAGTCGTAGGCTTAACCGACTGAGCCAACCAGGTGCCCCAAGAGAGGGCACTTTTAACAATTATTTTGGGACAATTAACCCAGGAAATATAGATATGGTCCTCTTTCTTACAGTCACAACATCCCAAAGAGTTCTGGGTAATTTTTTAAAGCTTTACCCTGAATAAAATTAGCTTTAAAAAATGACCCATGTAACTGCTATTTTTTTCCCAGTCTTATAGGCTTATAAACATAGTTACTTTCTAATTTTAAAATTGTCTTCATACAGAAAGGAATTTTTAAAAATACATCCCTTTTGAATCGCATCTTTCTGAAGACATATAAAATATAATTTTACTAAGGCTTCCACGGGATCATTAGCATGAGATTATTCCATTTTTTTCTAATAGGTAGTTGATTGAAGTGGTCATATTCCTAATGTTTGGGTTGAAATTGTCCTATCTAGTCCAAGAAAATTAAGAATATGATTTTCCATGTTCAAGTTAAAACTTGATGTGTTTTCATGCGCTCTTGGCAGGTGCTGTTCACCCTCAATCCTGATGACAATTATCTCATGATGATAATGAATTGCTGTTGTCTTTTTAGCACACAAGTAGATGTTCTGGTTGTATCTTCAGCTTTACTGATGTGTAATATATTTTGTGGCCTGTCACCATATTTTTATACATAGGAAGTTTGCCACATGTAGGGGACATCTCTTAATTCCACAAAAAATATTGCTTCCCATTCTGCCAATTTTAAGAGCTTGGTCTCATAGACAGACTTTATATGCTCATATTTTGCCTGTGCACCTTGGATTTTACTGTACGTTCATGGATCTTAAACAAGATTTGTTTAAAAATCATCTTTATTTTATCTCAAGTGATATACTTTTAAATCCTCTGGCCGAATTTTATGTGTATGGAATTGCATTGCATCAACTTTGATATCACACCATAATGCACACTTTTAAAATCCTCTAAATCTTAAGAAAAACAGTGGGAACCAAACTCAATTACCTGCAGGTGGGTTGTCAGTACAAATGAGAAGGCTGTTGTTTTCCTGTATAATTAAGTAGCTTTAGGCTGGCATACACTAATTTGTCAGCTAGATATAACCCTTTATTAACACTTTTTTAAAATATAGATTTAAAATACTTTTCTACTTAAATTGGTAGTTCATTTTTTGAGTGTTTTAGAACTATACAGTTTTCTTAAATTCACAGTGTCTACTTTATCTAAGCTTCTTAGGATACAGATGCCTCAAAGACAATATCCCTTCTCATCTTTATAATGTTTCTTTTATATGCAGGTGAGTAATTAAAATTTTTATCATGCCCTCAAAGTATCCATTCTTTCCTCATAAATTACAAAAAAACAAAAAAACAAAAAACCACCCACCCTGAAGTTATAGCGTTATAGTTTGGTAATTTTTGAGGATTTTGTCTTTTAAAAATGCAAAATTATTATTTGTGTCGATCAAATTTAATCATATGCAAACATGTCTTTTAAATACTAACAACTGGGATGCCTAGGCAGCTCAGTCAGTTAAGCATCCAACATGGCCTCAGGTCATGGTCCAGCAGCTCATGGTTTGAACCCTGCGTTGGGCTCTGTGCTGACAGCCCAGCACCTGGAGTCTGCTTCCAATTCTGTATTTCCCTCTCTCTCTGCCCTCCCCTGACACTCTATGTATGTGTGTGTGTCTTTCTCAAAAATAAATGAATATTAAAAAAATTAAATAAATAATAACGTAAAATAAATAGATAAAAACAGATGATCTAAACTCCCTTTGGTTAATTAACTGACAAAAAATTTAGACTTTATTTGAAGTTCCTTAAAATATATTCTATCAATTATCTTCACTTTTTTCTTAACCTAATTACTTTTATATCGCCTGACAGAACTTTATGCTTAAATCAAGTTATTGCACTCTGCTTATCTATATACTAACATATTCACGTTCTTAAGATTGTTTCCTCCTGACTTATAACCTTGAAATATAACCAAGTTCTTTGTCAAATCAATATTTATATTTACCTCATAATTGAGTTAATTTTTTAGTTTATCTAGGGAAAAAAAGCTTGCTCATATCCAAAATTAATTTATTGCTTTTATAATTCTCAGTTTTAAAAATTTAGTAAGTTTTGTGTGTCTATTTTGTTTAAGTTCATTTTTCATTATGTTTTTAGCTTTTTTTTTTTTTTTGGTAACATTTCTTCATTTTTGAAGGACAGAGCAGGAGCAGGGGAAGAGCCCAGAGAGAGGGAGACACAGAATGAAGCAGGCTCCAGGCTCTGAGCTGTCAGCACAGAGCCCCATGTGGGGCTCGAACTCACTCACGGCGAGATCGTGACCTGAGCTGAAGTTGGAGACTAAGCCACCCAGGTGCCCCTAGCTTTTAGCTTTTTGATTTGAAATAGAATCAGACCCAGTAAATTTGCAAAAAATATTACAAAGGATTTTCATATACCTGCCACCCAGCTTCTTCAAACATTAACATCGTCCATAATCACACTTCAGTTATCAAACCAGTAAATCAACAATGATATTACTCTATAAACTAGTTCTACAGACTTTACATAAAGTTTATGAGTTGTCTTTCTAATGTTCTTTTACTAGATCAGAATCTAATCCAGGATGACATTGCATTTAGTTGATGTCTCCTTTTAATTCAGTGTAATTTCTTTTTGTCTTTCACAGCATGTTAGTGTTGTAAACTCTGAGCCGTTATTTTGTATCAATTTGTCTTGTTTCATGTTTAATCATGACTAAATTCAGGTTATGTACATTTTTAAAATAATTTTTTAAAGTTTCTTTTTTTAATTTATTTTGAGAGATAGAGATAAACAAGCATGAATAGGGAAGGCACAGAGAGAGAGAGAGAGAGAGAGAGAGAGAGAGAATCCCAAGCAGGTTCTGTGCTGTCAGCTCAGAGCCGGAACAGAGCGGGGGGCTGAAACTCACAAAACTTGAGATCAGTACCTGAGCTGAAATCAAGAGTCGGAACTTAACGGACTGAACCACCGGGCACCCTGAGGTTATGTGCTTTTGAAAAGAATATAGTAAGTGATGTCTTCTCTTTCTCAGTTCATCATACCAATATGATGTTGATTTGTTTGATTTGGGGTGTTAATTTGGATCATTTTGTAAAAGGTGTGTGGTCCAGTTTTCTCCACTATGAAGTTACACTATCCCCTTTGCAATTAGTGAGGATGTTCTGGAGAAATATTTGAGACTAAATAAATGCTTTGGTTTTCATCCTACTTAACCCAGAAGGCTATTGATTCTTGCGTTAAGCAATCGTGATTGTGGTGTTTGCCAAATGGTAAGTTTTTAAAGCATTTACTTTGCACAGTGTGTTGCACAGCTATTTGCAGAGTGTGTTACAAAATGGTCTCATGAGTTTTTAAAATATTTTCCATTTCAATCCTTGTTTCCCCTTTGACTTCTCTCATTTTTGTGCTTGTATTTTCTCTTTTTTTAACTTGATCAAATCACATAGCAATTTGTTTAGTTGGTTAACAAAACAAAACCAGAGCCAGCCTGTTAATATATTAATTAGGAACATTATTTTTCTATTTTCTACTAAGTTAGTTATGGCTTTTATCTTTAGTATTTCCTCTATTTTTATTTCTTTTATAATTTACTTACTCATTTTCTTGTTTGAGCTCACACTTATATTTATTGAAAAATAATATTTTGATTTAGAAATTTATTAATAAAATAAAATCATATTAAGTTTACTTTAATGCTTTCATCTTTATAAAAAATAATGTTTCATACTTGAGTCATCCTTTCATCATCGCCTTGTTATATATCATAAATCCAGGTAATTCAGTTTTATTTTCCTTTTTACCCTGGTTGGTTACAATTAGACTTTTTAATTTCCTTTTCATTTTTGACTTATTTAATGATTTGTAATTTTGTTAATAATTTCTAATTTTATTGCTTTATGATGCAAGATTGTTATTTAATAAATCTATTTTATGGAACTCAATGATATCTTGTGTGTATGATAAATTTGACACGTGAGTGTTTAAAAAGAAAATATCTTTGATTATCAGGTGTAAAGTTTTGCAGACACCTCTAAAATTCACCATATTGAAAATGTTGCTTGTTTTAATCTTTAAATGTTTACTCGATTGTATTTAATTAAGTTTGGAGGGTCCTGTAGTCTTTTTGGATTTTGTTTTCATTTATTCTACTTCATGGTTGTTTTCTTGGGAGCAAGGAAGCAGGATTTCTTTTTTTTTTTTAATGTTTATTTTTGAGAGACAGAGAGACAGAGTGTGAGTGAATGAGGCATAGAGAGAGGGGGAGATACAGAATCCAAAGCAGGATCCAGGCTGTGAGCGGTCAGCACAGATCCTGACACAGGGCTCGAACTCACAGACTGTGAGATCATGACCTGAGCTGAAGTCAGACACTTAACTGACTGAGCCACACAGGTGCCCCTAGGAAGCATGATTTCTTAATTGAGGGGTGTCAAATCTCATTCTTTAAGTTTGTTATATCTTTGTAGAGATTTATTATTTTCTGTTTATGTTTTTTGAACTTGGGGTGGTTTCCAAGATTCCTTGTTCAACGAAGACTCTTCTGTTAGTGTGGCAAAGTAAACTTCTTTAGTTTCATATTTCTGTGGCTCGGGATGGATGTTTTATCTGATTTTTTATTCTCTTTTGTCTTGTTGACACCTAAATTTTGTTTTATTTTATTTTTTTTGCTTCATTACTCATTTGCCCCTAAGTTGTTTATTTCTTTCTGCTTTCTGTCTGTGAAACAATACTCTTAAAAGACTGATGTTTTAAATCACACGTACCTTTCTCCTTCTTTGTCCTCTATGCTTTACTAGAATTTATTTTTGTGTTTTCACACTTAAGGTAGACTTTCTCTTTCTTATTTTTAATGTTTATTTATTTATTTTTGAGAAAGAAAGAGAGGGACCCAGAGAAAGAGAGAGAGAAAGAGAGAGAGAGAGAGAGGGAATCCCAGGCAGGCTCTACTCTGTCAGCAAAGAGCCAGACACAGGGCTCAAACTCACAAACCATGAGGTCATGGCCTGAGCTGAAATCAAGAAGCAGACACTTGACCTGCTGAGCCATCCAGTGGCTAATTCTAATTTTAATGTGTCATAGAATGCCGGAGACTGAAACTGCACAGGTCATCCCTGATGGCAAGGCCCAGGGAAGAGACTGCAATGCAGTCAGAAGAACCCCCGGAAGAATTCTTCTCTACTTTGTCTGTACCTTTTCCTCTCACTTCTGCTGTTAGTCTATTCTAGGGTTAATATGAAACCAGAATCGCCCAGAGTTCCCCCCTTCCTCCAAAATGGAATGTACCTAAATATCATGTCCACCCCCTCAATCAGATGTTGACTAATGAATATTGTAGCAATTAGCAAAATTGGAGACAGTCCACTATGCATGGGGTCTATAAGAGACCTAGAATTCATTTTCCTTGTATGAGTCTAATTGCCAGTAAGAATACATATTATGCCATAAGCAGAGACAAAAACAAGACTTACTAGTTTTGGAGGGCTTTCTCAAAAAAGTGTTAGAGAAAAATTTGCCTGCTGACCTCAAGCCTGTAAGGCAACTTATGGATTGTTCTGGCCAAAGAATGAGATTGGTAAATGCAGAGACCAAATTCTAGTTGATCCACGTAAAATATTTCGATACGTCATCTATGATAAATGTTGACATTGTTCTTTCTTAGTAAGGGGTTGTGAGAGTCTGTTACCTACACCACGGGTACAAGTATATCCTGTTTTTGCATGCCCACTGAATTTAAACAAAGGGCACTGTGATCTCATGTATTCTGGCAATATTCTTCACTTATCATTAGATACCCTGTCATATGTAGTAAAGAATATGTAAAACTTGTTATGACTACCTGGTTAAATTTTATTGGTTGAAGTGGAAATTATGTACCGTGAAATCACTGTTGCCAAGAAAACTTAGAAATGTTAAGTCCTATGACTGCACTCAAAAAATGTAAATTGGTTAAGCATGATTGTTTAAATTTGCTATATAAAAATCCTAAGCTGAAAAATAAATTTGAGCAGTCCACCTGAAGAGGCTGGCTCCGTGTCTTCTTTCGCCAATGCCAACCATCACTCTCCGGGCCAACCCTGGCTTGCAGAGGCTGGTCTCCTGCAATAGAAGCATTGAAACCTAGTCAACACTTCAATACAATGTTTTCAACAACTATTTTTCCCATAAAAAGTGATGATAATACACATACTAAGAAGCTAAGTTTCTATCCACTGATTTATCACCCTGGGAAATCTCAGCAGTTAAATTTGGAGGTCACTTAGAGAACAATGATTTCAGATCATATTTAGCTCTGGAGTCAAAGTGACTGAATTTGTATCAGCTACTTAGAACTGTGTTGCCTTGAGCTAGTTCTTCACTTTTGATCATTTTCATTGGCTTCATAAAATGAGAATAGCAATGTTCCCACTTCTTGAGGTTGTTAATAAGGATTAAAGAAGATAATGCAAATAAAGCAATTAAAACACTCCCTGACATAAAAGCATTGCTCACAAAGGTTAACTCTTCTTAGTGATGTTGGAAACACAGTGAAAATTTTATCTCCATTTCCACATCAATATAATTTTTTTGCTAAGAAGCCAGTTATTTCAAAATTTAAAATACTGGTGATTTTATTCCTTGTAGTCTTAGAACCTAATCTTACTCCTTTAATTCTGATTACCCAGTACTATTAAGTAAATTTTGTACCTTTTTATTAATTCAAGGCTTATAAACTGAAAAATTATTACTGTTTGTGGAGGATAATGGATAGCACTGATTTAAAATATAAAAGCAGGTGGAACTACTTACTTATGCTTATGCTACTTGCAAACTATCCTCTATTCTTTCAATAAACTTCTTGAGAATATCTACTTAAGAAATTGTTCTATAGAATGAATTGATTAACAAAATGTATTCAAAATATATTTCTTTATGAAAATTTAGTTTAGAAGATGGAACAGCAAGAAATATTCATGAAGATCCCCAAAGAACATTACTTAATTGGTTATTATCAGCCTAAGTAAAAATTTCCAGTGGTATCTAATGGAATAGTGGTTTTAATTATTTTGTGTATTTTTAGAAAGGTATAGATAGATAATAATTCAAAAAATAGACCTTGCTCACAATCAGATTTCTAAAAATAATAATCTGAATTATCCAAATTATAGTACGTTATGTCTTTAGACTCTTTTTCTCCATTCAATAGAATTACTCTTACTTTGTATGTTTTGTTGTACAACGAATGCATGCTAGATGTGGAGAAGTTTTTTTCATTCACTTAAACTCATATGTATCTATTTAATATAGACTATTAATCATAAACAATGTGTGAAGAATGTTGTCCGGTGTTATGGGACAATACGACATTAACTGAAATTATTTAGAGCCTACCTTAACAGAAAAAATTTGGGCTGAATACTATTATTGCCATTTTTAAGAATTGGCAATGCATGGTGATAATGAAAAGTAGACTGATTTTGGTTGACTTCATTATGTTTTTTAAATTATCTATAGACCATTTTCCTCCTTATTGCCAGCACTCTGGGTGGACCAGCTCACATCACTTCACCACTGATATCTCCCTGTTAGTGTGATCAAAGGCTGGTAGATCTTATTTAATAGAGTTGATGGTTTCTTGGTAGGTGGAAGGGGAATGTGTGTATTCAGTTTTCAAGATAGGGAGGGACTGAATTGTAAAGGACCTTGACTGTCCTACATCTCACAAATTACTTGGAAATCACAAACAATTTCAGGAACCTTAATAAATGTACAGTTTAAGAGAATACATGAATAAATTTTTCCTGATTATCACCTAGGTGACATAAACATTCACAGTAGTTCGTTTCACTGTAAAATTGAAGTGGATATTCAGAGCCTCGCTAACAAAGAATGCTGATTTCCTCTCTACAGATATTGAAGAGAAAATCTGCATAGAGACAATTGGAATATTCATCATGTTGGTAATACAGCATGTACAGTAGGAGCAAAATACCCAGAGATAAAAGGGTGAAAGAATAAAACATCCCAGCATGAAAAATTATGCCTAATACCAGCATATATCAGAATCTGGTTCTAATCAGTTGACATTTCTTCCAAATTACCTTTAATCATGATGATTTTCTGTACTTTCAGAACTACTCCTTATTTTAATGTAATAATGTATTAATATAAGGCTTTAAAATATGACTAGTTATGTGAACTAATAATCGAGTTGTCATTTGCTCTCCTATCTTAATTTTATATCCTTTAAAGAACTTTTAATGCTTAGCAAAGAAGTACAAACACAACACAACAACAGCAACAGCAACAATAAAGCTCCATTATTCCAATGCTAGTTATTTTAGCTTGTTTTGATAGTCAAATGAAATTGATTTAGGCCTTAGCACTGAAATTTCATTATTTCATTGTAAGCAGTAACTTTCTCCCAGAAACAACTTAGATTTTTAAATATAAAATTGCATGTATTTGGATGGCAACAAGAAAACAAGCTTCTTGGAAGTCCCTTACCCAAGAAATGTTTGATTGCCTTTGCTATTAATTCTACAACTGGCCCTCATTACTTTGTATATTAATATCTATTGCTATTCTATAAAATCTATAGAGATAAGTGCTTCCCATGTCTGTCTTGGAAAGAACTTTAACCCATAAAGTTATTCAATAAATATTTGTGGAATAAAGTTGAAAAATCTGTCAGATTTATATTGGTAGTTGTCTGGACAACAGTAATAAACTGGGACTACCAAAATTACTTCAGAGAACCTAATATAAATAATATTGATAGATAATAATTTAAGCTTTTGCCATACTCCAGACACCTGTTTTACATTCTTGACACATTTAATCCTTACCACAATTTAGGAGCTATGTCCTAGCGTTTATCTCATTTTACACAAGAGAAAACTGAGACATAGGGAGGTCAAGTCGATTGGCTGTAAGCACAATTTTTGCTCTCAGTCTGTTTGCTGATCCAGAAAAGATGATACAGAGGCTGAACAACACTTTTCATAGCCTCCCTTAGTTAAAAGCAAATTAAGCTCTATCCAGAGCAAGGTCCTGGAGAAGTCCCAAGATGTACATTGGAAACCTAAAAAGCTTCACTTTAGAAGAAAAGGTAAGCTTGAAATAAACCATCTCCTGCCAGAGAGTAGCCCAGATTCAAATCATCTGAATGCTCTAATAAATCTCTAAGATGATGCCAGATTTATAGTATCTTTAAGTATCTGAGAGAAACAAATATAAATCTTCCCAAAAGAAAGATGACATCATTCTAGGCCTTGATTTTTTTTTTAAATAATAACTTAAAGATTTTTTAATGTTTATTTATTTTTGAGAGACAGAGCACCGAGTGGGAGACATAGAACTTGTAGGAGGCTCTGCACTGACAGCAGAGAGCCTGATGTGAGGCTTGAACCCACATACCATGAGATCATAACCTGAGCTGAAGTGAGTTGCTTAACCAACTGAGCCACCCAGGTGCCACTAAAATAACGATGTTTTAATACAAACTTTAGGGGCGCCTGGGTGGCTTAGTCGGTTAAGCGTCCGACTTTCGCTTAGGTCATGATCTCGCGGTTCGTGGGTTCAAGCCCCGCATCAGGCTCTGTGCTGACTGCCAGCTCAGAGCCTGGAGCCTGTTTCAGTCTGTGACTCCCTCTCTCTCTGACCCTCCCCTGCTCACGCTGTCTCTCTCTCTCTCTCTCCTAGAAATAAATAAAAATATTAAAAAAAATACAAAGTTTAAAATACAATCAACAATAATCTAGCCATGTGATGATAAACGATGACATGAAGAATCAAAATTAATGATCGATAGGAGAAACAAACTATATTCCCTCCAAGTAATAGAATCACCATATCACCATATACAGACTAAAAATTCATGGGCATAAAAATATTAACTTTCTCTCAGAAAGGAAATATAAAATATACAGTATTTTTAGAAATGAAAAAGACCTGAATAGAAACAATAGAACTGGAAATTGTAAAAATAAACATTATGTCTTGTATTGATGGTTTAAGAGCATATTAGATGCAACTAAAAAGAAACTAAGTAAACTGGACTATATATCAGAAGAAAGTATTCAAGGTAAAGAAAGGAGACCAAATTAATAAAGCATAGAAGATAGTAAAGATTAATAGAGAACACAGTAAGAATTTCTAATACATGTTCAATAAGACCCCGAGGGAGAAGAGAGAAAAATTGTGATAGCATGAAATTTGAAGAGATAATAGCAGGGAATTACACAAAACTGGTGAAAAACACCAAGCCATAGAATTAACAAGCTAACAAATTCTGAGAGAATAAAGAAAAAGAAATCTATACTTAGATGTATTATCACAACTCTGCAGAGACCAAAGACAAAGAGAAAAATTTCAAAAGCAACCAGAGTAAATATAGACATTAACTCCTGGAAAGCATATTTATTTATATTTTTCTATTTTAGAGGGAGAGAGTGTGAGCAGGGGAGAGGGGCAGAGGGAGAGAGACAAAGAATCTTAAGCAGGCTCCACGCTCAGCACAGAGCCCATTGTGGGGCTCAATCCCATGACCCTTGGATCTGACTGAGCCACCCAGGAGATCCAAAAGCATAATTATTTTAATATGATATGATATCTCAATGGCATATTTTTAATAGCCTAAGAGGAATTATTTTATTAAATTTCTATTCCTTGAAAAATATTTTTCAAGGATAATATCAATAAATTTAGAATAGCAAAAACTAGGGGCGCCTGGGTGGCTTAGTCGGTTAAGCGTCCGACTTTCGCTTAGGTCATGATATCGCAGATCGTGGGTTTGAGCCCCGCGTCGGGCTCTGTGCTGACTGCCAGCTCAGAGCCTGGACCCTGTTTCAGAGTCTGTGTCTCCCTCTCTCTCTGACCCTCCCCTGCTCACGCTGTCTCTCTCTCCTAGAAATAAATAAAACATTA